>NW_006256858.1:5713686-5829067 GCF_000478725.1 Eutrema salsugineum
CCAGAAAAGTCGAATGACGTAGACCCCATGAGTATCTATGCAGCCTCTCAAATCCCATCACCACATAATGTATTTGCGCGGGATACGAACGTAAATACTCTGCGCCAATAACCAAACCCGCAATAATACACACGTAGACCAACCTCAACCTATCCTCGCGACTCCATTTGTTAGCAGACTTTATGTGAACATCCTTTATCATTTTCAGGGTTATTCCTGCATTACTCTCCAACAGATTGCTCCAGAATCCACCGTCTTTCTCCCAGGTTTCCCAGTTCTCGTTATTCGTCTCCCGGAACATGAAACCAGTAACTGCATAATACTCTTGCATGGAAAATCGAAGAGGTCGCTGTCCGAAAATGAACCACAGTTCGTGCTTCTTGTCTGTCATAAGCTGTTTGCCGAGAATGCTGTGGATCAGCCTCGCCGAATACCCAAGACCATTCTCATGCATCTTCACAATCGACCCAAAAACTGGATCTTGCAAAACTATCTTATACTCTGCTTCCAGGTACTGCTTAACGAGGCCAAAAATCGACAATGTGCAGTGGTTGTTAGTTTTATCAATTTCCGGTACACTTCCTGGCGTAAAAAATCGTTTAGGCAAGTCCATATCCAATCCTGCGAATAAGAAATAAAAGATTAAGGAAATGAGTAGCTATCTTCATACATAAAACATCACATAAACGAGATTAATGAGTAGCAATCAAAGACAATGATAAAAAAGGTAATTAACTATGTTCAACGCTTTTCATCATGAGAAAAACCCAAACCACGAAATTCCATGGACAAGGAAACAAAAAACACTACTTAACTGCACTTGAAAGAGGAATATCATCCAAGATTCAGACACGTTTATGAGAGATTCTTAAATAATAGGCTGCTTCAACTTCTATTCGATTTTGGCACCCAAAATAGCAGAACCAAATTCAGATTTTAAAGAAAACTAGGCACCCAAAATGAAGATAAGTAGCAGCATTCCACAAAACAATCAGAACAGTAGTAACAAGGCACTTGTACAATTATTTAACCTCTAGATTTAAACAAACGTAACTGATTTACAATATAGAAGACCAACGAACTGGAAAATTTCGATGATGCAAAGCTTGTCCATTAAGTCGAAAATTCCTAATTCCACCAAAATTCCAGAGACGAACATGTATAAACTTCTCATTGTAGAAACCCAAGCAATACCATAATCTAGTAAAATTTCCTAAAGTCTAATCCATCTAATTCTTCACCAAATCACAGAGCAAAAACAATTTGTAACTATAAATTCAGACCATAAATACACTTCAGCCTCTATCTCTCCCTAGCGCACACACTTTCTCACTCTGTTTTCACAAACTCAAATCTCTTTTTTCTCTTTTGGCTCAAATTTACAAACATAACATGGGTAAATTCTTGAGTTTGTTAGATTAATAGACACACACACACCCAGAACATCTTAACATAAGCTCTAATCTCCCATGTAAAATTCGAAATTGAATAACAACAAATCATGGGAAGCTAACAAAGAGAAGAAGAAAACAATTAAAAACCCAATTTCGCAATAGAACACTGTCAACAAAAGAACACATCTTTGACTTGGATTATAACCGTAATTGAACACATAAGTTAAGAGGAAGTCTTATTTGAGAAACCCAAGACTCAACGAAGCTCGAGCAACCCAGCACATGATTCCTCAAATTAATCAGAAATCAAATGCAAATAAAGAGCCTTTGAAAGAAGAGAGAAATCACCAATCTGGAAAAGAAGGAACAAGTACCTGAAAAGAGGTTTAAAAAAATATTCCAGCGAGAGAGAGATTGACAATCTGTCCACACAGCACTTGCTTGACTCACTTATTCCTCTTAGCGAGAGAAGCTATTGCATGCAGCAGAGAAAAGAAAAAGTTAAATTTGGGTTGATTCAAGAAAAATTTAGCGAGAGAAGCTATTGACAATCTGTTCTCTAAACCCGAGAATCACTATCCCTATACACAGAAAACCCAAATCGATTTGGGATTAAACAAACCCTAACATCCCAATCTATTAAAACGAAATTGCAAATAAGGAGGAAGAGGCGACTTACCCGAGTGAAGGTCCACCGGAGAGTACACCGGAGGAGAAGAAGTCAGCGGGGAAAGTTTTTTTTTTTTCTTCGTCGACTCCTAAAGTTTGTAGGAGGCGGATTCTACAAGAGAGATGTAAATTTTTTTTTAACTTTTTTGTTAAAAAGTTTATCTGATTAAAATAAATATTACAGTTTTTATTATATTGGGTAATTTCAATTTTAAGGGTAGAAGAGGATAAATAAGTTGTAGAAGGATTAATGGGACAATTCTCTAAATTAAAAGATTAAGGGGACAATAGTAGTATTTTTTTGTCTTATATTTTTAATTCTTTCTAAAAAAAATTAACGTAAACTTTGTTTCAGTCATGGCCCAAATTTTCTGGTAACATAGCAACTTTACGTAAATAGAGTTCAAGACATTTCCTAAATTTTCGTAATAAATTTTTGCATTAATACAGTAATTAACTTATTCAAGATATTTCGTGTCATTGCAATTATTATTCTTTTATGTAAACATTCTTTCATTTAATGGGAGATTTCTTGTGTAGGTACACCAAATATTGCACCAAATATGAAATAATTAAATTTCTTCCCATATTCAACAACAAAGTTAAACGAAGCAATGGCAAATGTATTATAATCGGTACATCACATATATTGTAATATATCGAAAGAATAAAATTTGTTCCCATATTCAAGCTTAGAGGCTATAAACAACCAAGTTACACAAAGAAATAATTTATTTCTTCTAGAAAAGCGATATTATAGATGATGAACTAAATTTTATGTCTTTTTGTTTTACCTAGATATTGTTGGTCATGTTGTTAACGTTGGCAAGATGGAAACACTTGAAGCCGCAAACAAACCAACAAAGAAGCTTGAATTTGAATTGAGAGATGAGAAGTTTGTCTTTTATTCTTAAAACAAATTTTTATCTTCTTACGAGAACATACTAATTTTACCTGTTTCAACAATGTAGTGATGAACGCCTTGGTTGTACTTTGTGGGGATCATTTGCTGAAAAAGTTTATGAAGCTTCTGAAAACGCCAATGGAGAGATGGTCATATGCCTGATCCGCTTTGCAAAAATCAAAGAGTTCAGAGGTAAACGACTTTATATAATTACTTCTTCTCATACTACATCCTAAATTTAACTTTTGTTACTATCAAATCTTACTCACTTCTATGAATCAGAAACGATGTATATCTCAAATGCCTTTGACGCTACTCAAGTTCTGATAAATCCTGAAGATCCTGAAATTGCCAAGTTTAAGAAGTCGTAAGTCAAGTATACAATTTTCGCTTTAAAAAAAAAAATACTTATTTTCAATGTTAATTTAAATACTGTTTTTGTGTGTAAATTTAGGTTACCACAAGATGGTCTTGCCCTCACTATCCTGGAAAGTAAGCCCAAATCTTTGTATGTACCCAAAGCTACAGAGGATTGGAAGCGTTTTCCCCGAAAAACAATTGCTCAACTCCTTGATTCTTCAGAGGTTTGTGATGTTTTTTATCTAACTATGCATAACATGTTACAACTCGGGTTACTAATGATTAAAATTTTAACTTAAAGGTTGGGAAAGCAAAGCTCATGTGCACAATCTTGGCTATTGATACGGACTGGGCATGGTACTATTTTGGTTGTCGTAAGTGCAATAAAATAGTTAGAAAGGTGCGAACAATAAAAGATTTGGGGGTAACACAGAAACCTAAATTCTGGTGTGACCATTGCAAAACAAGTGTCACCAATGTTGAAGCAAAGTATATCTACAATCTTCTTGATTTTTTAATAAGCTTTTCTACTCTTTAATGAGGTTACACGTTCTTCATATTTTTTGTTAATGTCTCAATAGATATAAGCTTCATGTGAAAGTTATGGATCACACAAATGAGATGAAGTGCTTGCTATTTGGGGGGGCTTGCGGAGGAAATAATTGAGAAGCCTGTCTCTGAACTACTCGATGGATCATTCGATGAGGTACAAAATCATTCCAAAAACAAAAAACGTTTTGCTTAAAAAAACTAACATGTTTCCTTCTTAAATAGATTGAAGATCCAACTAACGTGCCTGATGCAATCAAAAACATAATTGGAAAAACATTTGGATTTGGGATTTGTGTGGAGAAAGATAACCTCGATAATGACCACAATACCTATAAGGTTGGCAAGGTATTATCAGACAGCGAAATGGAGGAAGATGAAACTGTTGAAGCTTTAGAGCTTTCAGTAACCCCCTCGAAAATCATTTCTGGTGACCAGGTACGAGACTATTTTCAAGCTTATGTGATTTAAAAAAAAAAAAAAAAATTCGAGCAGCGTATAATCTAATTGTCTTATATTATATTTCTTAGGTTACACTCATGCTCACTGATAGCAAAGAAAGCTCGAATCTGGGTTGCCAAGTTTCACAAATAGTAAAGACAACTCAGAATCCAACGTGCCATGTCTAACTTACAGCAAAGAAAACTCAGCATCAGGCGTGACAAGTTTCACTACTCCAACTTCGAAGAGAAAAAACGAGGAAAATAGTGATCTTCTGGAAGATCAATCTTCCATTACGAAGAAGCAGTGCATCAAGTCAATTAAACTGGAGAACATTAAGGTTGAGAAGATTAACCCGCATTGAGGCTATGCGTGGGAAGACTAATGATGGGAAAGGAAAAAAAGTGATTCATTAGAAACAACTTCTTTTCTTTTTGGTTTTTGTTTTTGCAATCTCTATATTATTGAACTAATGTTTTCCTTCTCTATATTATCGAAGACTAATGTTGTCTTTTTCTTTTTGTGGCAACCACTATATTATTTCATTATTTTCCTTAACGTTATCTTTAATCTTCATTCCTTAATTGTTTGAATATTCTATAACGTTTTGATAGTTACACTTTTTAAGATTGATAAACGATATAAATTCTTAAGATCAATTAATTAACAGCAATAAAAATTAAACGATGATTGACTAAGTGTCGTTTGAGCAAAAGAATATCTAACTGACCTAATTCACAGAGATTTAATTACACTGCACTGTGTATAGTCAACGTATTCCGCTGACTAATCTCTATGCAGATTTAGTATAAAGATTTTACCTTATAAATAATACAGATTTAGCATAAAGTCTCTCCCAATAAATAATCAAACTAAATAAACATTCTATTTAGGAAATCAGTACTATTGTAAATATTTTCAATATATTTGGCTATCTTATTCATATTAATTACATATATTTTTATTCCATATCTTTGATTCACCAACTCTCTATTGTCACCGCACAATGGAAAACAAACACCTATTGTCCACTTTCTCAAAAAAAACAATACTATATCGCTTTGTGGCTCAATAACCCTAATAAAGCAATAACAGATTAGGGTGAATGTAAGTTATTCAGATCTCTACATTTGATCATTGTTTAAGTTACAGGGTTTAGCAGTTTAAATTAACTTCATCTACGAAATCATTCTATATTATGTAGGATGCATAACAAAGACGATGAAATTGGCAAAGGAATGAGTCATCCACCACAAAGTAAGAAAAGAAAACAACCTGTACCTACTACGATATCAGAAAACAGCATGTCTCAACGGGAGAAGATTAGGTGCACCAATAGGTCTAATGCCGTCAGTCTCAAATCGGTATTTAATAGAGTTCTTCAAGATATTACTAACTTGCATGGCCAAACAAGAGGACAATCACAGACTGCAGATAGTCCTGTACCATCAGCTATCGAAAACAAGAAATGTTTGACTGGTAAGAAACTCTACAAGTTTAAATATAAATCATATTAGTCATTGTCATGACATCGTATATACGCGGGATGAATTGAAATGATTTCCATTTTTAAAATTCAAGTGGTCTGATTTTTCAGGAATGAATAATAATAATCTGACCATCGATGATGCATTATCCAATCTCAGAAGGACTCAAACTAAATCACATGCTTTATGTAAGTACAGTTTATGGTTGCATGCTTATATTTTACTATTTGTGAACTCACATTATTCATTAATCACATATATGATTAGAATAATTTGACGCACAGATTTAGGTGCGTTTTTAATCATTCAATTATTAACTTCCTATATTGTACTCTTTACCAGCCTCTGAGAACATTTTCCCTAGACCGACATCATCCCAATTCAGCAAATCTATATCTCTGAGAACCAATGCTGATATTGTTCTGGAAAAAAGTAGAATCATACCTACTGAATTGATGCGGACCAAAACAAAACTATCAGGTGCGGAAAGATTAAATATCATTCTTTGTATAAACAATCATTACTCAACCAAATGTTTGGTAGATCAACTTAATACGTTATTTGTACCTGCAGGTACCAAAAGGAAATTTGGTACTGATATGCTAATCAAAACACAACCTTCATTTGGTAAGTACTTTGTGTTTTAATAATCATATTAAGTAGCCAGTTGTCAACTCATTTCTAAGATAACTATTTACAATAAGTATTATTGTAATCCAACTATTTAGGTTCTGTTGGGGACAAATTCACACAACAAAAAAGAATAAGAAATGAAGGTGATAGCTTGAATAAGACATTAGACTTTGACCAAGATTCAGAGAACTCAGAATGTCTTGATGAGTCCGAATGGTTTGATGAATCAGAAGGTAGTCACTTACTCAAGTTGTATTTTTCCGTTACTTAATGTTCACCATTCAACGTAATAAGATAATCTAACAAATTTTCTTCATGTTGCAAACAATGAAGAGTTGTACGACCAGATTTATGACTGTGTTAGCGGCGAAGAAGATACCTCTTCTGAGAAGTCCTATGATGATGAAGATCCTGGTCTTACAACTGAAGCGAGGACAAAATTTGATATCCTTCAAATGTTGGAGAAAAGTTTTAAAAAGGTTTTTGGTGGTTCTGATATATCTACTGCACAAGCATCAACAAGAAAAAGTGGTATGGTAGCCTAACAAATTAAATTTTACTTTACGTAACATATATTTCATCAAACAAGAACAAATTAACAACTGGGGATATTATTTGCAGATTATCATGATCAAGGTGATCCTGATTACATGTGCGACAACTGTGGTGCTATTATGTGGTACGATGAACGCATTAACAAGAACATAAATTCAAGAAACCCAATATTCACACTGTGTTGCTTACAAGGAACTATCAAATTGCCATTTCTAAAAACGGCACCAGATCTGTTGCAGAAATTGCTGAACAATGATGATGATCTTAGCAAACATTTTCGAGAGAATATAAGGATTTACAATATGATATTTGCATTTACTTCTCTTGGAGGGAAAGTAGAACGTTCTAGGGCTAAAGGACGTGGCCCGCAAATGTTTCAAATACAAGGAGCAAACTATCATTTGATGGGTAGTATGACGCCAGAAGATGGGGATTATCCAAAGTTTTCCCAACTTTACATTGTCGATACTAAAAATGAAGCCGACAATAGACAAACAATTCTAAGGTATTCAATATTTATTTGCCTCTTATTTCGTTTTAAAACTGTGTATAAACTAACCTATTATGCATCATTGTAGCAAGGGCAAGAATAATAAGGAAGTTGCTGGGAAAAGAAAACTGAAGAAGGAAATCATTGAAGCCATCATCAAAATGCTGGATGCCGTGAACCCATATGTTGAGACATTTAGGTCAGCCAGAGACAGATTTGAGTCTAAGGAAAACGAAAATGATACGTTCAAAATGAGGATTATTAGTGATCGCAAAGGGAAAGATGGAAGGACTTATAGCATGCCCACAGCATCTGAGGTTGCTGCACTGATCCCAGGTGATTTTCATCCTGACATGCCAAAGCGTGATATTATTCTTGAAGAGAGGTCTGGAAAGCTACAGAGGATTAGTGAAATACATCCCTCTTATTTGGCACTACAATATCCTTTACTCTTTCCTTATGGAGAAGATGGTTTTAGAGTTGGCATTGAAAAAGGATTTACAGGGCTGAAAGCCAAGAAGAAGAATAAGAAGATAAGTATGAGACAGTTTTTTGCATTTCGCATTCAAGAGAGAGAAAACGAGTGTCATACACTTCTTCGTTCTAAGCGTCTATTCCAGCAATTCTTGGTCGACGCTTACACTATGATGGAAACTAACAGACTTTCCTACATTAAATATAACCAGTCCAATTTGCGATCTGGGACTTACGATTCTCTTAAGGAAGCATCAATGAATGGAAACACCAATATGAGCGAGCAAGGGAAACGTTTTCTTATTCCAGCTTCTTTCTCTTATGGACCAAGGTATATGCAGCAGAGTTATTATGATGCAATGGCTACATGTAAGCAATTTGGTTTTCCAGACCTATTCATCACTTTTACATGTAATCCAAAGTGGTCTGAGATAACTAGATATCTCCAAAAGCGCAATTTAAAGTCCGAAGATAGACCTGACATTATATGTCGAATATTCAAGATGAAGCTAGACTCGCTCATGAAGGATTTAACCGAGAAAATTTTTTTTGGAAAGACTGTTTCAGGTTCGTAGATTAATATATCTAGTTTTATTCTTTTTCTGGTGAACTTTTAAAGTTATTCATAATTAATTGTGTGTTTTTTTATGTAATCAGCTATGTATACAGTTGAATTTCAAAAACAAGGTCTTCCACATGCTCATATCTTGCTATTCATGCATTCTAGCTGTAAGTTTCCCACCGCTGATGATATCAATAAGATAATTTGCGCTGAGATTCCAGATAAACGGAAAGAGCCAGAACTTTACGAAGTGGTTAAAGATTGTATGATCCATGGACCATGTGGTGCGGCTAATCCAAATTCTCCATGTATGGTGGATGGAAAATGTTCTAAATTTTACCCGAAGCCTTTTGTTGATATAACCTCAGTTGACAAAGGTGGATATCCAGCTTACAGAAGGCGTCGAACTACTTGCTTTGTTGAGAAAAATGGTGAAGTGTGATAATAGATATGTTGTCCCCTATAACAAGAAGCTCTCCGTTCGTTACAAGGCTCACATCAATGTGGAATGGTGTAACCAATCTGGTTCGATTAAATACTTATTTAAGTATATTAACAAAGGACCAGATTATCTTTCAGTCGTTGTTGAGCCGAGAAACACGAGTCAAGTAAGACAAAAAGGGATTGAAGATGCAAATGATAAGGAAAAACAAAAGAATGAAATCAAAGACTATTTCGATTGCAGGTTTGTTCCATTCTGATCCGTATAAATAATTTCTGCCTCTAAATTTACTAACAAAAAATATATTTGTTTCAAATCTTAAATTTTGTAGGTACGTATCAGCAATTGAAGCTGTGTACAGGATTTTCAAGTACCCATTAACGTTTCGAACAACCCCAGTTGAGAAGCTTTCTTTCCACTTACCAGGGAAGCAAATACTTTTTTTCAAGGATGATGACGATGTGGAAACTGTTTGAACCGGAAATCTATTGAAAATACACAGTTCTTGGCTTGGATGGAATTGAATAAGAAGGATTCATTTGCTAGGACGCTCACTTATCCACAAATACCAAACTACTATACTTGGAATGGGAAAGAGAAGGAGTTTAAGCGAAGGGAGAGGAAGAGGTTTGCTATTGGCAGGATTAACTACGTACCACGTAAATTTGAAGACGGATATTATCTTCGAGTCTTGCTAAACATAGTCACAGGTCCTACCTGCTTTGAAGATATAAGAGAATACAATGGTGTTGTTTATCCATCGTTTAAAGAAGCATGTTTTGCACGTCGTCTTCTAGAAGATGATCAGGTCTACGTTGATAGTATTGTGTCTGCAAGCTTATGGTGCTTTGGAGACCATCTGCGTAACCTTTTCGCTAATATGCTTCTTTCGGGTTCTCTAACAATGCCAGAAATAGTTTGGGAACAAACTTGGAAGATTCTATCAGAGGATATTGAGCACAAAAAGAGAAAAGAAAATAATAATCCAGGTCAGAATCCTAAATACGGAAATCTGTATTGTATACTTTTGAATTACGTGAGAAATGGGTTTACTATATCATCAGCTGTGAAATTTGACTACATTATTATTTATCTGTATTATATGCTTTTGAATTACGTGAAATTGGTTTTATTAATCTGTATTACATGCTTTTGAATAACCTGAATTTTTAAAAACATTTGCCTACTATGTCACGTGCATGCATTTGTTTTAGTATATTAATGTATTCCATTTTGTTATTAATTGCAGATCTCAATTTAACTGACGAGGATAAAAGAAATTATGCTCTGCAAGAGATAGAATCATAGAAGAGATGTTGTTGCGTAATGGAAGCTCTCTTAAAATATTTGAATCAATGCCTCAGCCATCTAGAGAAGGTATTGATCATTCCAATCGTTTTATCTCAGACGAAAAGAGCTATGACCGTGATTACTTGAAAGAAAAACATGATGAGTGGATAAAGATGCTAACAGATGAGCAAAAGGGAATATACGATGAGATCACTGGGGCAGTATTAAATGGTACAGGAGGTGTTTTTTTTGTTTATGGATTTGGAGGAACTGGAAAAACTTTTATGTGGAAAACGCTTTCTGCTGCCATTAGATATAGAGGAGAAATTGTACTTAATGTTGCGTCTAGCGGGATTGCTTCTTTGTTATTAGAAGGTGGTAGGACTGCTCACTCTAGATTTGGGATTCCTATAAATCCTGATCCATCTATGTTCTGTTCAATGACACATGGCTCTGATCTTGCTAATTTAGTGAAAGCAGCATCATTAATAATATGGGATGAAGCGCCTATGATAAGCAAGCACTGCTTTGAATCTTTGGATAGAAGTTTAAACGATATTCTTGGAAATGTAGAGAACAAGCCTTTCGGTGGAAAAGTTGTGATATTCGGTGGTGATTTTAGACAAGTACTCCCTGTGATCAAGGGTGCTGGTAGGGAAGAAAATGTTTTTGTGGCATTGAATTCATCTTACCTGTGGGATGACTGCAAAGTGCTTAAGTTAACAAAGAATATGCCGCTTTTGTCTAATAATTTGAATGCTGATGAGGCAAAAGAAATCAAGGATCCTCTGAGTGGATATTAGATGTTGGTGACGGAAAGATTGCAGAGCCTAATGACGATGAAGCTTTAATCGATATTCCTGAAGAATTTCTAATCACAGAGTCTGATGATCCTATTGAAGTTATAAGCAGGGAAGTTTATGGAGATCCTAAGAATTGGCTGCAAGAGAAGAATGATCCTAAGTTCTTTCAAGAGAGAGCAATTTCATGTCCAACAAATGATGATGTCGATTTGATAAATGACTATATGCTTCAAAAACTACCTGGTAAATAAACATTTCTAAACTTCAACTTACTTTCGTTGATATTAACCTTTAGTTTATGTTACTGACTTATTTTTTTAGAAACAAGTGAGAAAACGTTCTACCTAAGTGACATTTCAAAACTTTAACTTAGTTTTCTATAATATTAACCTCTACTATATGAGGCTGACTCTTTTTTTTATTACTTCACAGGTGAAGAAACGGTCTATCTAAGTGCTGATAGTATAGATCCAACAGATATAGCATCAACAAAAAATCATGTCTTCACACCTGATTTCTTGAACAGTATTAGGGTTTCTGGATTACCAAAGCATAGTCTACGTCTCAAAATCGGTACTCCTGTTATGTTGCTCAGAAACTTAGATCCTAAAGGAGGGTTATGCAATGGAACAAGATTACAGATTACACAGATGGCAAATCATGTTTTACAAGCAACTGTTATCACGGGAGACAGAGTTGGTGATATAGTCTTGATTCCGAAGGTTGTGATAACGCCATCAGACAACAACTTGCCTTTCAAAATGAAGCGTAGACAATTCCCACTATCTGTTGCTTTTGCTATGACTATTAACAAGAGTCATGGACAATCACTTAAGGAAGTGGGGCTCTTTTTGCCTAGACCAGTTTTTTCTCACGGGCAACTATATGTGGCATTATCTAGGATCACTTCAAAAAAGGGATTGAAAGTGCTTATTGTAGACAAAGAAGGAAAACCTCAAAGAAAAACGATGAATGTAGTGTTCAAAGAGGTGTTTCAGAACTTGGACAAGAAGTGTGTGGAAGAAATCTGATGTCAAGAAGGTAATTTTCAATCTCTATAATTCGTTTTTTTAATATCATGACATATGATTGCTAATACTATGAATGGGGGTATGAGATTTGTGGTTGCAGGTACCGAAGTGCTAATTCGTTAGAGGACAATGAAACTCACATTTTTGCTTCAAGAGATAAACATTTTTACATTATTTCACCGCTAAGAATTAACTTGGCAATATATTTATAGAATATTGTATTGCGTTAAGTATGCAACCTTTGCTATTTTATTTTGGATTTTATTCAAACCTTCGGATATGACAAGCATTTAGAGTGTCTTAATTCAAGTTTTGATGTTATATGCCATTGAATTTGTCATATAATCAGATATGATAATATATAAATATATAAGAGAAAACTAACGATAGAGTTCAATGTAAGCCCACAACCATCAGATGGATGATATCAGTTTTTTAATCAATGATGAACCAGCCCTGAAAACTTTTTATGTATGTTTTATGTGATCTTACAATCTCTTTTTTTGGTAAAAATAATCTGATATACGAATTAAGTTATTTTTATAATCCATACCAAAAAAATATAAATGACTTTATATATGGATTAATTCATTTTTAAAAATTCAGTTAACATTTTTTATTAACGTAAACTTTATACCAATAATTGTTTCTACAAAATAACAATTTTTACAATAATTTAGTTTATTTAAATAAAGATGAAAAAATTTCCTCCGCGCTACCTAGTATGTTAAAATTTGAGTATATATAATTCTGAACCGTATTACAACTTCACTGCGATTCCAATAATCTCTTATGACCATAATTATATTGATTTTACCTTCCATCATTGCTATATGCCTATTATGATATTATCTATCACCCGCTATGCCGCTAAAGCATATACCCAGAAACACAATGTCTATCTGTTTCTCTTCTTTATAGAGATCTTAACAAAGCCGATATCGTCTGAAGTATCCAAAAAATTGCAGATGCATTAAGGCAGGCAGTCTTATTGCCATAGCAACTGATGGAGACAGAACCAATGTAACTCAACTTCTTTAGAGCTGATTTTGTTTGGCCAGAAATTTTCGGAATATCATCACAATGGTACGGAACTAGACAATTTTAGTAGTCCCACCAAAACAAATGTGTATTCATTAAAAAAACTTGTGATCAACCTTGATCTCTGATTTGTTTTATTTATCGATGACTTTTTATTCACAGACATTGACATACCCAAATTTCAAAATTTAATTAGATAGATACCTGCGTATACACACATGATTTTTTGTAATACATTTTTTTATTATAAAATAGTGACTTATTATACCATGCAAAAATCTATTGATTATTCTTAACTGAAAATTGATAAATTTCTGTGTTTTCTTTTTTAATACTAAAATATTCTAAAAATCTATAATTTAATCCTATTGATGTATTTTAGACTATATTATATTATGCTCACCTCTCTCAACTCCAATGAAAACTTTCTAGCTCTCTGTTAACCATAATCATATAGATTTTATTTGTTTTATATCGTTAGAAATAATTGTTGTAACATTAGGATATATGTTAATCTCTAAACCCACTTTGAAACTCTACTATGTTGAATTTTTAGTTTTCTCAAAAACCTAATTATACAGTAACAGTTGCCAGTGAAATCACCAAAACACAATGCTAATCCAATTTGTCTAAACATCGTACATACACTCTTATAGAATTTTCAAGCGACAATATTTTACTATTCACTCCTTCCTCTGTTCCACTTAGCTTCTACATGGTTTGGTACCAACATTTCAACAATTTTTTTTTCGAACATGGGAAAATACATTTAGCTCCGTTTAGCAGGTCATAAGAATTTAGATGAAAAATCTACTAATAATATACTAAAAGGATTTAGTAGATTTTTTATTATTATTTGAACAATCAGTTCCCTAAAACAAATTTTCATACTTATCCAAAAACAAAAACTTTACATCATGAAAAAACAAATGAACTTTAGTAAATTATGATAAAAACTACTTATTGATCAACTACTATATACTAAACATAATCAAAAATAAAGTGATACAATATTTTTTGATTTCGTGTCATAAAGTATGCAGTTGCTCCACCACTCGCCAAGTGAAGATCTACCAGACCAAGCAAGAAATACAAAAACAAACCAAATACAAAATCAGGTGATCTGAAAAAAAGTAATGAGAAGCCTCCAAATTGACTCTCATTGGCGGTCTCCATGAATGGATCAATTGTCGAAAGCTTTTATAGGCCATCTTTGATTCTCTATTGAGCTAGTAATTGACATCGTATTTTATACCCACTCCGATCTGCTTTACTTCTTCTTTTCCTTACTTCCACAGACAGATCTTCCGTTATCAACTCTTATCCTTTGCGGTGGTGATGGTCCATTCCTTCTCTGAAACCTTTTTGGCCTCCGATTCTGATTTTTTGACACTTATTATCCTTTTGCTTGTTTATGTGTTGTTTCTGCTTCCTCTCTTTCTCTTTGCATTCATTAATCTCCTCCTCTCTCTCTTTTCTCCTTTCTTTCTCTTCTTCCTTGGTTCCTCCTCACACATCTCCTCTCTTCTCACTTATTCTTCCTTTCACGACTCCTTTTTTCTTCTTCTTTTTTGTTTCCTTGTTTCTCCTCTTCACTCTCTTGGCCTCTTACTGCTCCCCTTCTTTTCTCTGTTTTTTTTGTTTGGTTTAGTAATCTAACTTAGATAACTTGTATATAAGGAGAGATACATTAGTTGATTTATAGGGAGATGAATCACACTTTTTTAGGAGAATTATTTCGACAAGTGTATGTTTATCTCAAATTTTTGGGATTAATTTGGAGGAATAGTTAGATCCCTACATGCTTGACCTATGTAATAAGGGTGTGATGAAAGAATAGCTAAATTGTGGTCATCTGTTTGAATTACAACCTTTACATGGGAAAAAGAGTGAATCAGTATCTCATTGCATAAAACAACATCATCTTAAAACCTATTGGAATTGTAGGGAATGAAATCTGAGAAAAAGTGCATGGGAGTGATTTAAGTAGAAGCTAGAAGACAAAGAGAATCACACTTTTAGCAACTATTGACCACCTCTTTCTTGATATTTTTTGCCTTTGGTTAATTTCTGTGCTCGTTTATGTACTCACCGGACGTCATTGCCAACATCAAATTCTTCAAATGTCTGGACTTCTTCCATCTTTGAAGTTCACATCTACCCTTTTTTCTGTATCAAACTCTTAATTCCAAACAAATATCTTAGATAACAGAGAAAATAAATAGGTCATGATTGTTTTCACTTATAACGTTGACCATTCTGTGAAATTTAATGCATCGAGAAAGGAGTAGGTATTGAATTTATAGGGTCTTCTCAAAACGTTAAATATTCTCGGTCACCAATGAATTAGGATTGATTTTACGATTTTTGAAGATAAATGGCCACTAAAAATACAATTTAAAATTGCTGATGTGTCATAAGGAGAAGAGCTAATGTGTCAAGTTTGTGAAACACAACCCAACTTTTGTATAATAGATTAGAAATAGTTTATGTACTCATTGGACGTCATTGCCAACATCAAATTCTTCAAATGTCTTGACTTCTTCCATCTTGAAGTTCAAATCTACTCATTCTTTTTTGTATCAAACTCTTTATTCCAAACAAATATCTTAGATAAAAGAGAAAATAAGTAGGTCATGATTGTTTCCATTTATAACGTTGACCACTCTATGAAATTTAATGTATCGAGAAAGGAGTAGGTATTAGACTTAAAGGGTCTTCTCAAAACGTTACATATTCTCTGTCACCAATGAATTGATGATTGATTTTTGAAGACAAATAACAACTAAAAATATAATTAAAATTGCTGATGTGTCATAAGAAGAAGAATTGATGTGTTAAGTTTGTGAGACACAACCCAACATTTATATAATAGATTAGAAATAGATTCAGTAATTCACATACCATTATATATAACTTAATTAAAAACTTTCCATTATTAATTTTGATTAATTTGGTGGCTTGAATGGATCAACAACTTTCTGGATATTTGTTTGATACTGTCCAACTAATTGACTTTTCTTTTTTCATTTTTCCAAACTGACTTATACCAGATAATACCAAAATTTATGAATATATATAATTCTGAATCACATAAAATCTTCATTGTGAATCCAATAATCTCTTAAATGGCCAGAATTTATTTTAGCTTCCATCATTGCTATATGCTTGTTATGCATCACCCACAAAAGCATATACTCGGAAGCACAATGTCTATCTGTTTCTCTTTTTTTAGATATCTTAATAAAGCCGATGTCACACGAAGTATCAGATAAAATTGCAGATGCGTTAAGGCATGATAGTTTTGTTGCCATAGCAACTTATAGAGACGGACTTCTATAGGACTTTTTTTTATTTGGCTAGAAATCTTCAAAAATCATTATAATGGTAGGGAACTATTCTGACTAAACTAAATGTGTCTTCATTAAAAAACTTATGATCAACCTTGCTCCATGATTTATTTTTTGAGAAAATTCCTCAAACTAGCCTTTAAGGTTGATAAAATGACAAATTTAACCTAACATATTGAAGAGTTTACTAGACTAACCTTATAAAGTTGGTCTTATACCATTTTATCCAGATGTTAAATATTATTACAAAAATGCCATTTTAGTTAATAAAAAAAAATTTCGAATATAATTAAAATCAAACAAATATACATATATCTTTAAAGAAAAAAAAACATAATTTGCAGATTAAAGAAAAACCCTAATTTTTTGCTGGAGAGGCGATTTTGTGCCGCAGCTTCTCCTTCTCCCATTTTATCTCTTTGCAGCTTCTCTCTTTTCACAGAACCATCCAGATCTTGGCTCTCTCGCCGTTTCGAATCAGTCGTTTTTTTCTCTCTACCGGAATCATCAGATCTCATCGATTCACATTGTTTTTCTTGTTTTTTCATCGGTTTTCATTGATTCACATCGATTTACTCATTTTTTCATCGATTTTCATTGATTCCAGGTCAAATCCAGGTAACTTTCGGCCTAGACGGCTACCGCCGTGTGTGAGGCGATTTTGGCTGTGTTGCGGCTGACGGCGGAAGCAAAAATCCATAATTTCTTTTTGTTTCCTCCGAAACTGTAACCCTAATCTTATTTTTTGCAGGAAAGTTTTGATTTCGGTGGTTTCCGTCATTCCGAAATGATTTTTGGTGGGAGCAAACAATTTCTGGTGAGTAATCTTTTTTCGTAATGGTTGAGTTCAAAAGAGTATATGGTAGACTTTTTTTAGATTTTTTCGTAATGGTTGAGTTCAAAATATTATGTTAGGTGGATTTCTTATCCGTGAGTAATCTCTTATCTTCATGGTTAAGTTTGAAAATGTGTATGGTAGACTTTTTATGGAGTTATTGTAAAAATGGTAGATTTAATTTGTTAAATGGTAGATTTGTTTGGGATCATGGTAGATTTGTTTGGAAAATATTAGGTTAGGTAGATTTGTTTATGTTTGTTGGTTTGGTTTAAATGATCGTACTAGTCATGGTACGTTTTCTAGACTACCTTTCGTTTTTGGTAGATTTGTTATTGAATGTGGTCGATTTCTTTATGTTTTTGGTAGATTTGTATTTAGTTTTATGGTAGGTTTTTAAGATTTGCTTTCGTGTTTGGTAGATTTGGTTATGTCTTTGGTAGATTTGTAAGATTTGTATAAATTGGGTATATTTTTTTTTGGACGAGGCGGCTTTGCTATAATATAACCATTTTTGAGATATGACTTCTGCTAGAGGCGCGAAGGATTATCCCCAACAATTGTACCCGGAAAGTAGATCTCCTATGAGGAAGAAGAGTGCTCATCATAACTGCAAGGTTCATAAATTCATCAATATTAGGGAGCAGCTGTTTGAGTCTGAGTGAGTGTGTGGTGTTGGTCGAGTAAAATGCTGATGTTTCCTCTTTGAATGGTGGTCTCGCGGCTGTCGACGGCAGCCACAAACCCTAATTTTTTTTTTTTCATCTATGGTAGACTTATTGTATTTATGGTAGACTTATTGTATCATCTACTCCGTTAGTTCTTATTTTTTTCCCATTTGATTTGTGTTGATTTCGATTTTTTTATGGACACATACAATACCGATCAGCTATAGCGACAGTTCTTCGGAAGGACCGCAAATTGTCATAATTTTTGTTAACAGACCCTTTTGTTAATTAGTGTGATAGGTTTAGAATGAAATTCATTAAACTGGCATGATGTATGTAGGAAAGTCGAGAACATATCTGAAAATGGTAGGATAAGGCTATTACAGAGGAATTGGAACGGGTGAAGACAGACTTGAGGTGCATAACAAGAACTTACAAAGGCTTGACAGACTTCAATATGTTGCCATATCGTATATGATAAGTATAAGTCATTTTCCCTATGTTTAAGTAGAAGTAATGTTCCCAATGTTTAAGTAGAACTAATGTTCTTTTAAGTACTAAGAAATGTTGGCATCTCCCTTTTCAATGTTGTTATCTCCCTTTTTAATGTTCCTTAAATACTTTATGTACCTTTTTTATGGAAGTTTATGTTCCTTAAGATGATTCCCAATTTTTATGTTTACTTAAAGTAGAATTAGTGTTCCTTTAGTCAATTATCTCCTTCTCATGCAAAACTGTGATATATGTACCATTTTCAGTGTGATCTGTGTCCCAATAAACAACTCTGATCGTATCAGAGTTTACCCTCATAATCTCATCAAACTTATGAAAAGAAAACGTCAATGGTAATAAACCCAACTCAAAACTAACCATGGAACAAGTCTACCATACGTACAGAACTAGTCTAACGTACGACACCCTAAAAAAGTTTACCACACATCTAGTTTTTTCGTAGATTGCAGAATACATTTAGGACAAATAATTAATTTCAATCGAAAAAGTCAAATGTCTACCAAAAAAGTCTAACTAAGTCTACCGTAAGCATTGTAAATAACTCTACCATAGAAATAAGTCTACCATCAAGCACCGCATAAGTCTACCAGATTGAGGTTATCTGAGCAAATACCAAAATTATTTAATCTACCACATGATGCTCAATAGAAGTCTACCATATGTGCAATAACTCTACCAATTGATTTAAAATCTACCAAACCAACGAATAAATCTACCAACTTTTTATAAGTCTACCTCATGTAATAGTTAATCTACCACTTAACAGAATGTAATCACCAAATTTTTACTTGAATTTAAATCTACCATATTACATAAAAATCTGCCACAAAAATGAAAAATCTACCAACTAGATATAACTCTACCAATTTCATAAATAATCTACCACAAAAGGAATAAATCTACCGTCACGTTATGAAAAATTTTGTTACATATATCTACCACCAAAGGAAATAAGTCTACCAACTCAGGAATTAAATCTACCACATTGTCAATAAATCTATCGACAAAGTCAACTATGCGAGTAAGTCAACAATTTCCATAACAAGTCTACCAACACATTTGACAAGTGTGCCATACATAACAACAAATCTACCAAAACTTAATAAATCTACCACTCATTGTCAAAAGTCTACCAAGAAAAGTCTACCAATTTTTAACAAATCTACCAACACTCAAATAAATCTACCATCTTCCTAATAACTCTACCATCCAAATTTTTGCGTTGACCAAAATTTGTTAAGTCTACCGCCAAAGCCTGGTAGACTTATCATTTTTTCAACGCTATTTTTTGCCTATGTAGCATTAAAAAAATAATGGCATTTTCGTAATTAAGTTTTTTCAACAAAGACGAAAATGATATTTTGGGTATGCTAGGTTAGTTTGTAAAAAAAATAAAAGTACGTCAAACAAGTAATAAAGATACTTTCTAAGGTTAGTATAGCAATCCTTCCTTATTTTTTTCTATCGATAATTTTTTATTTGCTGGTGTTGACATATCCGAGTCTCAAAATAGAATTACAGAGTAATGCACACACCATTATATACACCTTAATTTTTTTTTTAGTTATTAGTTTTTGTTTGATTTGGTTTTCTGAAGCGATCAACAACTTTCTGAATATTTGTTTGGTATTGCCGAACTAATCTTTTTTTTATATATATTATTTTTCTAAACTGACTTATACCAGATAATGCTAAAATTTATGAATATATAATTCCATACCGAATAAACCAAAAGGAACTAAATATACGTAATCGAAATTATAAAATTTTGACCGAATTTCACCATATATATAAAAAAACTAAGTCTGTTAGTTTCATTTAAATTTAAAATACAGTCTTTGGAACTTTTCGATAACCAAACTGAGCTAAACCATAATTTTTTGGTTCATTTCGGTTAACTGAATTCCAAGCCTTTTTTTTTATAATTTGAGTACCCGCACGAGTAGTGATGTGGCAATACCCGCGCAACAGCTGGGGGAAAGAGAAACCTGAAAAAACGCAAGTGTAAGTGTAATACAAAGTAGGATATCAGAACCTCGATTAGCAAGTGCTTCTTTCACTCCAGCAATTTCACTCTGAATGTACCCTATGAACTCCTTGATCTCGCTAATGGTCTTCTCGGTTGCAGCAAGGCGATCCTCCAATGCATACAGCCGCTTCTCATATGATTGCAGAAGGGCTGTTCGGTTGTCACGGAACATGCTTTCGCTCTGCTTGTCAACTCGTATTTGAAGAATGGTCAGCTGCTCTTCAATGGCTTCATCCCACCATTTGGAGATGTGACCCGGTTTATCCTACACATATGACAAATGAAAACTTAAGTTATACTCGATGAATAACATTAAAACTATACACATATTGAGAAAAACCTCATCTTACCTCGCCTAATATTTCAGGGCAACTATAGAACTTCCTGCCAAACGTCTCTGGAGCTGTAGACTCTTCCAATCTACATCGAAGGCCGCAATAGCATCGTTCAAGTATCCCAAAGTCTCCATCAGCTTTGGCACCCCCGCTGTCATAGCTTGCTTTGGAAGATGAGCTGTTTGTGTAGCTTATCGGCATTACTCTGTAGAGATCAAGCAAACAAACTTGTCAGTTAACAAACAAAAAACAAAAACAGATACGACCACAATAGAAGATCAAAAGCACCGATCAAATGCACATATCATAATCAAACACTTATATATATCGATCAAATGCACCGATCAAATGCACATTATCAATACATAGACATGGAATGAAAAACTAAAGTTCGCAGATAACATGAGTTCGCAGATATTTTTCCGATCAAGAGCACCGATCAAATGCACATATCAATACATAGACATTGATCAAAAGCACTTATGTATCTTTTCATTCATAATCAAACACTAATATATATCGATCAAAAGCACCGATCAAATGCACATATCAATACATAGACATCGAATGAAAAACTAAAATATCCCAACCAAAAACAATGAAGGACTCAACAGAGAACAGCACAAACGTTTAATTTCTTCATCAAATACAATAACATTTCAACATTCACGAAAAGCCCCAAATTTTCAAAATTAGGGTTTCACTTAAAATCAACAAACAAATCATTTCGCGTTCACATACAACATAATCTACTCTAACTAATCCGAATTTAAGAATAAAACTTCTAAATTTCACCACAAACAAAAAGCCCCAATTTTCGAAATTAGGGTTTACTCAAAAATCACCGATTAACCGTCGAAAATGAAATTGATCCACTAACATTAAAGGAAATGAACATCTAACCCTAATACAAACAACCCTACACAATCGTATTCATGGATAAAAATCCATCTGAGATTACACGAAAACAACAAGACGAAACAGCGGGTAACGAGGTCGTCGATTACGGAGATCCTGCGGAGTCAAATCGAGATCCCTCTGCAAATCGATTGAAGATTCGAAGGATGAAATCGTTTTCGTCGGTAGAGAGGAGAAAAAAATGAGAGAGGAAAACACGGGAAAATGAAAATAAAACCCTAGTGTTTTTTTTCTTCTCAATTTCATTAGTCAACCAGCGATTGCCACGTGGCGCTAGAAACGTATTCAGATTTCGCCAAATAAGAAATGGCTAAGCCAAATTAGAGATGCGGTCTAAATTATTTATTATTTGATCTCTGTTAAAAACGGGTCGCGTCTCTAATGATGCCCTTTAGCAATTGATCGTCGCCTTCACATGATCTTCACGGGGTCGTGACTCAATTCCCGAGAGAGGAAGAAGATTTTTTTTATTTTTTTTTTTCTAATTTGTCTCTTGCAAATTCCCAGTAGCCAAAAATCTTTTGGATCTGTTCTCGACGGAGGCGGCGGCGGTGATTAATCTTTATATATATGTCAACTGAGGAGGCGGCGGCGGCGGAAATTTCTAGGGATACGGCGATTTCGATGGCTGTTTCGACGTCGTTTCCTGGTTTCAAATTCTCTCCGACGGACATCGAGCTGATTTCTTATTACTTGAGACGGAAGATGGATGACTTGGAGAGGTCCGTCGAGATTATACCTGAGGTCGACATTTACAACTTCGAGCCCTGGGATTTACCTGGTTCGTTTCCCCAACTTTCGAACCCTCTTCTTCGTTTTTTTCTAAGATTCTCCTCAGTTTCGTTACTTTGAAATTGGGTTTCAACAAAAAGCTTAGAGCTTTACTCTATTATAGCCTTATTTTTCCGGGAATTGCGAAGCTATCTTTGATTACCCACGTGAAACTCCATTGAATCTCGCGATTTTGTTTTTGAGTAATTTTTGTCTTTCCATTAGTACTGTTTTCTAGGGGATTTGGTTTTATAGAATTGTATCAGTTTCCTGGAAATTGAAGCTTACTTCATGAATTTCGTTGAATCTCATGTGGCTAATTTTTATGTAATCAGTATAGAGAAGAAGTTAGGGCACTGAGGATGTTAAACTTCAAGGATATAAAACTTCTTTTGTCCCTCTGAATTTTGTTGAAACATAAACCAAATTAGCAAAAACTTTGGATTGGTATGAATATGTGATTACTTGGCTTGTGTTGGTAGCTTTTGAATGTATCAAAGTATGAGAAATGCCTTTTTGTGTTTCAATTGCTTGGTGTATTGAGAAGAAGTAAGGGCACTGAGGATTTTAAACTTCAAGGATATAAAATTTCTGTCTCCTTGTCGACACATAAACCAAAGTAGCAAAACTTTGGATTGGTATGAAGATGTCATTACTTAGCTTGCGTTGGTAGCTTGTCTATTGCAATTAGTTTAAATGCATCAAAGTATAAGAAATGCATTTGTGTCTCAATGTTTGCTTGGTGTACAATTGGAAAAGCTAAAATCTTTTGATGCCTGTCCCTGATTTGCTCCTACTTTGTAGTTATACATACGTTTTGTGGGTTGAACTTGAACCGCTACAAAACCGCTCTTTCAGTTGTAAGTATTCGTATGGAATGTACATTTATATTTGCATAAACTAGTTCAGGACTATGACAATCGAGGTGTGCTGTTGGCTTTTGCTCAACGAAATCTTGTTGTTCATTGTCTGAGAAAAGTTTATGTTTCTCCGTTTTCTTTCTTTCTCTTCTTGAAAAGAATTAACAAGTTCTTGTGAATGTTTTTTTGGCAGACAAGTCCATAGTGAAATCTGACAGCGAGTGGTTCTTCTTCTGTGCTCGTGGTAAGAAGTATCCCCACGGTTCACAGAACAGAAGAGCAACCAAGATGGGATACTGGAAAGCCACAGGGAAAGAACGTAATGTGAAATCCGGTTCTGATATCATTGGAACAAAGAGAACGCTTGTCTTCCACATTGGTCGTGCGCCAAAAGGGGAAAGGACCGAATGGATTATGCATGAGTACTGCATGATTGGATTATCACTGGTAAACTATTTTCTCATTCTTGAAGTTTTCTTCTTCACCACAAGGTTTGGAAAACTACTAACTGGAGAATAGTATATTGTTTAGAGGTAATCTTGGTTACTTGGAGATATTTGGGTTTTCTTATGTAAGAAAACTTGAATACTTTGCTTTGTAGTAAAAGTAGCTTCAGTACGGTTTTCAAAGGAGTCTCTAGGCTGTTTAGCTGAGGAATGTATTTACATGGTAGGCTTTCTGTCTTGGCTTTCGTTTATTGAATATCTCGAGTATTATATAGGATGCTCTGGTTATTTGCCGGCTTAGGAAGAATACCGAACATCGAGGGGCTACAATTCAGAGTTTACCACATCCAAATTTATCAACTGACAAGCACGCGAACTTGCAGAATGAAACTATTTCTGGTTGGGAAAATATGGTTGATTTCTACTTATCGAATGAATCAGGGCATGAACTACTCAGTGAAATAGCAGAATCTTCACAATCTTCACAAAATCCACAGGTTGATACTCTTTCATTTAGTTCTCTGTAAACAGAAGCAATGACATGCTATTGCTGGTTGACATGGTCCTTTCACCAAATAGATGATATCTATGTACAAGCTTCATGTCCAAAACTTGCTGCTTAATGTCTAATTCATGATCTGATTCCCATGAGTTTTCGATGTTTCCAGGTTCCTAGTGAAGAAGATTTCTACGCAGATATTTTGAGGGATGACATAGTGAAGCTAGATGATCCGACAGTCTCCGGTAATACACTGATCGATGTCCCGAGGCTTCAAACAGAGTCCACAAGCACAAGAGTAATGCCTTTACCGAGCATGGTAGACAAACAAATGCAATCACTGCTACAGAAACTGCCATTGCAGAATGACATTGGTGAAGAAAACAACATATCAATGTCGAGTTGCTTTATCGGTATCTATTCGATTAAGTCGATAAACCGAGCACGGTGGGACGTTGTTGCTTGGGTGCTTGTTATGATAGCTGTGTTGGTGTTTTATCTAGTTTGAGAGCAAAGAAGACATCTTCTAGGCATTTTGCTTGGTTTTGTCTTGATGTTGAAAGAAGATGATGATGTATGTTGTTAGGCTTAGTTTACATTATCCTTCTCTCCATTATATGTATAATATATGTTCGCATTGTAGCATCTGTGTGTGACAAGTAGATATGTCGAGAGAGAGAATATTCTGTTTCAGGTAGAATTTTCAATCTTTTATAAATTCAAGATTTGGGTTTTTCAACTCGGGAAGAGAGGTGAAATCTTGCTTTTTGTTTTTGGTTTGAAATATTATTTACATTATTAGAAACTATGGAAACAATTACATAGAGAATTGAAAATTCTATATATCTACAATATCTACGACATACGGTTATACATGTACTAAGCTCTGACATACAATTTTTTTTTACTTTGGCTTTGGTAACTTTGCGGAATGGCGGAATTGTGGAAAAAATCTTATGGAATAGATTAAGCGATTTATAAGTCGCTTTTCTGCGGAATGACTTTTCATTTGTATTTTTGTTAAGCAAAAATGCAGTCTGCGTTTTTGTGTGTATTTTTTCATTACGCGGATTTTTGTTGATTGGCAAAAAACCTGCGGAATTGTGTTTAAAAACACAATTCCGCCATTCCGCAGGTTACCAATCAGAGCCTTTGTATGAATGTCCTCCATTAGTCTGGTACTAAATTGTATTTTCTTAGAATCAAACTTCCTACTTTTTGTTTCGATATCCTAACCGTGTTTTAGGTATCCAAAAGAAAAAAACTTTTATATCTTTTGGTGTAGAAATTAATGAACATTTTGTTTGCAACTGGACTGAAGTTTCTACCTAATAATACTCCATATCATTATATGTTGGTTGGCTTAATTAGAAGCATGAAGACTAAGAAAATTACTTTTCATCAAAAATACAATTAGTCACACTTAAATATAAAGATTGTTTAGAAATGTAAGAAGATCTTATTTTTTGAAAAAAAAAACTAATATTATGAAATATTGGGACTATTTTTTAAAATTAATTGGCTTGTTTTCTATTTTTGGATTTATTTCTTTGGCCCGGTTTTATATAGGAGTCGAGAGAACTGAGGGGTGTTTGGATGACATTTCCAAAATGAAAGCTAAAATTACTAACAAGAACAAGAGATGTGGTCGTTTTTTGCAGAAAAAAAGAAATTGTGGGGTTACCTCAAAACATTAATCCTTCATTTACAAAGAAAAGAATTTTGCATTCATCATCTTCATCAGATTAAACCTCAGCTTTGCATCATCTCCTTTGATCGCTCTACTAAACACTCATCTAGGACTTGTATGGTGTTTACAGTTCCGCCTTCAAATATATCTGATCTCGAATCGATTTTGAGAAAATCTCGATAAATTTCTGCATTTACGACCCCGACGAAAAACCCTAGAGAGGTCGATCATGAAGTTTGGCTATTCGTCTGGTCAAATTCGATCTGTAAGTTCGTGATCATCTAATTCGCCTTGTTGGGTCTTCGCTAGAGGAAAGGGTTAGAAGTTAAAAATGGAAATTTTGCTTTTTTAGAGGTCGATGCGTCGTTGTCTCTTCTTTGCCCTATCTGGGTAGCTCTTAATATGCTATTTACTTGACTCTATTAGTTGCAGATTTAGCTAAAGAGATTGCTTTATTTTAAAATTTGCTTTGCAGTTTTGATTCTGGGTCTCTGGTGTATAGGATTATGAATTGGGCTAATTCTTCTTGATGTTTTTGGGAACAGGTGATTTAAACAATTTGAAAAGTAGCAATGTCGAAGCCGATCCTGCTCGTTTTTCTACTGATTATACTTATAGTCACCTCTCAGTTTGAATGGAGACAACCACTTGTTGAGCTTGATGCAGCAACCAGCTTGTCACAGAAACAGCAGCAAATCTCAGATAGGGAGGAAGCTGTGAAAGAGAAGGTACTGATTCGAAGCTCTTTCATTCATTTCTCTGTGTGTTTTCCTTTAGAAGACGATCTTTTTAGCTGTATGCAAAATAAATTAGTTTTGGGATAGGTGAGACCTTATGGCCTGGATTTAAATCATCAGAATAGGTGTTCATGTGTAGAGTGTAGTGGTTACATATATATGTCCTGATGATTAAGCTGCATCCTTATATGTCCTTTTCTTGGCGTCTTACTTCTTTAATTCTTATTTTTGCATCAGGTAAACTCAGTTTTTGATTATTGCTTTGACATTTTAAGAAAATGTCTTAATTAGCATGGTATGTATTGTTTTTTAATCGGAAACGTTTTGGATTTCCTGTCTTATTCTGTTCGTCTCTGCGGTTGTGTCTGGAATTCTCCGGTAAATATTCTTAGAATTATGTTCTATTGTTTTCTTGGCTCGCTTAATGGGGTTTCTCTTATGCATAAAGTAGTTGATAGATGTATAAATCTATAAGAGAGCACTCATGAGGATCCAATGGAATTTTCATTGAGCAGTAACACATGAATAAGTCCTGACCTCGATGTATTTATTCTCTACCAATTTCTCTCGTAGTTATCTACGCCTTCCCTTGCTTCTCCATCTTGTGGCTATCATTTATATCTGTGGATCATTGAATGAGTAGCAATGTTAGGATCACACGTTGAATTTAAACTGCGATGAGACATATGTAGGTGCCAAATCCAAGAGTTTGAAAGGTTAATGTTGAACGATTAGTAGTGTAGCTTTTAAGACTCAATTTGATATGGTTCCATGTTGATTTCAGATAAATCTTTACTTCATCTCCTGGTGGGTTGGTTCTCACTGTAATCTACAAAATCTTGATGTTCTAGAAGAGCCAGAAGTCTGGCCCTTTTTCGTGTTTCTGACTCAGGCTGGTCTTCTATATCGTGTCCGTTCTCAATAGAACGTCAAATTTTAACTGCAATATTAACCGTGTTTGTACAGATCATCATGTCCCAAGAGAGACATATCCAGAGGCTAAATGAGCTTGTCAGGAGTCTTCAGTTGCAGTTGCTGCGATGCAAGGGAGAGAATGAGACCCAAAATGCCACCAAAAGCTACCATATGAACAAAAAATACATCAAGGAGGTGGAGAGGAAACAAATACTGGAAGGATAATCTCTCCCCTACAAAAGCTGAAATGATACGTAAAAATTGTGAAAGAAAAGACCACTCTTTGATATTGTGTTTAGGTGTTGTATTGTATCTGTGTATTTTTGTGTTTAACGATGCATCACACCTAAAATTAAAAATCTGTTTGATGTTGAGAAGAGTTGCCAGATACATAAGACTATGGAAGGTTAAGAAATTTTACTGCGTATAAAGATATTCATGTACGACCAGAAGACATGTTAATGTAAGACCAGCAGACATGTTCGTGTAAGAAGGAGCCGTCGTCACTTTATTATCCAAGAAACCGAAGACATCCTCTTTCACTTCATTAAACGGCACCGTACTCCAGCACAACCGTCTTCCTCAACTTCTCCAATGCTAATTTCATTTCCTGTAACTGAACCATGTTCATCTCTTCCACTGGACTCTCCAGCACAACCGTCTTCATCGCATTCTCTCTTCTCATTTCTTCCATTAGCTTGACCCTTTTTTTCTTCTCTTTCTCTACCTCGCTCAAGATTCTTATTCATCTAGCAGCTCGCCGCAGGGTTTCTTTGCTGCGTCTGAACTAAGGACATATTGTTTCAGGACATGTAACGGTCCAATACGGATTCAACGCTCGGATGGACGAAAGAGAAAGACCTTTTAGAGGGAGGAAACAAGATGATCGACATCTCTCCACCGCATGGAGAACGTGAAAAGCTCACTAGCTTTCTTGAAAAGACCGGCTCTACGTTTTGAGAACGTGACTTGCCGGTGGCTCATTTTCGTAATCTTAAACATCGGGATTATATATCTGTCGTCTGATGCGTTCTTTCTTCTTCGACATCATAGTAGTTACGGAGGATTTTTAGTTCCTTTTCTTTGTAGGACAATTTGGCGGAGAGATTGTTTTTTCTGTTTTGTGTATATATATACATGCTTGAGTGTGGTGTGGCTTTCTTATAAGAGGTCGACTTGTATAGTTGGCCATTTCTTTTCATTTTTGTAACATAAACTTTGTAATTACTCAATTTGATCTTCATGTTGTGGATTAATGATAAAAGATTTGCGTAATTTATAAAATCTTAATTTGGTACTGCAATGATTTTTTTTTTCTTTTTCTTTGTATCATTGGTCTTGTCTATATATGCACGATTTTCTTAATCGCTGATTCTTTTTGTCACACAATTGGGTACAAATCGAAACGTCGTTAATGTAGGCTGCAAATCAAAGTACGTACTGACTAATATTATTAGTACATTTTCTTATCTTCTTTCTGATGTACATATGTACATATGCAATTTTAATGTAACGCAAATATTTGAATGCTAGAAAGTATGACAACATTAGTTTGTCTAATTAGAAGTTTAGAACTAATAATAAAATTAGAGTCGATAGATCTATCATTCAATACAAAATCATATGGTATCATTTTTAGTCACTTTTTTGCTCTTTTACTGTCATGCATATAAAAAAATAGCTCTATGTCCTTGCCTGTATGGGAAGAAATCAGGTATTTTTTTTTTGTTTTTGATAATCTGAAATCAGGTATTTTCTGTGCCGAGCTAGCTCCCTGAGAAGTGAGAACACCAACAACATCTATCTATATGTCTTAATAAATGCCTTGTTTCTCCTGCACAACAACAGACTCTTTTGGCATCAAGCGTCTATGCATTTAGCAATGATTAATATACTCACGTAGCAATTGAAAGGATTAGATATATTACAAATGAATTTATTTGGGTAAAGGTCACATAATCAATATATAAATTAAACAAACTCAACATATTTCATGATTAGAGGTATATATAGAATTTTTAATTAAAAAAGATTAGTCTACCAAACTCCTAAGAAAAAAGAATGTAGATTCAGGGTATAACAATGACAACTACTCTAAAATAGCACGAAATTAGTTTCTGTTCCAAACCTAGCACACCAAATTTAAAATTCAAAAATATCACAAACAGTTATGTGGAAATATTTATTAATTCTAAATAAATTAAAATATATTAAAACATTATGTTTAAGTTCCCTCTTTACTATTTAGATTTTAATAATTTTTCCCGTTAAAATATAGGTTTTGGAGCATTTTAATATTGAATTTAGACGATAATAAAGCAGTGATACTAAATTTGGGACATCAACTTAAAAATATTTTTCTTGCCAAAAAAGTAAATACCATAAAACTATCTGTTGTTACAGTTCATTTAAGATGCGTGTATGTATATAGATCGATAGGTTGATTTATGTTTTCCAGCTTATAACAAGCATCTTTCTCAACAAATTATACGCGCCAAAATCCGAACAGCTTATCAAAAGTAAATACTTATCAAAGACCAAAACAAACCAAACGAATTTACACTTCTATTTATGGAAGCTGTATCCAAATATTCAAACGTTATTTCTAATTCTTTTTTTTTCCTAACAAAAAAAACCCCCGCGTTTTTTTTCCTTGATAGACCAAATTCTATCATTCGGTTGTTTCTTAGTCCACATTCATGAACGCAACGACCTACATCGAGGAATTATGTCAACCCTTGTTGTTCAATATCTCTTCCAAAGGATTATGGGAGAATCTAAAATCTCCCGGTGTGATTTTTGGGTATTCATTGCCTCTTTTGGAGATTCAGATATTACTCATCTTCGTATCCTTCGCAATGTCTCACATGATCCTCAGATTCATTGGCATTTCACCAACTGCTTCCTATTTAATGGTAAGTTCCTTTCCCCGATCATGGTTCGGATTTTTCCACTACGATTAAAATCATAGTTGAAAGTGGAGATTATGGTACCTCAACTATGTAACTTGATTCTTCACATTAAAACAAAATAAAAAAGTAACTTGACAAGCACGTAATATGTTCAATCTTCTTTTCATATATGTAGGCTGGTCTGATTATGGGACCTCAACTGTTTGATCTTAGAGAGAAGTCATCAAGGATTCTATCATGGGATCCCGAACTCGACGGCAACGGGCCATTAAAAGGCATATCTACGTTTGCAGCGATTCTATTTACATTCTTGTTGACCCTAAAAACCAATAGACGAGTGGTGTTCAGCAGCGGAAAGTTGCCCATCGTGATCGGGATCTCGACTTTCTTTGTTCCTCTACTTGTTGGTTTATATTTCCGGATTTTCGCCATCGGATACATTAACCCTCACTACATGCCTCGAAAGAGGGCCCTCGTGGAGCGTACTGTAATCATCGGATCCCAATCTTGCATACTCTTGCCCACCACAACCTATATCTTGTTGGAACTCAAGATCCTCAACTCCGAATTCGGACGTCTTGTCTTGTCTGCATCAATCATCAATGACCTCCTTGCCATTGCCCTCTTCGTGACTATTTACACGCTAGGAACATATAGAAACATCTCAACCACAACAGCTTACTCTGACGTTATCGGGATGATCATCTTTATTCTCGTCGTCATTTTTCTTATTAAGCCGGCTATAGAATGGATAGTGGAAAACACACCAGAAGGTAAACCTGTGGCGGATATATATGTAGATGCTGTAATTGTAACTGTGTTAGCCTCCGTGGTTTACTCAACTTTCTTCAACATGAAACACGTCATGGGGCCATTCTTGATCGGCCTTGTCATACCGGAAGGTCCACCTTTAGGATCCGCCTTAGAAGCCAAGTATGAGAAGCTCACGATGAACGTGTTTTCACCGCTCTCCATCGCGTTCAGCGCGATGCGATGTGATATTATGAAAATCATCTACCAGTTAGATGATCTCATATACAACATGTTCCTAATGGCTCTAACGCTCGTTTTGAAGCTTGTTGCGGGTCTTGTACCTTGCTTGTACTGCAGGTTACCTCTCAGGGAATCTATAGCGGTTTCAATTCTCTTGAGCTGCAAGAGTTTCGCCGAAATATTTCTCTTCGAAACAGCATTAGATGATGGGGTAATTTATCCCCCTAGGTCATAAAGTAACGTTTAATTTATAATCCATTGCACAATGATTTATACGTATTTAACCTTTTTTTTGTTTGGTTTTACAGTATATGTCGCATGCAATGTACTCGTTCTTGATAGTTTATTTGCTAATAAACTCTGCTATTGTCCCCACGATCTTGAGAGGTCTGTACGATCCGAAGCGGAAGTATGTTGGTCACCAAGAAAGGAACATCTTGAGTCTAAAACCAAACTCAGATCTCCGAATTCTAACTTGTGTGCATAGACCTGATAACATCCCTGGAGCCATTGCATTCCTCCAATTATTGTCCTCGCCGAACCGTGAACTCCCCATCATTGTCACGGTCCTCCACCTCGTGAAGCTGGTGGGTCAACTCTTCCCGGTCTTGATCCCACACAACACGAAGTCGAAACGGCTCATGACTAATAACTCATACATCAGTACTGTTTTACTAACCTTCAACAAGTTCAAACATGAGAGCCTTGATTCCGCGAGTTTGGCCATGTTTACTGCCTTCTCGCATGAGAACCTAATGCACGAAGACATATGCACGCTCGCGCTAGACCAGACGACGTCAATGATTGTCGTCCCGTCCGGGAGGACATGGACCATAGATGGGGAGTTCGACATGGACGACGAGTCCATAAGGCGACTCAACATGTCGCTGCTTGAGTGTGCGCCTTGTTCCATAGGGATACTTGTGGACCGTGGGAAATTCTTGCGTAGAGAAAATAGAAGGTCCAACATCAATGTTGGTGTGATCTTCATTGGAGGCAAAGATGATCGAGAAGCGTTATCGCTAGTCAAGAGGATGAAGCACAACCCTAAGGTCCGTGTCACTGTGATTCGACTCATCTCAACCAAAGAAACCGAGTATACAAATTCGGTATACGGGCTTGATCACAAGGTTATGAAAGAAATGGAGGATTCAGAGGCCACTAACAATATTACATATACAGAGACGAGTGTGACGGGTGGTCCTGAATTGGCTACTACGGTTAGACTGCTCGCTGAAGAGTATGACCTTATGGTGGTTGGGAGAGATCATGGCAAGGCATCACCAGACTTCTCAGGACTAAAAGAGTGGATGGAACTTCCTGAATTAGGTGTCATTGGAGATTTGCTAGCAGTAAGAGATCTCAAATCTAGGCTCTCTGTTTTGGTAGTTCAACACCAACATCATGCGTTAAACATTCATCGAAGTTAACTTTCAACAACACGACTGTGTGTTATCTTAGGACAAGATTATAGAAGATTGAACATGAATACTATTTTCCATGTACTGAATCTTTTCCCTCGCGGTATGTTTGACCGATGCACATTCAGATGTTGCGACTGTGTATGTATCACACAGATTTTAGAAACCTATTATTGGATTATTCTTCAGTAAGCTTCTTGACTTCTTCCTTTTACACATCAACCAAAATCTGAACATTTACATGCTGCTAAACGATTTTTTTTTCTATATATGTAAAAATTAAAGAAGATAAAAAATCAGCCATAGTACAAGATCATACAAACTTACGAGACTGTAAGAAAAATTTAGAGCAGAATTTACATAAAAAGTAGCACATATCAAGGTGATCTTTTGAAATTAAGTCTTTATTCAAAAGATCATAAGTATTTTTGTACAATGTTTTTCTATTTCAGAATTCAACTGTATGGAACGAGCCTTAATGAAACTTTTTTTTTACTTGAAATTTCTCTTGTATGGAAAATTAATAAGGTACCTGTCTGTTGAACATATATTTTTTTACATAGTTTATCTAGATTTTAAATTTTTTCTTAAATCACTTTGGTATCCAAAGCTTTTTTTTTTTTTGTAGTAAAAACTCTGATCTTAAATTCAAATCGACCATGTTACTATATATCAAAGAATTCAAAAAAATTTCATGTATTGTACAATCTTTTATTTAATTTAGGCTTCATCCTTTTGGTGTTTTAAAATTAGGAAGATGGGTTTTTGTTTTGGTTTTTGAAATGATCTGAATTATCCATAACTTTGTATGATATGATTAAATTTTTGAAGAGAGTTTCTAAAATGATATTTTGATATATATCTGTGAGGATAAATTAATGCAGTTTTGAAGAAAATATTATCTTTTAAAACTAAAGCTTCTCCTTTACATGTTTAGAATTATTAGCATCAAATAATGTTTCTCGTATTTCTAGATGAGAGCATTATGGGACAAGCTCATTCTTGATTAATTAAGATCGACATCTGTATCAAACAGAGCGATCATACCAATTTTGTAGTTTGTAGAAAAAAAGTGTGACTTGCCCTTATTTGATAGCGCAAAGGAAATCAAAGGGTCAGAATCTAGAGATAGTATTTGTTCCTTTGGGTTGAGATCATTTCTATGTTATTAAGGTCATCATTGTCTTGTTCCTCAGAACTAGAGTCATGATTTCCTTTAAAAGAAGATAGAATTCAGTGAAGATTTTGAGATATTTTTTACTAATTTGATTTCCATCCTGTTGTTTTAGAACTATATTTCTTTCTTTTATTAAAAATAGTGGTTAGATCATAAGATGATTTGAAAGATGTTGGACCATGAGATTTTGATGGGTTTTCAGACGATTTTATCTCCTTCTCGTTTATGAAACAAAGAATTGTTTCTAAGAATTTTTTCTTTATTTTAGGATTTGAAATGAAATTCAAGATTTGAAATGAAATTCAGGATTTTAAGCTGGAATTTTGATGTTTTGTAATAGTTTATTTTTTCATTAGATTTTGAGCCGAATAATTCTTAGTTCATCAACTTGTAGGACTTTTTCCAAGGAAAATGATAATAATATATGATGATGAATGATCTAGCAATGCATTTGATATTTTACCTGAAAGTATTTTTCCAAAACTGAGTTCGTGGACTTTTCTTTTAAAATAGCAGAATTTTGATGAGCACAAGCATATAAAGCATGTGTTTCAGGTTCGACAACTTTATAAAATATTTTGGGGCCAATTTTGCGAAAGAAATAAGTTAGTTCAGTGGTTTTATTGGCTTGTGTTGTGTGAGTAGATGTGGGTTTATTTCCCTTTAGATGCATAAATTGTATATTCTTTCATCTTCTTTTCAAAAATCAGTTTTTAAGTTGTCCCACATCGAAAAATTAAAAAAAAATAAAAGGAAAAAATGCCTATAAATATGAGTTTTCATTTTTAAAGAATAATTAATTACCCAAATAAGTTTTAAACTAGTATTTTTTTTGAAGGGGCCAATTTTTATATAAAAAAATATATTTTTTATATAAAATACAAAAGGACCAATTTTTTTTCCTCACCTGTAGCCGGAGAAATCTTAGGCTTTGAAGCACTTAAGTTTTTATAGAATGGTTTGTTGGCTGTAGTTTTTTTAAAAAAAAAAAAATTTCTTACAAGGCTTTTCCTATGATTTTTCGCAAGGTTTATGATTTTTATAGATTTTTAGAATCATCAGTACCCTGATATGATCCTATATTACACAAGAATCTTGATCAAAATAGACTCACAAATCTGTCTTTTCTGAGCTGGCTGATAATGAGCAGGTTGAGTTGAAATTCAGGAATGTACAAAATATTGCTGAGAACAATACGTTCATAAATTTTCCAAATACTCACACTTTCACCAGTAGGGAGACTAACCGATGGTCTCAAATCAGTAGACAAACTTGTAAAAAAAGATTTGTCGTAAGAAACATGATGAGTTGCTGCACTATCTGTAATCCAGCATTGAGAAGATAGAGTATTTCTTCATATTCTCAAAATTCCTACAAAATGAAGAGTGGAAGATGAGAAAGAAATACCTGGAATAAATGATGAGGAAGCCACATTCGTCAGACCATCAGGAATAGATGTCTGAGTGTGCAACTGTGAGCAAAAATAAGCTATAACTGCCTGTATCTGTTCATTTGATAAGCTACCAATTACACTCAGTTTTGCAGAGTCAGGCGACTGAGGAGAATAACTCAAATCAAGCTGAGCTACAACAGGTTTTGGAGCAGAATGGTTGAACTTCATTTAATCCATCGGTTTCTCCACTGTGTATTTCTGTTTTCCCTAAAATCCAGTAGGAAATCCATGAATTTTGAAACATCTGTCCATTGTATGACCAGAATAGCCACAAGGAAAGCAGAGAGGTCGATTCTGTTTAGAGATGTTATAATAGACTTGTGCTGCATTCAATGGGATTTGATCTGTAGCAAAGATATTGAAAGCACTTGCGTTCTGTATCAGAAGGATTTTTCTATGGCTATGATCTTGATCCAGAATATCATAAATCTCCGCTAAGTCAAGGGACATGCTTCTTCATGATTATTTGGCTTCTAATGATGGCATAAGATTCATTCAAGCCGCCCGAAAGTTTGACTACACCAGCATGATCTGCCTTCTTATCTATTTCTCGATAGCAATTACAAGTTCGACAAAGTTTCACACAATCAGCTCCATCCAATTTATTCAGAGTGGTATAGCACATAGCAAGATCCATGGATCCTTTCTTTAAAAAGATCATATATGTTGAGAGACTATAATTAGTATGATCTTGGTAGGTATGTGATATGAAATCGGGTTAATAAATATTTTCATATCTCAGAGGCATTCTTGGTTGAGTACGCCCCGAAATTTTTCTGAGTTATACATGGATTTTTGGCCTCCAAATTGTAAAAAAAAAAATTAATAATATTTCTCTTAAATTGTTTGTAACCCCTAAATTTTCACTATTAGTATCAGTTTTGAAATGTATGTATACACCACATAGAGCATACTTGGTTGAGATAGTGCCAATAATAGTGTACTCATCATTCGTTCTTCAAACTTGCAAAACTATTCACACACAACAATCAATTCATACTTCACGTCTTTTCCCGGTATACAGTCAAAGTGGTTTAGTCTATCTCTACCAACCCCCCCGTAAAGTTCCATACCATCCTCTCTTTTAGTGATCGTAGAGCTAAAATGGGTCAGGTGGTCCGGACTAGTAGTACTTGACTCATGCAAAAAATAGCTCGTTACCAAAATATCAGGTAAAATTCTCGGTTAGTGACAGAACAAATTAAGAAGTCTTTTGCAAGACAACTTGTGTTTGTATAGTCGTCAATACTTTTGTTGCGAGACTGGTCCACTTACTCAGCCAAGAAATGTTTTTATAATTTTATTCTAAAAAATAAAATATTTTTTTAACACTGACATTTAATAAATAAATAAAAAATTCAAAGTGGGAAATTTGGGATTTACGACACGATTTACATACGCAACACACTTGTTGGAGTTTGGACTCTTATCCATCAACTTGAGACTTTCCTTTTTGTAGTCTGTTCAAATCATTTAAATACTTAAATACTTTTGTACTTTTAAAATCGGCATTGGGTATGTTACTTAATTAACTTAAAAGTTTGTACTTTGTATATCAGATTAAACTCATTCAGTTAATTACAAAGGAATTACATTCGTTTCCTATTTGAATCTGATCATCCCAAATTAACGTCTAACAGAAAAATTCAGTGAATGTGATTATGTGAATCCAACATCAATATCATTTGAACAAACATATTTTATGAAATGTTTGCTACTACACATACAGTGCATGTATTTAAAATATATTTTCGTCACATCATAATGAAAGTAATTAAAATATCAAATTTCATTAAATAAAAGAATAATAATGTTTGTCACACAAGTTGGACCGAGTCAAGATACAGAGTTACGTTACTGGAATTTGAGTCCAACTTGACGCGTTTCTCGCCACTCACTTTCCTCGAAACTCTTTACACACACACACAGCTACATATATATATATATATATACAGACTCTTGCTCAAATCAAAGTTCAAAGACGAACACTCAGAAGCTAATTTTGTCAACGTTTTGGATCGGATTCGAGAATTTAATGACGATCATCAAACCACGCGGCGCCGTCGTGATTCGTGAGGTTTGGGCGGAGAATCTCGAATCGGAGATTGAGCTAATAAGCGGAATCGTCGACGATTATCCTTTCGTCTCGATGGATACGGAGTTTCCCGGCGTAATTTTCAAATCGGATCTCCGCCGTGGAAACCCCGACGATCTCTACCGTCTCCTCAAATCAAACGTCGACGCGCTAAGCCTCATCCAGGTCGGTCTTACTCTCTCCGATGCCGACGGAAACCTCCCCGATCTCGACGGTTGCGGCGGTGGCGGAAATAGATTCATCTGGGAGTTCAATTTTAAAGATTTCGACGTGGCGCGTGACGCACACGCCCCGGACTCGATCGAGCTTTTACGCCGACAGGGGATCGATTTTGAGCGGAACCGCCGCGACGGGGTGGAGTCGGAGAGGTTCGCGGAGCTTATGATGTCGTCGGGGCTCGTCTGCAACGAGGGAGTGAGCTGGGTGAGTTTCCACAGCGCGTACGATTTCGGTTACCTGATGAAGATTCTCACGCGCCGGGAGCTTCCCTGCGCGTTGGGTGGGTTTCAGCGCGTGATGAGAGCGTTGTTTGGGGAGCGCGTGTACGACGTGAAGCATGTGATGAGGTTTTGCGAGAGGAGATTATACGGCGGGTTGGACCGGGTCGCACGGACGCTTGAGGTTAACCGGGCGGTTGGGAAATGTCATCAAGCCGGTTCGGATAGTTTGCTTACGTGGCACGCGTTTCAGAGGATGAGAGATTTGTATTTCCTTCAGGATGGACCGGAGAAACACGCGGGTGTTTTGTACGGCCTTGAAGTTTTTTAAAGGGAATTTTTTTATTATTTGTAATTCAAATTTAATTAATTAGCTCTATAATGTTTGTAGTTAATGTGAATTGGAAAGAAATTTATATAAATATAAATAAATCAACGTTCAAAATTGAAATTTCGTTTTGTTATAGCCTTGTAGGGATTATGTCCCTTAGATTTCGTCTACGCTATACAATGGTTGTTTGGCAAATCAAATTCTCAAAATGCCAGTTGAACAAGTAAAATATGCTCATACGTTCATATATTGATCATATGCTCATATACCAGTCAGCGTTATAAAAATTAATTTAGTTTTGGATTATTTTTAAATTGAAAAAATGAGAAAATGTTTATTTAATTTTAAAATATCATAATATTTACTAATCCAATCAGTGATGGAACCAATATCCACACCCAAATAGTTTTACTAGATCTGATTTCGAGTCAAAATTTGAATAACCCTAAATTCAAAACTATGTCAATTCTTCAATTTCATTCCATTAGGTACAACTACAAACAAAAAATGTTTAAATTTTCTATACTGTTTATAATTTTCAAATTCTCAGTTTCGGGATTCTTAGGTTCATTCTTCTTCGTATTAGCCCCTTTACTGTTTATATTGTTTTTTTATCTTATTTCTGGGTTTAGGAATCATTCTTGTGTATCTGATACCTGAATTTAGGAATTGGACAAGGAACTGAAATTAGTATTATGTCCTAAATTTTGAGTTTGATTGACTTTGATTAATGTGTCGGGTGATAATTAGTTGTGTCTTGACTTCGTAGAAATACTGTAATGGCATTATTCGGAGGAGAAAATGAGTAGCTTCAATTAACGGTGTGGGAGCCAATATGCTTTCGTAATGAAGATAAGGAGCAAATGCGTTATAATGAGGAAGACTAGCCAGTAGGACCGCTGAAGATGTATTTTAATCCAAATCAGCAGAACAAGGCAATAAAGTTGGGAACTCGGTGTTGGATCCACAAAGCAGTGGAAAAACTGAAGTCGGTGTCTCTGGGACTGAGACCTGATGAGCTAAGGTGGTTTACCGAGCATCCTCAATTCAAGCACTTCTGGTATATGCACAAGGCAATATATATGGATCCAACCCATAAGACTCGGGGGATGTAGATGCTCCTTCTCCGCACAGCAAAGACAAACAAGAGGAGAGAGTGTTGATTTGTTGTCAATAGAAATTCCAATTCGGTATTCGCTAAAGGAACATGGACTCATATCTGGATTAGACTGCCACACGTATCCAGAGAAATATGAGATGATGGGCAGTAGTGATTTTAAGTCTAAGTATTTTAAAAAAGGAACTGTCCATTCACTTGCTGTTGTGGAAGAAAAGCTAGATAAGATACGTGGTGGTCTAGATAAATTGAAAATGTATGTTGTGTACTTTTTAGCAAGCGTGATGGTGGTCCCTTTTTTCTTGAGGATTGTGGATGATCTTGATGCGTGTAGAACATTTCCTTGGGGGAGGTATTCATTTGATGTTAATCTCAAGGAAATTGAATGAGGCACTTCAATGGGATCGTCGAAACAGATTTTTGGACATTTCCTAGCTTTCACTACAAGAAAACAATCGTTTTCCAACAGTCCATTACGACGGTTTTCAAATCGTCGCAAGAGTACAACGATTTTACGACGATCTAACGTCTAATTTTAAAACCGTCGTAAAACCGTCGTATATAAAAATCGTCGTAAACTCGACGTACAATTTACGACGAATTACGACGATTATACATCGATAACGAGAGATTTGCTAGTAAATGTAAAATCGTCGTAAATTCGTCGCAAAATTACGACGAATATACGATGACTACATTTCGATGTACATGTTATGACGATTGTACGTCGAAAAAGGAGTTAGGTGAAAAACATTTAAAACATGTTTACCTAACAATTGTAGATGAAAATTTTTATCGCAAAATCGTCGTAAACTCGTCGTAATATTATTGTTGAATGTAAAACCGTCGTAAAAAGTCATCGTAAAAGCGTTGTAAAACCCGAAATTTTCCTATAAATAGATCTTCATTCCTTCATTCAATCACAACACATCATCATTCAAACATAAGAGCATCTTCATCTTGGAGACCCATTGTAGGTCTCTTAAATTTTAGTATAGTGTTGTAAATCCTTATATATTGGGTTGTCTATTGCTGAAAACCCGAATTAAGAGTTATATTACTTTGAATCAAAGAAGTAATAATATTATAAGGTTAATTTACTTCATTCACGTGGCTAGACGTGACACAAGAGACCACCTCCTTTATTGTCTAATCAATAAAAAGAGATAGTATTTTGAGTTTATTTTCAAGATGTCTATATACGAGCTAAGAAGTTGGATGTATATGCGTAAAGATTCAGATGGGGCGTTGACAAAAGAGTTCAAGAACGGGTTAGAAATATTTATGTATCAGACTACAAATATGGAGAGAACGAAAGATAGTGGGAAGATGTTTTGTCCTTGTTTGAAATGCAAGAATACGAGGTATACACTAACCAAAACCGTGTGGACGCATTTATTAATGAGGGTTTATGCCGTAATATTTTGTTTGGTATCTACATGGAGAAGGATATGACAGTAATACTCATGGGAATGCTGGTAGTAGTAGTAATTATCAAAGTCATGTTGATATTGATGAATCGAATTATGGTCATCAGCCTAATCAGTATCAATATGACCAAAGTGTAGATCATGATAGGATGCACGAAATGGTGACTGATGCATTTCATGAAACGCATACGGGTAATGCTGTTGAGGAACCTAATGTAGATGCCAAACGATTTTATGATTTGTTAGACAATGCTAATCAGCCAATCTACGAAGGATGTAGAGAAGGCTTGTCTAAATTATCGTTGGCAGCTAGGATGATGTAAATTAAAACAGATCATAACCTGGCTGAGGTTTGCATGGATGATTGGGCTTATCTTCTGAAGGAGTATCTACCAGAGGATAACTTGGCAGCGGGAACATACTACGAAATTCAGAAGTTGATTTTTAGTCTTGGTCTACCTTCTGAGATGATAGATGTATGTGTTGACAATTGTATGATTTTTTGGAAAGACGATGATCAGCTGGAGGAATGTCGATTTTGCCATAAACCAAGATACATGCCTCAAACTGGTGGGCGTAAAAGGATACCGTACCAACGTATGTGGTATCTCCCTATAACTGATAGGTTAAAACGGCTTTATCAATCTGAAAGGACAGCTGCATCAATGAGATGGCATGCGGAACATACACAAGTAGATGTAAAAGTTGTTCATCCATCAGATGCAAAGGCATGGAAACACTTCAATATGGTATACCCAGATTTTGCTAAGTTCAAACGGAATGTCTATCTTGGTCTGTGCACTGATGGTTTTAGTCCATTTGGTATGTCTGGTAGACAATATTCATTATGGCCAGTAGTCCTAACTCCTTATAACCTTCCTCCAGATTTGTGCATGCAAAGGGAATTTCTTTTCCTAAGTATTTTGGTTCCAGGTCCAAATCATCCGAAGCGAGCTCTCGATGTATTTCTTCAGCCACTCATACATGAGTTGAATCAGTTATGGTATACTGGCGTTCGTACATATGACTGTTCTACGAGGAAAATTTTTACTATGCGGGCTGTGCTTATGTGGACAATAAGCGATTTCCCCGCTTACGGTATGCTATCAGGATGGACTACACATGGGAGGCTATCTTGTCCTTATTGTCTTCATCGAACTGATGCGTTTCAGCTAAAACATGGTAGAAAAACTTGTTGGTTTGATTGTCACCGGAGGTTTTTACCGGATAACCATCCATATCGGAGGAACAAGAGGTTATTTTTGAAGAACAAAAGTGTACGTGTCCCTCCACCCGTTAATTTAACAGGAGCTGATATACAGGCGCAAATAGATCATTGGAGGGCAGAAGAAACAATAACTCGTGGGGGAAACTGGCACACTCCTGCAAATATGTCTGAAGGTTATGAAGTTCATCATAATTGACACAAGAAAAGTATCTTCTGGCAACTACCTTATTGGAAAGATCATCTGCTCAGACACAATCTTGATGTCATGCACATTGAAAAAAACTTTTTTGATAACATCATGCATACAGTTATGAACGTAGCGGGAAGAACAAAAGACAATGGTAAATCAAGATTGGACTTGCCTGATTTATGCAACAGAAGTGAGTTGCATCTACTGAGAAACGGGAAAGCACCAGTTCCTGTATTTCGGTTGAGTGCAGATCAAAAGTCAGCATTGTTCAGATGGGTTTCTTCTGACGTTAATTTTCTTGATGGGTATGTCTCTAATCTTTCCAAATCTGTTGAGAAGGGGGTAAAGTTTGCTGGGATGAAAAGCCATGACTGCCATGTCTTTACGCAACGATTATTTCCATTTGCATTTGCTGAACTCTTGCCCAAAAACGTCCATGAAGCTATTGGAGGCATTGGTGCTTTTTTCGGGATCTTAGTACACGAACATTATCAGTTGATGTAATATCACAACTAGCATTGAATATTCCAATCTTGTTGTGCAATTTGGAAAAGATCTTCCCACCATCATTTTTTGATGTTATGGAACATCTTCCTGTTCATCTCCCATACGAAGCAGAGCTCGGTGGACCCGTTCAGTACAGGTGGATGTATCCGTTCGAGCGTTTCATGAAGCATCTTAAAGGTAAAGCCAAAAACCTAGCTAAAGTGGAAGGCTCAATTGTGGCGGGAAGCTTAACGCAAGAGACTTCATACTATTTTGCACCGAAAGTACGAACACGCAAAAGAGCTACTCGTCGATATGATGATGGAGGAGTTGGCCATACATATGTCGTTAAAGGTGTACCTGACATATTCTCGCCGATCAGACGTCTTAGTGGAAAACTAAAAGATGTTTGGTGGTCCAATGAAAAAGATTATCACAGTGCACATACGTATATCCTGTTAAATTGTGAAGAGTTGTCATCGTATGAAAGGTACCTTTTTAATTAATAATATCTTTATATGAGTTGTCAGTATTAATAACTATTTGTTGTTTTTCTCAGCACATTTGTTGATGAGGTTAAAGAATGCATATCTGAGGTTTCTGAAACTGAAATCAATGATCGTAAAGATCAACACTATGCCCAGTGGTTAAAAGGGCAAATACGTATAAAATTTTAATTAAAAGAGTACTACTTTAATTTGCTATATATCGAAATCAAGAAATAAAAGCGGAATTTATTCTTATTAGGTGGACCCGAATGATCCGGATGAATTTCCAACATGGTTCCATGAGTTACTACTAGGCCCGATGGCAAAAATAACTACAGTCTCAATGTATTTCACTCGGGGCTATGTTTTTCACACATACCGTCACGGTGCAAAGCGAGCGACAACAAACTATGGAGTTTGTGTGAGGGGTGAAATCGATTTTTATGGAGTTGTGCAAGAAATAATTGAAGTAGAGTATCCTGGATTGTTAAGGCTGAAAACTGTTCTCTTCAAATGTGATTGGTTTGATCCAACTGTTGGACGAGGGGTACGTCTAAACAAGTTTGGAGTTGTTGACGTGAACAAATCACGACGGTACAACAGGTTTGAGCCATTTATATTAGCTTCTCAAGCAGAACAGGTAACGTTTCTGCCATACCCTCGAGTTCGATCAACAGGAATTTCATGGTTAGCTGTAGTTAAAGTGGCTCCGAGGGGCAAGATTGTAGGGGTTGAGGATGTTCCACTTCAACAGGACACTTGCGTAGATCTGTCTGAACCAGATGTTGATGAGGAGATTTTCTTAATAGACCCTCGGTACAGGCAACTTGAAGATCTTCCAGATGATACAGAAGAAGAAGGTGATGTTGAGTTTGCTGAAACCGATGATGACGATTTGGCGAAAGAAGACGGTGATGGTGATGAAGTAATAGAGGAAGATGAATCTGATTGAGATTCATGCATTGTATTTAGTGAATGTTTGTTATTATGTAATTTGTAACTTTGTTTGTTTGAATTTTTTAAAAACCATAAAATTCGATTTTACGACGGTTTTTCTAAACCCTAAACCCTAAGTCTAGGTTTTAAGCCCTGAATGAATAGGGTTTCAACATTACGACGTCTTTACGACGAACCATCGTAATATCGTCGTAAATTTACGACGGTTTTACGACGAGTACACTATTTCGTCGTAAAAGCGTCGTAATGCCTAAATCCAAGAATTTGAATCTTTTATATCTTATTGGTTGTAAGGTATTTCACAATTGTTTTTGATTGGTTATCTTATTTTATATGAAATGCTATCAATCTGATCAAAATCAAAAATTTGAAAAAAAACATACATATTTACAAGTTCATGCATGTTTTCGTAAATGTTAAGTGAAAGGTTATATATTAGATTACGGAATTTCATTTTTTTACTATCTCATGTCATAAATCCATCATACATGCAAAGTTGTAAACCTTTTATTATATGTTAGGATACAATAACCTTTGCATTGTTCTTTATGCAATATCCCATTTATAAGATTTAGGGTTTACTCACTTTTTTAAAAAAACATCGTAAAACCGTCGTAATATACGACGGTTTTACGACGACTAAACCCAAAACAGTCGTAAAACCGTCGTAACGTTTGCACCGGATATGCTCTTGATCCGAGGTACGAGGTTATAAATGTTTAGACATTACGACGATTTTACGACGGTTTAGGGTTAAGTCGTCGTAAAACCGTCGTAACGGTCAAATGCTCCCATCACGACACGTGTCATGTCATGCAGTGGACCGACTGTTCTACAACCAAATCGTCGTAAAACCGTCGTAAAGTTACGACGATTTTACAACGATCACAAAATCTATATAAGGGACGCGAGATTTCCCCTTTTCGTCGCTCATTCCTCTCTTCTCCCCTCTCTCTCTACAATACTTTCTCTCTCTAATCCTTAAACCACTCCTCTCTCCCTACTCTCACAGCCAAAAGTTGTAAGTTTTTTTTTAAATTAATTTCATTACATATTATTTTAGATTTAGGTTCGGAATTTAGATTTAGGTTTGGAATTTAGATTTAGGTTTCGGAATTTAGATAGGCCCGGATTTTGTAAATTTTAATAAATATTTGAAAAATTAGTAACAAATTTTTTAAAATTTTGTAGATTCTGTCTCGATGGCTCCTTGGGCTAAGAGATTTCACTACCGACAGCTCGTCGATTCTGACGGTACGGCCCCGTCTACCTCGGCGACCGGATCAGCCATCCCGGAGTCCTCGGGAACACAACGGACGGTTTCCCAACCGGTCGTTGTTCCACAGCCGGCACCGCCTCCACCACCACCAGCCGAACCAGCGGCTCCCGCACAGGCCGAGCCTGAGGCTGATCCGATCCCGCCTGTACCGTATGCCCAGTTTACGGTACAGGATCTTCTGGCGCAACCCGGTCGTGGGACCATGAACAAACTCGACCCGGATCGAGCCCCCAGCACCTATTGGTACGTAATTTTTTTCCTACAATATTTTTAAATTAATTAATATTTATTCTTATATATTTGATATTAATTTACTTTTTCTCTTTCCATTTGACTAGGTTTACGACCGATAATGCAGTCGGTCGTAACGTTGCGGATATCATCAAGGGGTTTTTCGTACAACCCCATACCGGCTGGAAGAAGCTGGATCAGGCCACACTTGACACTTGGTTCAAGTATTTTGCGGTAAGTAATTTACCATTTCGTTTAATTTTAATTTTAAATTTTAACTTTTTACAATAATTACTAACTTCTTTTTTTTTTCTAGCAAAACTGGCATTGGGAAACATTTGCACACGGACGTGTGGAGACGGCCTTCAAGGAGAAGGTCAAATTCCGCCTCAACAACACCGTTTCCGACTGGAAACGGAAGTAGGAGGTTGACGGCGACAAGGCCAAGCCGGCGCCTATGTCCAATACCGTCTGGCGGGGCCTTGTCTAGTACTGGTTGGATCCGCACAATCAGACTACGGCCGCCAAGTGTTCCGGATCTAGGTAAGTCGTAGTTAATTTCAATAATATTTACATTATTTTTTTTCTTATAATAGATTCTAATCAAAATATTTTTCAGGAACGCTACTGACGATGCAGAAAATCGGAAGAACGTCCCGCACACTTCCGGCCAGATTCCTTTTGCCGGAAGACGCCTTATGATGGTAAGTAAATTAAAATTATTATTTTTTTTGTTTTCAAATAATTAACTCTTATTTCTTGATACTAATTAATTTTTTCATTTTGATTTTGTAGGTCGAAGATAACGGAGGAAAATTTCCTCCGATGACGAAGGTTTTCGCCGAGACGCATAAAAAGCGTAACGGCGAATTCACGGATCCTCGGGCGGAGGAGATCTACAACGCCGCCTGTGCGGCGATCGAGGAGCGACAGACGCAGCTGACTCAGCAGGCGCGTCAAACGTCTCCCGGAGGTAGCTCGGTCCAATCGACCCCGGCGCTGACGGTGGCGGAGATGGACCAGATCTTCGAAAAGGTAATTTTAATTACTATATTTAATTAATGTAACTTTAGTTTTAAATTATATTTCTAACCATAATGTTTTTAAATATTTGTAGGTTGCCCCAAAGAAAAAGGGGCGGGTATTAGGGATGGGGTCTATCCGTGATACCCCGAGAGCTACGGCGACTGGTCACGTCCGGGTCCCGGATCCGGTTATCCGCCAGGAGATCGATCAGATGCGGACCCGGTACGAGACGAGGATCGACCAGCTCTACGGTCTCTTCGAGATCATGAGAGCCGATAACCCGGTACTCATGGCGCAGTTGGACAAGCTGCGGGCTGATGGGGTTGTCGGATCGTCTGCCGCCGGGTCATCCACTAGGACGCAACCGCCGGTGCAGACGGACGAGGAGATGTTCCGATCTCTCGGGGTTGAGCCTCCTAGAGCCGGAGATCAGGCGCCGGCGGAAGCATCAAACCGAAGACCCAGCAAGGAACACGTCCAGGACGATGGGGAGGAGGCCGGTGACGGGATCGACGGGATCGATTTAGATTTAGATTTAGATATGTAGGGTTTTTTTTGTAAATTACAATTAATTTTAATTTCAAATTTTCATAAATTTTAAATTATAAATTATTTTTTTATTTAAATTTTAATTCGAATTATTTTTTTTTTAAATTTTCAATTATATTAAACGACGTATAATCGTCGTAATAGATTTATTAAAACCGTCGTACATTCATCGTAAATATTACGACAAATTTACGACTACAATGTACGACGATAAATACGACGATTATACGTCCGAGAATTACGACGATTTTACGACGCAATGAAGAAATACTTTACGATTGATTTACGACGATTTATGCGTCGTACATTTTACGACAATCTTACGTCGACAATTAACGACCACTTAACGACGGTCCAGGCGAAGACCAAGTCGACGCAATTCGATGTAAACTCGTCGTAAACTGTACGACGCATTTACGACGATTTTGTTTCCCTCGACGTTACGACAAAACAAAACCGTCGTATATTATACGACGATTTTATGACGTTTTGTCTATTACGACGATGACTTTACGACGATTTCGAAATCGTCGGTAGTCCGTCGTAATGGCCCTATTACGACGAAATAACGACCATTTCGACCGTTGTAAAATGATGTTTTTCTTGTAGTGTTTGTTACTCCCTTGGAGCTATTACCTTTTGAAGCAATACGTTGAAAAAACACATATAGAGAAGAAGCTAAAGGAGCAGAGATAGGGTGTCCTCGTATGTGTAAGACGAAGTTCAGACCATTCAATCTTAAAGGCTTTTCTTTGTCGGAACTCGACATAACACTCGGTGATACCAAAGATATCCAAAGTATTTGCAACCATCTCTTGATGAGGAAGATATGTTAGCTGGTATCATGGAAGGGTATGAAGACCCAGATTTCGTTGATATAATTTCTGAAAATTTGACAAGGCGTATAATTGAAGATAGAAAGCCGATATTCTGGAAGAATATGAGCTTGAACGATGTAACTAATCGAGATGAACCAGCGAAGAATGTCTCCTCTAGCTCCGATTGGAATTCTGGACCAGATTGAAGGGTTGAAGAAGAGTATGGATGATCAGTTGCGACAAATGAGAGACCTCATCAATAGCATTGATATAAGATTGAAGTCTGTTGGATCTTATGTGAAAGAGACAATTCCAAAAGAAGGTCAAGGAGAAGAGAAATAAGGAGAAGAACAAGGTGAAGAGGAATAAGGAGAAGAAGGAGAAGCAGAAGAAAAGAGTGAAGAAGTGGGAGATGAGGTGGCAGAGAAGGAGAACGAGAAGGAAAAGAAGAAGAAGAAGAAGACGAAGCCAGTGATTATTAGGACATATCTAACCAGAAGACGTACTGGGATACATGTATTTTATAGTTATTTCAAATGTAGTTGTATTATTTGGTACTCATAGGTAAAACTATGGTGTATCACAATTGAACATCTCATATCTGTGTTACCATGTAGGAACAACAACCTAGCACTTCAGTCGAGGAAGAGGAGTGCAGCATGAGAGGAGGAAGATGAAGAAGAGTTAAACCCATGTCCCCTCTATGTTGCTGTCAATTCAAATTTATTTTGTCAATAAATATGACTGTTGTAGTTGGTGTGTTTATGTACCTTTTACGTTGTGTATTATTTGAGGATTTAACTTATTTTGGGAAACTTGGTTTGTTTATACTGGTAAGCGGTTAAAATTGGTTTAAATTTGGATTCATTTTAATTTATTTAATTATGCGGTTAGATTGGTAAGCGGTTTAAATCTGGTTCTTTTTAATTTATTGAATTGGTATGTAATTAAAATGTAAATTAATGTAGTTTAGGTTGTTAGGTAACTGTCTAGTCGTTTGAATTAAAAACAAAATTATAAAACAACATGAGTAGAAATGACATCATAACTTACGTGTGCTCTGTTTAATCAATTGTGGTCAGACGAGGTAGTTGTACCAGTCATACATAATACACATAATTGATAACATGAGTCAACACAATTAATGCAATTACTTTATGCACTGTCTCACTTCTTCTTCTTAAATAGAACTCTCTCGCCTTCTCATTCTCATTTCACCACACCATCTAAGAAAAAGAAACCCTAAACTCTTACCTTTCTCATTTCCTTCTCCTTCTCCCCAATGGCGTATAACGAACCAAGGGCACCAAAGGCTCTATGGTGGATCTGTCAATACCTCTGCGACCTCGAGCGAAACCTGTTGCAGATTTACTCCATTGGGGTGGAGGCAACCATCTCAGGTCTGCTGGATACTACCTACAAAGGGGGTATCTTCACTCTTTGCATCCACTTCCCGCCGGAGTTCCCTCTGAAGCTACCGAAGGTGCACTTCAGGACTCCAATCTTCCACCCCAACGTGAGTCACCGCGACAACATATTCCACCCCATGCTGATGCCGGAGACGTGGTGCATCACGACATCAGTGGCCCAGATGATGATGACTCTGGCCACAATGCTCATTCATCCGCTGGTGGATGAGGGCGACATGGTGATGTACTGGGAAGATAGGGTCCGCTTCGAGGAACACACTCGTAGCTGGACCCAGATCTACACCATGGATTGACGATGCAAAATGAAAAAAACCAAAATATTTTTAATTATGTTATTTTCTTTTTTTTTGTTATTTGAAATTTTTGTTTATTATGTAATTATTTTCACAAAATTTTGGTGTTAGAAACGATAAAATAGGAACAATCTAGATAGAACCCCAAAATATGGAACATGATAGTCTCTAAGATAAGAAAATAACCCTAAAATATGGTAGTCTCTGAAAACGAAAAAAGCCCTAAAAGAGAAACCTTAGTTAAACTATTTGATAAAAATTCGTATAAAACTTTGTATAAACTTCGTATAAATTTGATTCATGTAGGATTAAGTTTTAGATAAGACTTGGTAGTTGAACCAGTCTTACATTGAGAATCAATTCATCTTAATCGTGAGTCGACGCATTTATTTACTCCATTTATAACGTCATCAAGCACCGCCTCTCTTATCCTTAAATACCCCACTCTCCTTCTCATTTTATCAAAGCACTATTTCCTTCTCTTTTCGTCAGAAACCCTAATTTTCATTAACTCTCTATACAAACAAAACTCTCACAAAATGACGACTCCACGAGAATCCATGACACTCTTCCATATCCGAAGGTCCCTCAAGGACCTTGAAGACCACCCCTCTCCCTTCTACAACGCCGGTGTGAAGGACGACGACATATACGAGTGGACAGCCACCATTATCGGGCCGAAGAATACTCCCTATGAAGGAGGTGTTTTCTCTCTCGGCATCCACTTCGATCCAGGATTTTCGCTTAAGGCACCGTCGATGCACTTCAAGGCACCAATCTTCCACCCAAACGCCAGCCACCTGGGCAACATCTTTCACCCAATGCTGGTGTACGACACGTGGTGCCTGATGACGACAGTGTGTCAGATGTTAATGATGATTCACGACATGCTGATTCATCTGCGGATCGAGGAGAAGGATGTTGTGAGGGAGGATGTCGAGGATATGTTTCCCTATGACAGGGTCCGCTTCGATGAACACGCTTGGAGGTGGATCCAATTGCATGCCATGTGGTAAAGCTTGTCGATTAGTTTCTTGTTTCTCTTGTCGTCACTATAGCTCGAGTCCATAGTCGTCATGACAAAGATTCAGAAAAGAAAGAACAAAATTTAGAAGAAAGAGAAAATTAATAGAAATATGAATAGAAAGGGGATAATATTTTGAAAAAGAAAAAGTGTGGGGAAGTTCAAATTTTTCTGAAATTGAGGAATTGAGGGGAAATTCAAAAACTAAATTTTCTGAAACAAATATAATATTATTTAACTATTACGTATAATACAGTCTCACGTGCCGGCACCAAAAGTTAATGTCCAATAACGCATGGACACATGTCAATTCTTCGGAGGTTTGATACATTTTTGTACATAGTATGTCAGTTATACAAACTCTCAAGTAGTTGTATTTTTGCGATTTTAAGCAAAAAATTAGTAACACCTCTATTAAATATGCAATTTTGTAGTTGTACTTTTCCGTAATAGCAATTAATTTACTGTCCAACATTTTTATGTAACCAAATTTCGTGTTTTACTTTTTACGTAATGTTCGATACCTTATATGGTTACTCATCGTGAAGTCTTCATAGAACTATGATGTGTTTTATGAGAAAAGTTTGTTTGAAGTTCAAATATTGTAAATTTGCATATTTTATCTAGTTTAAATGTTAATCATAATATAACTATGCAAATAATTTACGAGAATGTCATCGATTGCTGAAATTATTGTATAATTCAACATTTTCATGCTATAATTTAACAGTTTCATGTTTTTGTAATTTGATATTGGTTTATCAAACCGATAAATACCGATACCGATAACCTAAAGAAATGATCTATGTCTGAAAAAAGTATGTCCTCTTATTTTGTCTTATTATGTCAGCCTACATTTATATTCTGAAAGAGTAGAAAGTAGCTGAGACGTGTCTATTTCTCAAGGAAGCTCCTTTTCCGATGAAATGAAACAGAACATTCTCTCTTGTTTCCTAGAATTATTAAGAAAACATTAGACACATATCAATTTCTTTATTTTAACACGAAAGAACAAACAAACCCTAAACCCAGATCTTAACATAGTTGTACCAAGTTATTCATACAATTACAAATTAAGATTGTTCACTCTCCTGAGTATTACCCTGCACATTCTCCTCATGATTACTGGCATTAAAATAGGGATTACAGCCTCCACCCTGAGTATTAACCTGCCTATTTACGCTTATTACTTGTCATTGGGCCACGCTCTCCAACTGAAGCAAATCTTCTTTGCTGCCTTCTTCCCTTCTTTTTCTCGTACGCAGGTGGTTTTGGGGAAGTTATCTTTTTGATATCATCTGGAATTACCCATTGTGAACGATGAGGAACAGGTATACCGTCCTGGAATATGCAAGTGTCCACAATTCAGTAGTATAATATTTCGAGCACAATTCATGCGTGTGGATGTCCTCACTTCTATTTTCTCTGGCCATAAAAATCCTCACTGCGGCAACTGCATGGACACAAGGATACTTATCTATATCAAAACGCTTTCATGAGCAAGATTTACTTTTCAAGTTTACCAGATAAGTCTTCCCATCTCTACCGACCACAGCGTATTCAAGCAGAAACAAGTTCAGCTCAGTCACATCTAGGGTCGCCGCAGCTTCAACAGTTTTGTGTAATACATTTTTGACAAATAGAACTAGTTTATGTGCTTCAGGTGCTGTTGCACACTCCTTCCTATGTTTGTTACACCACTCAGATACCTTTTCTACAGTGGCATCCATCATACGTAATAAAGCATACTTCCGCGCATCATCAAACACACTGTTCATAGACTCTACACAATTACTAGTGTCGATGTTGTACCTTTCACCCAGAAAATAGCACATAGCCCATTTTTTCTCATGCAAACTATCATACAAATACTTAGTTGCATCTGGATACCTTTCTCCCAGTTGACCGTAAGCCTCAAGAAACTCAGCCTCTGTATACTTCCTTACACATTCCATGAACTTGCCTACAACTAAGTCTTTCTCTCTCCGAACGCTCGCTTTCACATTCTGGGGCAAATGATATATGCAAAAACCATGTTTAGCTTGTGGGTACACCTCCCTTATTGCCTTGATCAGACTTTGATTCCTGTCCAAAACAAACACCAATTCATAAATGTCAGGTATCACGGTTTTAAGGTTACTGAAGAACCACTTCCAACTATCATTCTTTTCCCCATCAACTACCCCAAAAGAAATGGGATAATGGTGATGATTCGAATCCTAAGCTGTTGCAAATACAAGGCATCCACCAAATGCATTCTTCAAAAAAAATTGCATCAACAATGATCACTTTCCTCATTGCCAGAAACTCTTCAATGATAGGACCCAAAGCGACGATTTTGTACTCGGATTCATCTGTTCTAGCATGTAAAAATACGAATGCAGATGCTCGTAACTCTCTTCTAGAGTACCACAAACATAACTTATAGCTTTCTGTCTGCCTTTCTATGCCGTAGAATGTGACACATCCACACGACCTTTTGTTTGAACCAAAATCATAAGAATTTTAGGAGTTGGTGGTTTTAATTGACCTGGGTAATTTTTACTAACAACTTCTGCAATTAATCTTGGTGTGCCTTTCCTTCGTTTGCTGCTTGTACACGAAGAAGCCCAACAACAAGAATGCATTTTCCTATATATTGTAATCGTGAAAATATTTGAATTCATTGTTTTAGCGGCATTTATATACCAGTTACATCCAGCTTCAGCTTCACTGCATTTCACATAGTATCGGCTCTTATCAGACTTGTGTACAATGATTCCAACACAATGCTTATGAGAAGTTCTGTAAATTAAATCTATTAGATCCTGCTTACAGCTAAACTCTTCACTTACTCTCAGACTCATACCATCTTCTTCTTCACGTTCAAAACGTTGTTCTTCTACACATGCTGGAGGCTCAACAATATCAAGCATTCAATATTTTTGACTTGTGTTATCTTCATCTCCACCGTTATCCTCACTCTCACGAGATAACTTCACACTATCATCATTCTCCATCACTGGATCATGATGTTGTTCTTCTGTTTTCTGTGTAAATAACAAGGACACCATCAGTAAATTCAGCATTGCGGTCCGGAAATACTCCATCACTCGCTAAATCATTAATTAGCTGTGCTCAACTCCCTGATATTTACATCAACTGGACTTACCTTCTCTACACGTGAAACTTGCTCGGCCACCTCAAATACTCCAACTACATTGATGACCTCTACATGCAAGAAACTTCTGCGTCCCTCTTTATCGAATGATGTCAGATAGACACTGAGATTATCTTCATCAAAAATATAAAACTGTTTCTTCGTTTGCACTACTACTGAAATATAACTCAGTTTCAACTTTGTCGACGATTCCCCTATTCCAACCTTCCTTCATATCCTACCCACTAAATCAGAATAGTTTATCTCCTCTAAGCTTAATGTCTTAAACATTATACCGTACATGGAACATTTTCTTGAAATTCATTTATCCTTGGTACGTGAATAATGTCCTCTATAATCAAAGAGTATGTTTGTTATCATTATGTTCTGAAATAAAAACATAAACACTGCATATCAACTTAACTCATTAGTACCACTTGTTCCCAGTTATACAAAAAATCTCAGTATTACCAAATTGTTTAAGTTATCCTCAATCCACAAATTTGGTGTAGAACTAAAATCTACTTACGATTAAACCTCAACAGTCCATTAATAGCATATGTCCATAGGAAAATGATTTTTCCCAATTTTGAATTGCCTTATTTTGTAAATCAAAATTATATTCTAACCCAATTGTTCCTGAGCAACATCGAATCAAATACATCTACTAATTAATGACTTCTCAATAAAATACAGAGGCCAAGGAAGAAGAATAACTTACCTCATGCTTGGACGTTTGAATGGAAGTGAAAAAGCTTTGTCGAATTGAAGTGGAAGAGATGTTGCAAACCCAGTTTTCTGATTTAATTTGTCAAATACCCCGAAATGAAATAATAATACCAGAATCGGCCTGATTTTTGATTAGCTGAAATTATGGTCCGAAATGTTTTTATTGGCTGAAATCTCCTTATTTTCTATTGGTCGACATTTCTTGCCACAAAATACTTGATTGGCTGAACTTTTTCAAATTCTCATTAGTTAATTATTCATTTTTGTTATTCACTGAATGTTAAAGGTAATATGGCGATAACACATTTTCTTAAAAGAGAAGGGAGATCACCACCACAATTTTTAATTGGATGAATTCTCTCAAATTCTCATTGGCCGATTATTCATTTTTGTTATTCACCAAAATTAAAAGTAACATGGAGATAATACATTTCATTAAAAGAGAGGGAGATCACCACTGGCAAAAGAAAATAACTTTACCACGCTAGGTTATTTTCTCACCGTAAACTGGTAGATGAGAATTTTACCTTTGTTTGGCTCGGTTAATTCGGGCTTCATCGCTTCAATAATCTTGTTACGTTCAAATTTTGGAAAATTTTATATGGCTCCGTTTATTTAAAATCATTTTGTAGGTCTGCTCTTAGGAGTTGCTTTTAAAAATTGATATTTTGTGTCGAAAATAATCAGCTTTATTTTAAATGTTTTAGTATACTTATCGTTGAATATTCATGAACCAAAAACCAAAATGTAAAATTAGAAGAAGCGTAGATTAAAAACAAAAAAGAAAAAAAAAAGAAGAGGAAAACGTAAAAGGTTTTAAAAAAACCAAAGTATGTGTGGGGCGTTTCACTGCAGGGTCTCGCCTTGCCTAATCTTTGTTTTTGGGCTTGATTGCCGTGTTGAAGAGGTGATGATACGGTGCTGATTTGGGGCTGCGACGAGGAAGTTTATGCGTATCCTTTTTATATGGTTTTGGAGGAGTTAGTAAGGATGGTGCATTGTGGTGATCCTAGGCTCTGTGCTAGCTAACATCGGTAAGGATCTTGATAGAGTGAATGTGTGCATCAAGACTGCATAGGTTAGTGTAGTTCAATAGTAGTTCTGGTTCTAGGATATGTTGGATGAGTCACAATTACATTAGTAGGAACAAAAAGTTTGTTAAAAGCGATTGAAATATGAAAATAATATAAACGTTACAAGAGTTATAGGATACAACCACACTTACTGAAAGAAATCAGTGCAATATACGAACTAGTATTCTACTATATTCTCGAAAAAAACTTACGAAAATATGAGAGAGACCAGTGCAATATTTTCAAGTAGAGAAAAAAGTACGTGAGCGAGTGAGGATTATGAGTAGTGACGAATAGTATATATAGCAGAGGAAGAGAATTCAGCAATTTGCAATATCCGAGAGGATCTCGGCGCAAGTTTGAACAAATTCAAATGCAGATCTTGAAGAGGTGGGCGACGTATAAGATCATGTTCACATAAGAAGACTGAGTCTTAAGGATCACAAAAACGAGCTGATCTTTAACTCTCGTTTTCTATTCTGTGACTTGATCCACCGAGGATCCGAGAAAAAAAAAAATGGAGGAACATGGGCTAAAACGCATAAAGAATTTTGTTTCAAAAGAATATTATATTGTGAGCCAAAGGCCCATATTCACCAAGATACGAGACCGGAGATCCAAGACTTAAGCCTTGAGCCCGGTCCGAGCAGGCAGCAGGGCGCATGGAGCCTCTTTCTTTCTCTATCACACAGAGTTTAAACCAAGACATTACTATGTCTATATTTATATTACTCTAAAGTTTGGATGTGAGATAAATGACATTTTCCAAACTTGACGAACATTTATGTTGGCCTATGTATGTTGGCTCATTTCTTTTCACACTCATTTTTTTTTGTAATAAGCTATTGGGCTTCATTAAAAAAAATATTGGTTCAACAATCCTTCAAATGAACATAAATGACTTCTAAACATACAAAGACTCGACTGACTCGATAAACTATATTTGACAAGACTAGACATGACTTGACTAGACTAAACATATTGTATGGAAATGTAACTGTATCTGGGAGGTAGCATTTTTCTGATTTGAACCAATCACTTTTAATATCTATCGGATTTACTCGGCCGGGAGGTGAACAAGATGTCTTGAACCATCCAGACTTTAATGTAAATCGAGACAACATCTATTGTGCATCAACCTTTTCTGGTGATAAATTTAGTTCTCTGTTGTGTTCATTTCGGCTTTGAACATTCATGCTTTTCATGAGTGTTCTTAGAAAAAATAGCCTTCACTTTCATTCTCTTAGAAACAGGCCCGTTTCACACTAACTACATGATCTGCTATTAATTTAGTTTTTAGAAGTAATCGGTAATACTTCATGAATATCTCAAAACTATAGAGTCATCAAAAGCCAACGCTTAGCCTTAGTACGGGAAATCGGCTAATTAGTATCTGAAAAGTGGAAACTGGTACCGATTAATGTCCGAGAAATTTTGGTGTGCAAATTAGTACCTCAACTCCCAATAATTTTGAAAATCTGAACCTGAACTATTTTTCGTTAGTCAAACCCATGAATTTCTTAATGGAGGTGACTCGGATGTCACAACAACATCCACAACAGTATTCCGTTAGACTTAATTATAAAACAAGGTCATTTAAGAGAGTAATAAAAAAAAACCAAAACGAGAAAAATACAAAATTGGGATTTATACCTTCTTGTTCGTCGAGATAAAATTAGAAATTGGGAAATTAGGATTTCTCTTAAATTCATCGAAATCTTATGGAAAATAGAATCTGGGTAAAAATCAAAGACAATTTCAAAGTTGAGTGGTTAGTAGGAACCCGCATTCCCTAAAAAATGAGATAAATAAATAATGTTAGGGTTAATGATTTTAATTTCGACTGTAATTGTTTATTTTTTTATTGCTTTGTTGGTTTTCAATTGTTTAATCTTGGCAATATAAAAATTGTGCTGAAGGCAATACTATTTTCTTTTTTTCATTGGTGATTCTGATTGTATGTTCAACATAAATTTTTAATTTTACAATTTAAAATATTAAGGAACCCAAGCTTAATTCCATCTTATAATCTCCAACATCTGTAGAAGTTTCACTCCATCATATCAAATTACAACAAAACATCAACAGTTCTAGAACTAACTATGCCCTAAAAAAAGTAACCACCAATCACAACAGCTCCACACACAATAATCCTGTTCAAGAAATGTAGCTCGGTTTTCATTGCCTCGATCTCTTTCTCATAACCACGAGCTATCTTCATAGTTTTAATTTCCTTGTCAAATCAATTGACCACGGCTTCACAAGTTCTTGTTTTGACTTCTAACTTCTTTATCGTATCTTTCATCTCAAACATGTCCTCTACCATAGACTCATCTGTCCATTTGAAGAAATGGTAATTGTCCTTGCACAAGATAAAACGGGATCATGAAATCATGTTCAAAAATGATAGTTTTTCTTTACTTCTCTTTCAAATAACATTACTAAGAAAGAAATTTGTTAATTAATTATACCTTCTCTGGCCCTATTGGACAACAATGGAAAAGTCATCCCAGATTTTTTAGACGTTCCTGAAGTTCTTATCACATAAGCCCGGATTTTTAGACGTTCTTCACATGAATATAAATGACTCCTACACATACGAATACTCGACTGACTCGATAAACTAAACTTGACTAGAATAGACATGATTTGACTAGACTAGATAGACTTTCGAAAGTGTGCGAAAATGTATCTAAAAGGTAGCATTTTTCAGCTTTGAACCAATCACTTTTAATATCTGTCTGGTTTACTCGGCGAGAAGGTGAACATGATGTCTTGTACCATCCAAAATTTGATGTAAACCAAGATAATAGGTATTGCGCAACAACATTTTCTCGTAGAAATTTGAGTTCTCTTTTGTGTTTATTTTGGCTTTGACCATTCCTGCTTTTCATGAGTGAACCTAGAAAAATAGCCTTTTTTCATTCTCCTAGAAACGGCCTCATTTCACGTTAACTAGATGATTTATCATTAGTATAGTATTTTAGAAGTAACTTGTAATACTTCATGAATATCTCAAAACTATGGAATCATTAAAAGCCAACGCTTAGCATTAATTTGATAAAGTGGCTAATTAGTAACTAAACTGTGGGAACTGGTACCGATTATTACCCGATAAATTTTGGTTTGTAAATTAGTATCTCAACTCCCAATAATTTGAAAATCTGGAGCTGAAATCTTTCTTTTGGCCGAATAATACTTCGACCCATTTTTCATGAGTCAAACCTGTGAATTTCTTAATGCATATGACTCGGATGCCACGTCAGTATCTACGACAGTATCCCATTATATGTAATTAAGAAACGACGTTGTTTAGGAGAGTCAAACCAAAAAACCTTAATTGATGTCATTTTGGGTTTAGGAGAACAAAAACAAAACCAAAACGATGTTGTTTTGTTTGAGACAAACTTAAAACAAAATTAGGGTTTATACCTTCTTCTTCGTTGAGGTAAAAACAGAAATTGGGGAATAAGGGTTTCTCTAAAATACATCGAGATTTTGTGGGAAATAGAGCCTGGGTAGAAATCAAAGACAATTTCGAAGTTGCATGGTTAGTGGGAGCCCAAATTTCCTAAAGAATGAGGTAAATAAAAATTGTTAGGGTTAATGATTTGAGTTTTGATTTTAATTGTTTATTGTTTGTTGCTTTTGATTTCTTTATTGGTTATCAATTATTTAATCGTTGGCAATATAAAAATCATGCTGATATTCCTTTTTCAAGAGGTGATTCTGATTGTAAGTTCAACATAAATTCTTAATTTTACCATTCAAAATATTTAGGAACCCAAGCTTGATTCCATCTTACAATCTCCAACATAAGTAAAAATTTCACTCAATCAAATTTCAACAAAACATTGATGTGTGTGGGTGTTTCCTAGCAAGTTTTATCCTAAATAAAATAACGAGGCTGCAAGTGCACAATTGATCGATTATAGTATTTAGGAATCGAATCTATAAGGATTTGTCTGCCTAGTGTTTTTCTATGATTTATAAGTTCATGTCTAGACTAAGTTGGTTTAAAGGGTTTTGGGGTGTGTCACGATCTAAACTAATAAGAGTAAGCAAATGAAATCTCTCTAAGAAAGCAAGTAAACAAATCACAAAGTTGTAAGAAATAATAAAAGATGCTGCGCTTTCAGGAACTTTCTAGAGGATTATAATCGGTTTCAAACAACTAAGCTTTTAAATTAGATTTTTTCGGATGATAAAAATATCTAGGATAATAGAGCTAGAGTACGGGGGTATGACTACGTCACTCTCGTAATCATAACCAACTTCCACTCACGAACGTGACCACTAGTTTTTGTCTCTGGCCCCAGTAACAGTTGAACCAATAGCTTGCACAAGACTCGTCTATACTCACGATTTACCCATAGGTAGCTTTCGTCTCCTATGGCAAAATTTCTTATTTCATTATAGGTCAGACAGATAATGAACACTTTTGCAACACTAAATATCTAGATCAGATGCTAGGTACTCAATCAAACACACATGACTTAACAAGAATAAAAAAAGAACATAATTAAAAATCCCAAATCTAAAAACCTAGATGTCTTAATCGATTATGAGAGACCCTTTTAAGAATCCTATGCCCATCAAGAGATCTACTCAGACATAGGTGAGCTCAACATCATCATGGGTTTTAATGAAAGCAATAAAAACAGTAAAGAAAAGCTTCTCTATTGATAAATCCAAGGTTTAGAAGACTTCTCTACAAATCGATGCAAATAAGAAAAAGCGGCTAAATTTTTTGTCTATGTCTAAAGCATGAAAGAGATACCTAAAAATAACATAGAAGATAAGTATTTATAGTCTTCAATACTCTGGGACGCTAAGGCTTCAGATTAAAGGTCGGGAAATAACTTGGGCTGTAAACGGGCTTCTTCGAGATTGATGATAGCCGAATGTGGTTGGAAGAGGTGCAACCGTGGAGAATGGATGGCTGGCCGCGGTCCTGCTGTGCTGGCCGTGGTGGATGGAGATCTGGCCGTGGTTGGAAGGCTTCGAGGCAACTTCATCCGTCCTCGGGGCAAACAAAATATCTTGAGATCCAACTTTTGGAATGTCTCCAAACCAATTGAAGTTAGAAGCTGGTAGGATCTTCTGTTAAGTGTTCAAATTTGAGGATGATCAGACGTTGAGAAAGTTTCTGTCTCTCCTTGAGAGTTCTGACAGTCTAAATTTATCTAAACATGCTCTTTTGTTCCAATATGCACATCTTTCTCTCAAGTCACCTTAAAAGTATTTTGAAATCCACAAACATAGAAATCCTTTGAAAATGGAGTAAAACACCTGCAAAAAATCTTAAAGTAATCCATGAAAATGGTCAAAAACCGGTGTTATCAAACATCAACATTTCTAGAATTAACTGTGCCCTAAAAAAGTAACCACCAATCACAACAGCTCCATACACAATCATATTCTTCAAGAAACGTAGCTCAGTTTTCATTGCCTCGATCTATTTCTCATAACCACGAGCTATGATCTTAAAAATTTTCATTTCCTTGTTAAAGCAATTGACCACAGCTTCACAAGTTCTCGTTTTGATAACTTCTTTACCATATCTTTCACCTCAAACATGTCCTCTACCATAGACTCATCTGTCAGCAATGGTAATTGTCCTTGCACAAGATAAAATGGGATCATGAATTCATGTGCAAAAATGATAGTTTTTCTTTAAACCTCTTTCAAATAACACTATTTTTACTAAGAATATAAATTTGTTAGTTAAATTTACCTTCTCCGACCCTTTTGGACAACAATGGAAAAGTCTTCCTAGATTTTTAGACGTTCGAGAAGTTCTTATCACAGAAGCCTGGAGTTTTAGACGTTCCTCACATGAATAAAAAATGACTTCTAGACATACGAAGAATCGATCGACTCGATAAACTAAACTTGACTAGACTAGACATGACTTGACTAGAATAGACGGACTTTCGAGAGTGTGCAAAAATGTAATTGTATCTAAGAGGTAGCAATTTTCAGCTTTGAACCAATCACTTTTAATATATGTCAGGTTTACTCGGCTGGAAGGTGAACATGATGTCTTGAACCATCCAGACTTTGATGTAAACCTAGATAATAGGTATTGTGCAGCAACATTTTCTCAAAGAAATTTTAGTTCTCTTTTGTGTTTATTTTGGCTTTGAACATTCCTGCTTTTCATGAGTAAACTTAGAGAAAATAGCCTTTATTTTCATTCTCCTAGAAACAGCTCCATTTCACGCTAACTAGATGATCTGCCATTAGTTTAGGTTTTAGAAGTAACCTATAATACTTCACGAATATCTCAAAACTGTAGAGTCATCAAGAGCCAACACTTAGTCTAAATACAGGAAAGCGGCTAATTAGTACCTGAACTGTGGGAACTCGTACAGATTAATATATGATAAATTTTGGTGTGCAAATTAGTACATCGAGATCTTGTGGGAAATAGAGTCTGGGTAGAAATTAAAGACAATTTTGAAGTTGTGTGGTTAGTGGGAACCCGAATTTCCTAAAAATGAGATAAATAAAAAATTTTGGGGTTAATGATTTTAGTTTCGATTTTAATTGTTTATTGTTAATTGCTTTTGATTTGTTTATTGGTTATCAATTGTTTATTCATTGGTAATATAAAAATTGTTCTGAATGCAATACTATATTCATTTTTCTGTGGTGATTCTGATTGTATGCTCAACATAAATTCTTAAATTTACAATTCAAAATGTTTAGGAACCCAAGCTTAATTCCATCTTACAATCTCCAACACTAGTAAAAGTTTCACTCCATCAAATACAACAAAACATCAACATTTCTAGAACTAACTATGCCCTCAAAAAAAAAGTAACACCAATCACAACAGCTCCACACACAATAATACTCTTCAAGAAACGTAGCTTGGTTTTCATTGCCTCGACCTCTTTCTCATAACCACGAGCTATGATCTTCATAGTTTTCATTTCCTTGTTAAAGAAATTGACCATGGCTTCACAAGTTCTTATTTTGACTTCTAACTTCTTTATCGTATCATTTATCTCAAACATGTCCTCTACCATAGACTCCTCTGTCCATTTGAAAAAATGATAATTTGTCATTGCACAAGATAAAATGGGATCATGAATTCACGTTCAAAAATGATTTTTACTGCTCTTTCAAATAACATTACTAAGAATAGAAATTTGTTAGTTAAATTTACCTTCTCTGACCCTTTTGGACAACAATGGAAAAGTCTTCCCAGATTTTTAGACGTTCCTGAAGTTCTTATCACAGAAGCCCGGATTTCCAGATGTTTGTCACATGAATAGAAATGACTTCTAAGCATACAAAGACTCGACTTACTCGATAAACTTAACTTGACTAGACTAGACATGACTAGACTAGACACACTTTCGAGAGTGTGCAAAAATGTAACTGTATCTGGGAGGTAGCATTTTTCAGCTTTGAACCAATCACTTTTAATATCTGTTAGGTTTACATGGCTGGAAGGTGAATATGATGTCTTGAACCATCCATAATTTGATGTAAACCGAGATAATACGTATTGCGCAACAACATTTTCTCGTAGAAATTTTAGTTCTCTTTTGTGTTCATTTTGGCTTTCAATATACCTGCTTTTCATGAGTGAACTTAGAGAAAATAGCCTTTACTTTCATTCTCCTAGAAACGACCCCATTTCAAACTAACTTGATGATCTGCCACTAGTTTAGTTTTTAGAAGTAACATGAAATACTTCATGAATATCTCAAAACTATGGAATTACCAAAAGCCAACGCTTAGCCTTAATATGGGAACTCATATCGATTAATACCTGAGAAATTGTGGTGTGCAAATCAGTACCTCAACTCCCAATTATTTGAAAATCTGAACCTGAACTATTAATTTTCCTAAATAATACTTTGTCCAACTTTTCATTAGTCAAACCCTTGAATTTTTTAACGCAGATGAGTCGGGAGATCATAGATTAGAACCATACAATCGTTATACCCAAGTAAAGATCCAAGCAAGAACTACTGACCCTCCGGGACAGAACTAGAGTGTCCTTTACCTAGTTTCTGATACCAAATTAAGACACCCAAAACCAGAAAACCCCTACTGTATAACTTGAATTGCTCTCTACGCCAAAATGATCTCTGAAACAACACCTGAAAGGGAAAAGAGGGGTGAGCATTTTGAAAATACTCAATGAGGATGTGATGGGCTTGCGGGCCTAGAGTTTGTTTTTAACAAGCTCGTTGGTCCTCCAAGAGTTTTAAATTTATAAAACCCTAGTGTCTGCAAGTGCACAGATGTACGTTGTAGGACTTAGGGTGTCGATCCACAGGGAGGATGTCTAATCTGCGAGAAATAACAATCTGGGAAAGTAAGCAAAGTCATAAACCAATGGGGTTTGTGGGGTGTTTGGTTATGAATCCTAAACTAAACCTAATCTAATATTCACAAGAAATAAAATGCAATGCAGGATGAATTGATTAAAAAGAATACCTCAAGCATATCAACTCAAACTATAGACTCTTAAACTCATAGGTGGCGATTTAGACTTCTCCGGTTTACTTTAATCGATGTATGATGGCATTTCTAATTAGCTTCCGAGCGATTTATCTTCATCTGTTTCTGGGATCTGCATGGAACTAGAATAGACATATGTATGATTAACCAACTCTTGCCATCTTAATCAACTAATTACTCAGATCTGACAATTAACTCGCGCTCTCATGCCAGAAATAAGATAATGCATTAGATATTGAATTCGTCTGCTCACATATTCTCTATAGGTAGCTCTCGACTCCTATAGCAACTATGTTCTTCTGAAGCTAGGTTTGGATGATCTGATACAACACTCTCGTGGCTCTGATCAATCCTAGGCTCAGGGAATAGGTCATGAATCTACTCTCATGCAATATGAACAACTTAGATGAGATGAGATCCAGAATATGGTCTAGAGACTTAGAAATCCTAATAAATATGTGTGCCTATCGAAATCTTTAAACAACTTGACTCTCTGAGACTCATCTACATGATGCAAGGAATGATAAAAGACATAGAAGAATGCAAAAGAATGAAACAGAAAAGATAATAAGATAAAAAAGAGAAAAAAACAATGGATCTGGGGAAAAATCCCCATCTCCATCACCTCTAGAAAACAAAGTTTGGTGGCTCAAAATCTCACTACAAGAGCACACACCCGTTTAGGGCTGCTAAGAAATGTGTATTTATATGTCCTAGGGTCTTCCAGGTCCCATTTAGGGCTTCTCTGAAGAGGAATGGTAAATTGGGCTTTGATGTTGGGCCTTGTGGCTCGTCCTAAGGTCCACCGGGGGTGAGAGTCTTCCAGGGCAGGTAAAACATGGTTTTCCTGCGGGAGAGAGTCTTCCGGGACTGGTGAATTGGGTCAAAGTGTTCTCCATGTATCTTTTGATTGCACCATTGGATCTTAGTGATGTAAATTGCTATGGAAAGCTGGTTGTATCCTCTTAACTGTCTCCAAATTTTAGCTGGATCATATGGTGAGAAAGTCTTCATTTGAGGCTGAACTTCTGACCATCTGGCTCTGAGCTGAAAAAGTGAATTTCTTCTATTTTGCCATCATTTTCCCTAAGTTTCCTGAAAAGAGCCTTGAAACTACAAATACATGAAAATCATAATAAAAGTTCCTAAAAATGATTAAAACCTTTAAAAAAGATTTTGAAATCAATGGTGTAAATGAGTTAAATGCGGTGTTATCAACTCCCCCAGACTTAAGACTTTGTTTGTCCTCAAACAAAACAAGATCCAATCTGGAAAAATATCATTCAACATAAATGATATGGAACTCAAAAATATCAGCCACCATACTTCTAGACCTTAATTATGGACAATGCATCAATCAGATAAAATCTAGAAAATTTTCACCAAAATACAAACATAACTACTCTTTTAATCCGTCATGCGAAAACCCACACACTTAGAACTAACGTCCAGTCAATTATCTCTTAACATTCATTAAAGGTTTCAGTGATTCTCATCAAAAGGATATTAAACAAGGTGTTCAAGGTTAGGTATCAAAAGGCTTTTTAATGGTAAGGCTTGATGTGTTTAGGGTTACCTTTTTCTCGAGAGACAGGACATTATGCAAAACAGCAAGAGAGATTGGAAGTGTCAATGCGTCCACAGTTTTCAGTCACATTCTCTTTGCTTTAAGATTTCTGATCTCCTTTCTTCAGGTTCTCCTTATAACTCCCCCAGACTTGGATTTTTGTCCAAGTTGTGAATCCATAACTTCTTAAGTGAATACCTATTGCTTTGGCTCAAATGATTTCGGCTTCTAAGACTCTTTAGGCTCTTGGTTTCCTTTCCTTTCTTTCTTTTTTTCTTTTTTTTTTTTTTTTTTTTTTTGAGAAAGGGGAAACTGCCTTTTGACTTGGAGTCTTAGGGAACACGAAAATTACCTTTAAGAATGAGTTTTTTAAGATATCATGAGGCTTGCTGAGATTGCTTGGTACACTTCCTTCCCGGTTTCATTCCGTCCTTCTCTTGAGTGACTGAACACTATGTTGTTCCTCCCTCTGCGGCGTTTTTGCACATATATGTCAACATAGACTTAAAAGAGAGTGTATGAGGTTTGAAATGATGGTTTGGGTTAAGGGTGTGGTACCAGCTAAAGATGAACTGGCCATCTAGGACAACAAAGAGTGGTAACAATAAGGTGAAGATATCCCAGATGTATATCATGATGCCTTTTTAAAACCATTGATGAGAAAATTAGATGTCAAGATTAAATCCAAGTAAGATGAGCTAGTATATCCTGTCAGAAAAGATCTCCATGAATAGAAGTCCTCTGGTGGGATTTTGTAGTGTAAGTATTCTAGCTACCGCCCAGTCTAGTACTAAACCTTGAAAGAGCTTTTTACGAATGATTGGTGTAGAAGCAAACAGGTTGGTTATCATCGTCGATTTTGTCATTATTCCCTCAAAATGTATTTGACCATTGAAAACACTTTTTGAAACTCAAAAGACTTTCGAAAAGTTTTAAGAAAAACCGAAAAAATCAAAAACTTTTAAAGAAAAATACAGAATGTAAAGGCTCATGCAAAAAAAAAGGTGGTTAGAAAGGGATGAAATCCTCCCCAGACTTAAATCACACTGTTCCCAGTGTGAAATATATTAGGCAAAGATGAGAAATAGAGTATGTGAAAAATTTAAAAAGATTAAGGAAAAGAAAACTTACCTAGTGTTGGTGATGAATTGTGAGGTGGTTGTGGAGGTGGTAGGATGTTGAATGGTGGGTGGTGGATGATGTGGAGTGGTGCTTGATCGAATGGGGATTGATTTGGATCAAGGTAGAGGTGGAAGTGGCCAAAGGTGGCCGAATTGTGCTGGCCGCGGTTCAAGGCTTCGTGGCCGCGGCAAAATGCTTGCTGGCCGACGCTGAACCTCCTTTGGCTGCGGTCAGCTCCTTTTCTCTCTTTTTTTTAGATGCATACTAAGACCTATAATAGAATAAAAACAAAACTTCAATAGAAAAAGAAAGCTAAACAAAAACAAATAATTACCTAAAATGGGTTGCCTTCCATTAAGCGCTTTGGTTTATAGTCCTTAGCTAGACTTTGCAAAGAAAAAGACTTAGTTCAAATAGGATCTTGTCCTAAGACAAGTCCTTTTCAAAATCCTCCTGTTCTGCCTTGCAGGTTCTTCATCACTCCAGAGTTCTTCTGGTTCAAATGCCTGGGCTATATGCTATCCTCTTTTGCTCTTAAGTGGTGTAGCTTCATAGAAGATGTTCTTGTCGATATTGGCAAAAGAAACTCGCCTGTTGGGCCAATCCATGATGGCTCCAGCAGTTTCTAAGAAAGGCCATCCAAGTATAACTGGATAAGAGTCATCTTTGGTCTTCACTTTGTATAGATCGACATGCGCAATGCAATCTCCAATCCTTAGAGGAATGTCTCGGGCTATCCCTCTTGGTGTTGCACTTGAATCATCTGCTAAACTAATCTTTGTCCTGGTACTTGAGATGTGCTTAATGCCAAGTCTCAAAGCAGTTGCTTTGGAAACCATGTTAATGCAAGCTCCAGAATCACGAAGAATATTGAGGAATCTTTCACCTCTAATGTCACAAGAGATAAAAAAATTGACATTTGTCTTGAACTTTGTGCAGAGTTCGAACTGGTCTACCTTCTTGGGCGTGTGTAAACAAGTCTTTCATCTCTTCGATTGACTCTTTGCTGTCGCAAAAGAAGTGGCCTATCATGTAGTCTCTACATGCTTTGGCAAACGAAATTCCTTCTGGCAGGGTCTGAACTACTTGGTTGAACTCTTCAAGTGCTTCTTTGCTGATCTTGTTTGTGTAATCACTGGCTTCTTGGGGATCTTTGAGATGGATCCTGTAAACAGGTGCATCAGGTGATGATCTAGGAAAAGATAGATACCTGGCTCTTCTGAAATAAGTAGAGATGTTCTCCTTAGTCTCCTTGCTGTATCTGAAAAAAAACTTGAAGGCAACCTTGCTTCTAGATGTCATCGAATCCATGGAAAAGAGGAATACACTTCACAAATTTGTTGAATTCGATTACTCTCTCTAGATATGCTCTTGGTTATTGGTTCTGAGTTGTCATCAGATGAATTATCCCCAGGGTTTGGATCTATAACAAACAAACCATACTCTTCATCTTCTGAGAATTGCTCTTGAAGCTCATTGTACAAGTGTAAACCATGTTGCAAGATGCATAAGTGTTGGATTCCTCTTTTTCCTTTGATGCTTGTGCAGTGATTGAGAAGACAACTTGATCAAACAACCTATATCTGGTCACATGAGGTCGGTCTTCAGTTGAACAGGTTTCAGAAAAAGGCTGGAAGTTCTCCCAATTTAAAAAAATCATGCTCCACCGCGGGTGAGGAGCTCTGAGCCACGGTGGAAGTGACTCTGGCCGCGGGTGAAGTGCTCGCAGCAGCGGTCAGCTTCCTCTGGCTCTCCATGCTTGGTTCTTCAATATCTTCTTCTCCATTGCTGTTTTCTTGCTTCTCATGGTTGTCAGGCACGTCTTGGGTATCCAAATAATTGATTCCAATGTTCAGATCACACTCCTTATGATCTTTAGAATGTTTTTCAACTTTCCCTTCTACTTCATCTAAAGAATAGACAACTTTATCTAAAGTGGCATCAAGCTCTTCTGTCTTATTTGTGATCTTTGCCATCTCTTCACTCATCTCTAACTTGTCTCCATCAGAGTACCAAAGCTGTCTTTGAAATCTCTCTCCAAATCTTTGATCAGGACATTGCAGCCTCTTTGTTCCTTAAGCGCTTGACGAATGGCAATGTGTTCTTTGCCTCTCCTTCTTCAACGTCTTTAAGTCTCCGCTCTAGAATTGTATTATCTTTGAGCTTTTCTTCCTCTAGAGTCTTCACTCGATCAGAGAGACATTCGAGCATCCTGCTAAAATCAGAGGACATTGATTCCAGTTTCAAACAAATGTTAGATTCAGCAATAGCTTTTAGATCAAGAAAGTCATTCAGTGTGGTGTCTAATCGATCTAGTTAGAGCCTAAATCGATCAGCCTCAGTATTTTGGTGCATAATCTGATGAGGAAGAGGATGAGATGGTCGACGGTTCACTAAGTGTGGCGAATAGGGCTCATCTCGGTGGTGTGGAGTTCGCGAGTCTCCATGATGATGGTTCGGATTAGGGTTCCGAAGATGATGATCAGAATCACGCCTGGATGGTGATTCACACGCGCAGGGAGCTTCACACAGGTTGCAAAACCTTCACTTGGGATTAGGGTTTCTTCTTGGATGATTCATGCTACAAGGATTCTGAAACTAGGCAAACAAAAGAAAGAATAAGCAGAAAAGAAAAATTTAGGGTGTTTATGAGTTTGATTTACTTCCTATGATGTTTGGCAGAAACTCGACATATATATAGTCTTCTGCGGCTTCAGCCTCCCAGGTTTAGACCTCCAGGGACTAAAAACCTCCCTGGCAACGGTGCCAAAAACTTGATGGGCTTGCGGGCCTAAGGTTTGTTTTTAACAAGCCCGTTGGTCCTCCAAAAGTTTTAAATTTATAAAACCATAGTGTCTGCAAGTGCACAGATGTACGTTGTAGGACTTAAAGTGTCGATCCACAGGGACGATGTCTAATCTGCGATAAACAACAAACTGGGAAAGTAAGCAAAGTCATAAACCAATGGGGTTTTGGGCTTTTTGGTTAATAATCCTAAACTAAACCTAATCTAATATTCATAATAAATAAAATGCAATGCAGGATGAATTGTTAAAAGAATATCTCAAGAATATCGACTCAAACTATAGACTCTTAAAATCATAGGTTGCGATGTATGATGACATTTCTAATTAGCTTCTGGGCGATTTATCTTCATCTGTTTCTGGGATCTGCATGGAACAAGAATGGACATATGTATGATTAATCAACTCTCGCCATCTTAATCAACTAATCACTCAGATCTACAATTAACTCTCGCTCTCATGCCAGAAATAAGATAATGCATTAGACATTGAATTTGTCTGCTCACATCTTCTCTATAGGTAGCTCTCGACTCCTATAGCGACTATGTTCTTCTGAAGCTAGGTATGATCCTAGGCTCATAGAATAGGTCATGAATCTACTCTCATGCAATATGAACAACTTATAAGAGATGAGATCCAGAATATGGTATAGAGACTTAAAAATCCTAATCTTTATGTGTACCTATCGAAATCTTCAAACAACTTGACTCTCTGGGACTAATCTACATGATGCAAGGAATGATAAAAGACATAGAATAATGCAAAAGAACGAAACAGAAAAGTTAATAAGATAAAAAGGAGAAAGAACAATGGATCTGGGGAAGAATCCCCATCTCCATTGCCTAACACTAGAAAAAAAAGTTTGGTTGCTCAAAATCTCATTACAGGAGCACACACCCGTTTAGAGCTGCTAAGAAATGTATTTATAGGTCAATAGGGTCTTACCAGGTCTCATTTAGGGCTTCTCTGAAGAGGAATGGCGAAGTGGGCTTTGATGTTGGGCCTTGTGTCTCGTCCTAAGGTCCACCGGGGGTGAGAGTCTTCCAGGGCAGGTAAAACATGGTTTTCCTACGGGTGAGAGTCTTCCGGAACTGGTGAATTGGGTTAACTTGTTCTCCATGTATCTTTCGATTGCACCATTGGATCTTAGTGATGTAAAGTGCTATGGAAAGCTGGTTGTCTCCTCTTCACTGTCTACAAATTTGAGCTGGATCAGACGGTGAGAAATTTTTTATTTGAGGCTGAACTTTTGACAGTCTGACTCTAAGCTGAAAAAGTGGATTTCTTCCATTTTGTCATTATTTTCCCTAAGTTTCCTGAAAAGAACTTTGAAACTACAAATACATGAAAATCATAATAAAAGTTCCTAAAACTGATTAAAACCATTGAAAAAGCATTTGAAATCAATGGTGAAAATGGGTACAAATACGGTGTTATCAGGATTATCCTAGCTGCCTGATTGATCTATACGAAGACTGAAACATAACCACATATATGTCTACTTAATCAAATATTGGACAAACAAAAATCATAAAGCTTTAAAAAGTACACAGAAATCTAGCACACAAGTTCCCACTCACAAGAACGTCACACTGTAAATCTGTTTAAATCTAGTGACTTGTCAACTACAAATATCACATACTCGTCAGCCCCTGTACTGGCCATACTTCCTCTGTGTATGGTCCAGCCATGGTCTCCCTTTGCTAAACGTCTTTCATGAAGACCAGCAAGCAATCTGTCCAATGGTTGGATTTATCTCTAATTATAAGTTCAGAACACTATATACAACTATGCCTAAGACAACATATAGACGCACTAGTCCCACCTCACCTTTGTCTTGTGATTGAAGTTACGATGCGTCAGAAGAACTGGTTGGAATAGGCGTCCCAAAGTCTGCAATTGGAAAATAAGTTTCCATAAATAGACTTGCCATAAATGGAATTTGTATAAATGGAATTCCTTGGAAAAGGAAACTTTCCTCAACTAGAATTAGGATTTTGGATGAAAAAAACTTCGCCTGAAAGAAACAGACACAACTCTATGATCATACTTTGGAAAAGAGATCAGAAGGTATATCTGAAAATATGGATTCAAGAGCTTTGAATCCATATGTGGATCGTCTTCTGAAGCTTCCTAGAGCGCCCAAAAAAATTCCTCACAAATCGGCAGCTCACAGATCCAATCTGCACAGATGCACGTCGAAAAACATTCATAATTATTGAGACGATATTGGACTTTCCAGAAAGATTAGATTCGGATGCAAAATATGTAGACCACGTGGCTCCTCACGGATAACCTGGAAATTTTCCTGCAAGGTGGCGGCGGTGTGAAGAGAAAAATGGGCAGGGCTTCGCCAAAAATGTTTCTGCTGCCTCTTTCCTTTAAAACGACACCTTTATATAGGGAGAATGATTAGGTTTATGTTTAGGGCTTTTGAAAGGTAAATAAGGAAGTCGAACTTCAAAGTTTTTTTGTTCAGCTTGAAGTAACCGGGCTGAATAGAAAAAAACATTTGGGTCAAAACCTTATTCTTGGGATATGACAAACTCCACTACTTGGAATATATTCGTCCTGGAATTTTCAGATTGCTTCTCCCCTAAATGGTTTTTGACCAAACCATGCAGTGTTTCTCTTCTTGATCTCTGATCGTGACATCCCAAAGACAAAACCCTCGCCATATTCTAAGAACTAGCTATGATCCTTTGCTTTACTCTCTGGAATGCCTTCTCGTGTTGATAGACTCCAGAAAACTGATGGACTCATAACTTCACTTGAAGACTCCCTCGCAAATAGATAGTTGATCCCAATTTGCACCTGATAAAACTAGAATGATATTATATTACAACCCATCTAATCCTTATACCCAATTATAGATCCAAGCGAGAACTACTGACCCTCCAGGACAGTACCAGAGTGTCCTTTACCTAGACTCTGATACTAAATTGAGACACCCAAAATCGGGAAAACCCTACTGAATAACTTGACTTGCATTCCACAAGAAAATGATCTCTTAAACGACACCTGAAAGGGAAAAAAGGGGTGAGCATTTTGGAAATACTCAATGTGGACGATCCTAGCTGTCCGCTTGATCTATACGAAGACTTAAACATAACCATCTATATGCCTACTTAATATAATATTAGACAAACAACAATCATAAAATTTTCACAAGTAAACAGAAACCTAGCACACAAGGTTTTTGGTGGTGAAGAGAAAAATGGGTGGGGCTTCGCCAAAAATGTTTCTGATGCCTCTTTCTTCTAAAATGACAACTTTATACAGAGGGAATGATTAGGTTTAGGTTTAGGTCTTTTGAAAGGTAAATAAAGAAGTTGGACTTCAAAGTTTTTATGTTCGGTTGGAGTAATCAAGCTGAATAGAAAAAATGATTTGGGCTAAAACCCTATTCTTGTGATGTCACAAACTCCCCCACTTAAAATAAATTTGACCGCGAATTTGCAGATTGCTTCTCCCCCACTTGGTTTTCGACCAAACTGTGCAGCGTCTCTCTTCTTGATCTCTGATCGTAACATCCCAAGAACAACAATCTCGCCATGCTCAAATAACTAGCTATGATCCTTTGCTTTACTCTCTGGACTCCCTTCTCACATTGACAGGCTCCAAATAATTGATGGACTCATGAACTTCCCTTGAGGACTCCCTTTCGAATAGATTGTTGATCCCAATCTGCAATTGATAAAACTAGAAGGATCTTATATTACAACCTATCTAATCCTTATACCCAATTAGAGATCCAAGCAAAAACTATTGACCCTCCGGGACAGAACTTAAGTATCATTTACCTAGGCTCTGATACTAAATTGAGACACCCAAAACCGGGAAAATCCTACTGAATAACTTGGTTTGCACTCCACGCAAAAATGATCTCTTAAACGACATCTGAAAGGGAAAAAAAGGGTGAGCATTTTGGAAATACTCAATGAGGACGATCCTAACTGTCCGCTTGATCTATACGAATACTTAAACATAACCATATATATGCTTACTTAATATGATATTAGACAAACAACAAGCATAAAGTTTTCACAAGTAAACAGAAACATAGCACACAAGTTTCCACTCACGAGAACGTCACAATGTAAATCTTTTTAAATCTATTGACTCGTCAGCTACAAATCTCACATATCCGTCAACCCCTCGACTGGCCATACTTCCTCTGTGCATGGTCCAGCCATGGTCCCACTTCGATAAATGTCATTTGTGAAGACCAGCAAGTAATCCATCCAATGGCCGAGATCAATCATGCGCTCTAACGCGCCTAGGCTCACACCAATCAACAATACATATATCTATTTCAATCAATCAATCATGTTCATTTTAATTAGCAATCTATCTCTAATTATAAGTTCAGAACACTATATACAACTATGCCTACGACAACATATAGATCCACAAGTCTCGCCTCACCTTTGCCTTGTGATTAAAGTTAAGATGTCGGAAAAATTGGTTGGAATAGGTGTCCCAAAGTCTGCAATTGGAAAAGAAGTTGATAGACTTTCTATAAATGAAATACCTTAGAAAATAAAATTTTCCTAAACTAGAACTAGGTTTTTGGATTAAGAAAACTTCATTTGAAAGAAATAGACACAACTCTCTGATCATACCTTGGAAAGGAGATCAGAAGGTAGATCTGAAAATATGGATTCAAGAGCTTCGTATCGGTATGTGTATCGTCTTCTAGAGCTTCCTAGAGCATCCAAAAAACTCTACCCAAATTGGCTGCTCACAGATCTGATCTGTGCGGACAAGCGTAGAAAAAATATTCATAATTTTTGCCACGGATCCACGATTGAGACAATTTGGGCTATCAAAAAAGATTAGACTCGGGCTTTGCATAGATATGTGGATTATCACGTGACTCCTAACGGATAACCTAGAAATCGTCCTACAAGGTGGTGGTGGCTAGGGTTTTTGGTAGTGAAGAGAAAAATGGGCAGGGCTTTGCCAAAAATGTTTCTGATGCCTCTTTCCTCTAAAGTGACAACTTTATACAGAGGGAATGATTAGGTTTAGGTTTAGGGCTTTTGAAAGGTAAATAAAGAAGTCGGACTTCAAAGTTTATATGTTTGGTTGGAGTAATGAGGCTGAAAAAAAGAATTTGGACCAAAACCTTATTCTTGGGATGTCACAAACTCCACCACTTAAAATAAGTTTGTCCGCGAATTTGCGGACTGCTTCTCCCCCACTTGGTTTTCAACCAAACCGTGCAGCGTCTCTCTTCTTGATCTCTAATCGTGACATCCCAAGAACAACAACAAACTTTCCATGCTCAAATAACTAGCTATGATCCTTTGCTTTACTCTATGGACCTCCTTTCTTGCATTGAAAGGCTCCAAAAAAGATGGACTCATGAACTTCACTTGAGGACTCCCTCGCAAATAGAATGTTGATCTGAATCTGCACCTGATAAAACTAGAGATATTTGATTAGAACCCATCTAATCCTTAAACCCAACTAAAGATCCAAGTAATAACTATTGATCCTTCGAGACAGAACTGGAGTGTCCTTTACCTACGCTCTGATACCAAACTGAGACATCCAAAATCGGGAAAACCCTACTAAATAACTTCGCATGCACTCCACGCCAAAATAATCTCTTCAAGACACCTGAAAAAGAAAAGAGTGGTGAGCATTTTGGAAGTACTCAATGAGGAAGATCGTACCTGCCTGCTTGATCTATTCAAAGAATTAATTTTTCAGCCACTCCTGAGAGTAATTGCTTTTAAATGATCAGAAAGTTCCAATTCATTCGTGTTTTCAGAAAAAGGTTATCAAGAATATAAACAGACGAATCTGTCTCCTTTGATTCATTTTTAACTAGGAAAAGAAGGGTGTAAAATTTTTTTTGTCAACATCCTCTGTTCTCTTTCCAAGCTCTTCAAATGCTTTGTCAAACTTTGCATGCAACCTTTCTAAATCTTCCTTCCCGGATTTCATAAGTTCATTAACTTCTTCTTCTAGTTTTTCAACCTTGGAAAAAGGAAAATAAGAAGGGAATACTGGATTAGATTGAACAGGTTGTATTTTCTCAAGAGGAGGCTGGAAAGAAGGTTGGTCGCGGTTCAACTCATCGTACCCGCGTTGAAACTCCTCTTGGCCACGGTTCATGTCGTCGTGACCACGGTGAAAATCACCTGGGCAGCGGTTGAAAGGGTCGCACCTGCGGTGGGATTGGTTCCGATCAACTTTTTCAATTTGGTAAACTTCAGCAGTCTTCATCATCTCCTGATTTTGGAAATTTTTCTTAACTCCATAGTGCTTATGTTATCAACTTCAATATAGTTGCTCTAATCATCAAAGTTATGTGTTGAGCAAGACTTGTCAGGTTTTTGCATTCCAAGATGATCCATTATTTGATAAAGACATTTCATAACATATGAGTCTTCTTGCTTGACCTTAGGACGTCGAGATTGGGTTAGGCGTCTTCTATTTCTGATACTTCCTGCACTACAACAATTGACTGAAATAGCTATGGATTATTCCGTAGCTATAGGAGACAATTCCTCGCTAATAAAACGCAAGCGACAGACAGACACAGAAAAATTATGTGGCCTCAGCAGCGATGCTTTTCCTGGTCTATAGCCAATTTGTAGCTACATCGCGACGGATTAGCGAGAGTACATTCTGTAGCCATTAGCAACGACATGGCTACGGCTTGATCCATGGCTCTTTAGTGACGACTTTAGCAACAGCCATCTCTTAGCTAGCAATGCTTTAGCTAGAGAGGTTAAAAAAATCTAAAATATTTGGTTTCCAATATAATTTATTACTAAAATTAAATATAATAAATAAAATATAATAAATAAAATATTAATAGATTATAAACAAGAAATTCTAAATCCTCAAACATTGTAAAAATAGTTAAACATTATCCAGATCTAAGTCGACAATAGATTGTCGACAAAAAAAAATCTAAACGATAAGCTAAGACATAACAAAAGTTTGAAAAACTTAAAAATTCAATTGAGGATCTTCCTAAATGAAGGTGTTAGATGTCATTTTACCCCTTGGACAACTCTTTATCATTTGTCGCATAACCAACAGCCTGTTCAAGCTCTCTCATTCAAGCTCTCAACTCCTTCACAATCTGAGAGTTACTTCTAGGTGGGGCAAAATTCAGGTAGGCTTTAGCTTTTATAATTATGTCTCTGATCTCCTTTATCTTCACATCTGTTACTCTATCAGGCTGAACCTTTGTGTTCTTTTCACCCTTGGATATAGGGGGCTTGAAATCCCTCTTATTAGCTTGTTGGTTACTTGTTAGAGATTGATCCTGAAACAAAACAATAAATCATATTGTTAAAACGTCTGATCTGAATAGTTTGATGGAAGCCTAACTTGGCTTTTCTATTCAATAGATCAACTAGTACCATATAGCGTAATGTCTTGATAGCATAATGTCTATTTCTGATACTTCCTAGATTAGTAATAAAGGTGTGAGCCTTATATACGGATCTAGTAGAAAAGTCTCCATTGCTAGAGGTATCAAAAGATGTTTTTAACTCTTCATTAACCCCTTGGCAGAAGATGGTCAATAATCTTTCTTCAGAAAATCCATGGTGTGGAAAATCTCTCTCGTAGTCTCTGAATCTTTCCCAAGCGTCGTAGAGGTCTTCTGTGTCCTCCTTGTTCCTTAAGAGATTGAAATGGTCTCTAGTATAAAAGTGACTTAGGAAAGCCTCTCTACACTCTTTCCACGTCCTTGTGGACGCAGGTGGCAAAGTTTTAATCCATTTACTAGCTCTACCAGTTAAAAAAAAAATTGAAAAAGAGTGCACATATGGTAATCTACATTTTTTGCTACAGTTGAACACAGTTTCTCAAATGATTCAATATGATCTATTGGATGTTCTTGTGGGAGAACCATTATGTTGTTGTTGTTTAAGTAAACTAATGTAGTGTACCTTAGCTTCAGAGTCTCCATCCTCGGGTAAGGGTGGTTGAATTGCACGTCTATCTTCAAAGAAATTGTGAGCTGTGTCGCACTCACTAATCAGTTGTTCTCCTTTCTTGGTATGTTTTGGTTCTCCAATCGCATCATTGCCATCATCGATTGGATCATTAAGCTCATCTCTAGATGGATTACCATCTAGAAGAGGTGGCTTATCAGTGAGAGGATCATGAAACTTTTCCTGATCTTCCATTGAAAAACCTATAAAATGGAAAGGAAAAATAAAAGTAAAGAAAAGTTCTATAGAATTAAGCAGAGATTCACAATGAAAGAGATCAAAATCCTCGGAAACGGTGCCAAAAACTTGATGCTACAGGATGCAAGAATCACTTTTAGCTTACGTTTTATATTTATAGATCCAAAATATCTGCAAGTGCATAAATGTACATTGTAATATATAGGGGTCGAACCACAGAGATTTTGAGTTTTCAGTGTGAATCAATCAAAGACTTAAAACTAATAGAACAAACGAAACAGGGGTTTTGGTTTTGGTGTCAATAATTCTAAGATGCAAGACAAAATTTAAAAGGTTGTAAAACAATAAAAAACTAAACGCTGGGCTTAAGGGTATTCGCAGGAGTTCAAGAACTAATCTAATGATAGAGAAATAAATCGATAAAGGTAATCAACTAGTGAGGTTCCTGAACTCGAATAGACACAGGTATGATTAGCCAACTCTCATCACCTTAATCAATTAATTACCCAAACTCGACAAGTAGCTTTTGTGTCTTGCCGTGAATAAGATCATGCATTACTAACAGAATTTATCTATGCTCACGACTCTCTATAGGTAGCTTTCGTCTCCTATAACGATTCGCTTGTATCCAAGTAGCTTTTGTCTCCTACAACGATTCGCTTGTATCCCTTCTAGGTCAGGTAATCTGATACAACACTCTCGTGGCTCTAATTAAACCTACGTTCAGTTTCTAAGTGGCCAGCAAAGAAAATATGCATTAAGAACAAGAATGAACGAAGGACTCCTAGAAGATTATAAATCTTAAATTTAAAAATTCATCAAATCAATACATGAAATTCCTTTTGAAAATTTCCTTTATAACCCAACTGGGAAACTACTCAGACATAGCTGAGTAAAACATCACAAAAGTATTTAAGGTTGCTGTAAATTGAAATAGAGAAAAGTAAAGAAATGAAAAACAAGATGAAGAAGGAGATCCGATGGTGCCCCTCTCGGTGGCTCCTCTTCGAAGGTGGCTGCTCTCTAAGACTCTTGATATTATGTGGGCACCCCCTCTCTGAATGACCTAAAAGAGGTGTATATATTGTTTGAAGTCTTCGGGAATGACTAGGATTTGCAGGAATAATTACAGGAATGTCTTGGGATATAAAATGGTCTTGTGAGTCTCGGGAATAGGCTCTCTGTGGTCTATAAAGTCGCGGCCGCGGTGGAAGGTCTTCCAGCCGCAGGTGGGAACAACCTCGGCTTCCGGTCTGTGTTGATTCACCTTCAGTGCAACATGTATATCAGGAGATCTAACCGTCGGATTGCTTTGATTATAAGTTCATTGAAGATATGATTGTCTCATCTATCTTGTGTCCAAATTTGGGGATGATCAGACAGTGTAAAGGTCTTCATTTGTTGCCAAACTTTTGGCGGCTTGAATTTATCCAAAATTGTACTTTTGCTCCAAAATACATTCCTTTTGTCTAAATATCCTGAAAACTCTTTTGAAACTCTAAAACATGGAAATCACTTAGAAACCATTGAAAACTAAGTCAAAACACCTGAAGAAGATCTTAAAATCGTCCATAAAAGTAGTCAAAATACGGTGTTATCACAAACTCTTCCACTTGAAATAAATTCATCCTTGAATTTGCAAGTTGCTTCTCCCCCACTTGGTTATCAGCCCAACCTTCCGTCCTTCAAAATTATTTCACCGTGACATCCCACGGATATGCTTCGCAGACGATCTCCATGCCATTCTTGGGTTCCATTCCATCTTATCAAAGTTGAAGTCTTCAACTAATGAACTCGGACTTGGCACAGTCTGGACTAGCTCTTATATCATATATTTAACCTAGAGAAAACTGACTCGAGTCAAGGTCGTTGCTGCCCTACCTTTGATCCTAAAATAAAATAATTTGAAGGTGCTGAGGAAAACAAAATTTGAAAATATTTGAAAATCAAAGAAAACATTATTATTTTTTAAGACTACGTCCCAAGATGCCACCTGGGTCAGTGCCGGTTGGCTGACCTTATGCTCTCTGATACCAAATTGAGACACTATAATCTCATAAATTAAATCTAACTTGATTTACACTCATTTAACAGTTGTTTTCTAAATAATGACGAACTCAATAAGTACTTAATTAACTATCTGAAGAAACTTTGATTAAAAATCAAATTAAAAACTTAAGAAGTTTTAACAAATAGAATAAAAAAGAAATCAAAATGCGTCCATGACTCTCAGACGTACCACCACAACGACCGCCACAAGTACTACTCTTTGGTCTTGCCCGAAAAAGAAAAGGAGGGGTGAGTATTTGGGGACATACTTAGTGAGGGTGTAATTTTGGAGCACACAAGATTCTTTGACATATTATGAAATAACAATAACGAGTATACATAATATAGATATACACACATAACAACCAACCTAACTAACATTAATACATAATTTATAATATATATATGATCCTAATCTAAATAAGGACATTCATTCATTCATTTAAAACAATCAACCTAGTGCGTCTACTGCACATTCCCAAGGAAATTCCATCCAAGGTACTCATTCTCTGTCACCACCCGTTCTGGGCTTGACACAAGTTTTCGGTGCCACCACCCTCAACAGGGCTTGACTATGGCTCGTCAGTCTTTATAGATCACTACAGCTTCACAATATTCAGTCCCTCACTATAGGCCGTCAAAAAATTTATCGATCACTACAACTTTACAATATTCAGCTCCTCATTGTAGGCCATCACACAATAATACCTTAGCAAGTTGATACTTCATAAGTAAATCACATGTCTTATTCATTACTCCTTATACATAGCAATCACTCATTAACCATCAAATGTCATCCCTTTAATCTGATTAGGTCTACAATTTTTCTTAGTATCAGTTAGGAGTCCTCGACACACAAATTCTTGTGGATTCGATCCCTAAGTACTACTTCGTTTGCTGTGCACTTGCAGCTTTATTTAGGGTAAAACTTGTAATTGCCCACTGCACCCAAATCACACTCTTGGTAGATAGCACTGAAGTCAGGATCATCTTCATATTCCTCTTTGATGTGCTCAAAGCCCATGACTTTGGCCTCCATGGTGGTTATGAGCGTGTAGTGTCTAGACAAAGCATCAGCAACGATGTTGTCTTGGCCCTTCTTGTACTTGATGATGTATAGGAATGTCTCCACAAACTCTAGCCACCTCGCATGTCTCTTTTTGAGGGCGGTCTGGCCTCAGAGGTGCTTTAGTGTCTCGTGATCAGTGTGTATGATGAACTTCTTGGCCAGCAAATAATGCTGCCATGTCTCCAACGATCTCACTAGGGCGTAGAGCTCTTTGTCGTAGGTAGAGTAGTTGAGTGCAGCTCCAAGTAGTATCTCAGTAAAGAAAGCTACTGGCCTCCTTCTTTAAGTCAGAACAGCTCCAATACCTAGATCTGATGCATCACATTCAACTTCGAAAGTTTTAAATCAGCATTTATCAATAATATCTAATCCATATACCAAGGATACAAGTATTACTAATTTATCTAATATAACATAGGGATCCACAAACTAGTCTTAACCTTTGCCCTTTGATGAAGAATAGCAAACCGAATTCACCTTTTGACATATTTGATACACGACAGGAAAATGGTCATAATTTTTGGGCACAGCTCGAAAATGGTCATAACTTTTTGAAATTCTCTGGGCCTCCCTGGATCGCCGGCAAAATGCATCGCAAGTCGGCTGCTTGCAGATTGGATCTTTGTAAATATGGCTCGGGAAAACACTCATAACTTTTAGAAGACACCTCAAAATGATGATCCTCTTGCGGCTATAGCTAGATATGAGAGTCTAGAATCACCTTACCAAGTTTCATGCAGATCCGATTTGGTTTGATCAACCGATTATCTCTCACACCAAAACACGTCAGATCAGCCTTCTAGATTGCTGCAGTGGCTTCTCTTTCGAGCTGTTTTGATGGTGGCTGCTTAAGCATGACTTTGGCAGGGCTTTGCCGCTCTGATCTTTCTGTTTTTTCTCTTCCACGAGCTCACTCTATATACTGAGTAAGAGATGAGACTTTTTAGGTTTAAGGTTTTCTCAGCAAATGTTCCATTTTGTCTTTAATGAGATTTTTGGGATGTCAAATAAATGTTCCAGTAAGTCATTTGGTATAATTTATTTATGCTATATAAGATTTGTTTATGCCACATAGGATTCGGTTTTACCAAAAAAAAAACAGAGACTCTTGAAGACCAGCAAGCAGAGGATCATGCAGATCATCCCATACCTACACTTTCTTATCTTATATTGAGAATGATTCGGTTCTGTTTTTTGACAAAAAAAAAGGGCAATACATGAATATCTACATGGTGGACTTTATTTAACAAAAAATGATGAAACTGACTTGATTTAACCAAAATTGATAAGAATGTATATCCCTAACCAATTATGAATACGGATTTTGTATCTTTTCTTTCACCACAGGTCAAATACGATGTGGTTATGGGGGCAATTGAACCCCTTCCAGTAAAATAAGACCGACATAGAGTAAATATGGACCAAGAGCCATAATTTATTCTAACCGATTTGTTTGGAGACTCTCCATACAGCCGAGAGGATTTTAAGACGTCATTATTTCATGCTTAAATAGTCTAGACACAAAAAAGCTCACATTTTCTGTATTTGGCCACAAATCCATAAATAAAAACCATATCAATCAATGTCGACCCAAAAATTTACCATATCAATCAATCATTTGACTGATGTTTCATAGATGATGATTTTATGCTCAATTGTCCATTCATTATACAATACACATTTTTCGAACTTACAAAAAAATAAACCAGAGGTTTGTCTTTTACTCTTCTGTGCTTATTTTATGTTGAGTGTATATACAAACAAAAAATGTTGTTCTTATAATCTTATTACAAGGGCTTTCATAGCTTTTAGTGGCGAAGTTTATACCATTACTTTAAGAGAGAGTCCATCAATCAACTTGTTCAACACCACGGCTCTAAATCCTATATCAACAAATTTGACGAGTAGTAAAAAATAATGAAAACATATTTGTTTAAACGTAAAAATTGGAAAGTAGTATACCATCATCAACTACTTAAAAATAACTCAACTATTTGATTAATATTTTCATATATGTAGATCATAATTTAAAACCGTGCATTTTTAAAACATTTAAGAAGAGACAGCTCACTTTTTAAAAAATTATGATTAAGATAAGAAAACAAGTGATAGAGGTTATAAACGATTTGTTGGTTTCAAAAAAAAAATCCAGTATTCCTAATCACATAATAGCTAAGTAATTAGTCTAATTACTTACGTTAATGAACAGTTCAGGAAATCCTTTTGAAAGGAAAAAAAACTCTTCTGATTTTGTCAATACAAACATCATGGTAAAATTAATAATGGTTAGTTAATAATTTATTATTAACTCAAAGAAAATAACGTAAAACCCTCCATGAATGTACATATTATTGAAAAACATTAATTTTCTAAACTGAGTGTAATTTCAAAAAATTCAGAGCATTCAAGTGTATAAACCAAATTGAAAAGTAAATTTTATAGAAGATGTCTCTTGTAGAGCCAGTTTACATAAAAAGATGATTTTTTTTTTCAGTTAGTAGACAAAGTTCTTTTTTTTGTAAATCTTTTGTTGCTAGTAGACACAATCAAATGGGGCAACAAGAGTGACTTAAATGCAACGTCACTAAAGTATCAATAACACGTGGCAAGCATAGAATTGGTTGGAGCGAATGTGAATCATTTTCTTTGTGCCTTTAAGCATCTGCAAAATTAACAGCTTTGTTAAAGCTCAAAGGTAAAGAAAGCACTTTTTATCATCCAGAACAAAATTTGCTTTCATTTATTCGCCATTTCTTGTATCTACCTTTTGACAATATAATTACTCTTATTAAATTCAACTTATCTACATTTTTTTTGTTAAAGAATTCAATTTATCTACATGAAGTTTAGTAAATCTCAAGAAACTTTCAAAAGGAAAAAGAGATAAATGTCATGCGTATGGCACCAGAAGGTGTGCAAATGTCACATATCACCACAATTTTCACCACTCACGTGTATTAAGTCATCAATGTGCACAAAGTTCTCGTATCTATTTGTATACTTTATTTTAAAACATAATAAAATAACTAATATACAAAAGTGATCAAAAGAAATGTTCCGTGAACATGAACACTACAAGTTTCAATACAATAAAGAATTTGCATAAGTCTCTTTTTTTAGTTAAAGGGCTTAAAATAAGTCTCTCTCTCTCCTTTTCTATAACCAAAAGTTTTTTTTTTTGTTAAAAGGCCTTCATTAAACTTAAAAAGTTGGAGAAATTACATAGAATCAAATAAGAACCATCAGAGAACATAAAACATAACCACAAGTTTATATAGACCGGTGCATATATTAATTAAACTATTAGGTTTTAATCAAATTCAGAGATTAAGATTGAGAAAATATATTTACTTGGGAAGTTCACGTTCATCTGAAAAAGAGAAGACATAAGTCTTTTAAGTTAGAAATTTGGTTGACCCAAGGCTGCTTACTTAGTACCAAGTGAATATATATGATCGTGTCATGTCTCCAAGAAACATGATCCAAAAATTATGCAAAACTCACCTTCAAAAATCCCATTTTTTTCTAAATTCAAGAAATATCCACGAACAATGAAAAAAACGACTAGTTAGTATTGGTGACTGCCATTGATTATAATCATTAGATAGTGGAGAAGAAAAAAAACAAAATAGTTGTCAGGAAACATTTTTTTTCTTAACACATGTACAAAAAATATTGTTTAAATTGTGGTTTAATTTGTCTTTGATATATGTATCCTTATGCATGTTGTTTTTTGTCCTATAAATTTTTTTTTGTAAAAAAAAAAGAAAAATACAAAAAATAGTAGTTGACAACTTCAACTATAAAAAAAACAGCGAATTTCTTAAATTATTAAAGCTTTAACCTACTGTTGGAACATTTCAATTGAAGAAGATTACATGATTTTAAATACATTTTTATAAAATATCTATCAAGCTATAATCCGTATTATTTATGTATACGTATTGCCAGTTTTTATTAGATTTAGAATGAATGAGTTCAAAGTTTTTATATGTGCATCTAAAAAGGTTTCTAACAAAGTTACAAGAGTTAGTTACATGTTTTTTTGACGTATTCTTATTTTTGTCTACAGTCGATTTGGAGTTCATATATACTTCATTGTAAAGAAAAAAAAATGGAAAACTTTTATGGACCTAGTAATTATTACGAATCTCAAATCATAAAAACACAATACAAAAAAAATATATAAAACATTTCGAAGAATTTGTTAACTAAAACACTAAAATCACAACAAAAGTAGTCTTCTAGGTCTTACTAAAAAATAATAATCATCCCTTTGCTTAAACGTCAACCCCACATCGCTGGACAAGCTGGTACTTAACGGCTGGACCATCACCGGAAAAATGTCCGGCAAGTGTAATGTAAGCTGGACAATTGACGTGGAGCCGGTACCTGCCGGAGATCCACGTTCCCACTTTCCATCTAACCCAACCGTCGATCTTGATGTTAAGAAGCACCATCCCCGCCGTTAGATCTTGGCTTAACGCCGGTGAAAAGTACGGCGCCACCGGCACCGATGTTCCATAGAGAAACGGCGACCAAACCGTCACATCAAGGTGGCCTTGGTAAGTCGCCGGCAGTAAAGTGGCCAATGTCACCTTTTTAACAAGAAAAGAACAAAAAAAAGTTATTGCAACATCAAAAACGATTCAAAACATGAGTTACTAACAAAATTTTAGTCTAACATAATTAATTAACATCAAAGATATTATGAAAATTAACTTTTTCAAATTCACGCTAAAGACAACTCACAACTCTTCATATTGTTTAAATCGGTCTATTACCAAGATTTGTCGGTCCTTTTGTATATATATTTTGTATACCATGAATCTTGTAAAAATATATTCGTCGGTCCTTTCGTATATATATTTGTATAACATAATTCTTTAGCGTAAAAAGAAAAATACATTGACAGAAACTATAAAAATTAGCTAGATCCCAAACTATGAAATAAGTTTCCTTTGAGATCGATCTTCACCAAGTTCTTCGTACCATTCGTAAGATGTTACAGCTAATAATGCAACATACCTGTTGGTTGCGGTAGGAGGCATAAATGTCAAGGCGATCATAGAAGATTCCGATCTTGTCATTAGGATTGCGAGAAGAGAGAGTTACTTGGAGATTGGAAGTGAGAAAATTTGGCTGGGAAACGTTGAACGCGTAAATGGTTGCGTCTTGAAGAACAAAACGCGGCCCGTGCGGGTGAAGAATGGCCCACACCAAGAAAACGACAAAAAGAATAGCTGCGAGTAAACCAAGCACCGCCGCTCCTAAACGTTTCCGTGTTTTCTCATCTTCGTCGTGGTGATGCTCGCATTCTTTTTCAGTCATTTTGGCGGTTGTGTTTAGCGTTTGGCAGCGGAAAGAGAGAGATTATTTTTTTATAATATGTAAAAAACAAAACAGAGAGTTACTCTCTTTTTTTGTTTTTGTCACATCAAGAGACAGAGAGTTGCTAAGGAGCTGAATGGTGGTGATATATATATACAACAACCGCCAACCGGAGCCTTTGCGATGATAAATTAATGTATTATTATTGCAAAGGCGTAAGTTTCTTTCTCTGCTCATATAATTTGTTTTTGTCAACCATCATATTATTTATTTATTCAACCAATATTCTTGACTTTAATTTGTTCACTTTTTTACTTTTATCTCAAAAGCAAAATACAGAAAGTGCAAAATACAGGAATTGCAAAATAGAGGAAGAATATGTTTGATTCTTATCAAAGTTTAGCAAACTTAACAAGGTGGTTTTTTTTTGGGGTTTTGCCAAGAATATGTCAACTTTAGCAAACTAATATATATATATATATATATATATATATTTAGCAAGTGAAGGATTTACCGTTTTTAAGGAAAAGAGTGAAGGTATAGAGAAAACCCAAATGATCCAATATAGGAGTTTAGTTTGGGTTAAGACCCAACGAATGATGAACAACCCACGTTGTCAAAAACACATGAACCTTTACCGACTAAAATATCATCGATTACATGAAAACACATTAAAATGAAAATATAATATCATAAAAATGTGATATGGCCAAATATAATGCTAAACTACTAACGTTGAAATAACAAAACATTAAACTACTAACAATTCACAAACAGCCCAATCAACAACAATGCATAAACTATAGTAACTGATGTGATTTACATTGAATTTTAAAAAACATTGAACGCAGAACTTAAAACACAGAAGCTATTAATCTCAAACTAACGAAAAAGCAACGAAGCTTTCACATGTACCCGTCACAAAATTTGGTAATGGAAGAGTAAGTGGTAGCTTGACTATTAATTAATTACCTTTTGGATGGATATGATGAAGACTTAATAAAGAGGTAATGTGGAGGTTGTTGAGACAAAAGAAAAAAAAAACAATTAGATGTAAATTTAAATTTTTTGGTGATAACTTCAATAGAATTTTCTCAAAGAAAATTTCAGACAAGAAAATTCGTCCAAAACGGAGAAAACGTCGGTAATATTTCTATTATCCACAACAATTCTGAGCAATCATATTCAAATACCACAGAGTGATATTTCTTTTTTAAGCGACGCACTTAGGTGTTGATTGGTTTATCGCTATCACCCGCAAACGCAGCGTTTGCGGTTGGTAGTAGTTAATGGCATTTTATCACAATCACAAAAATCACTGCAAACCGCTCCATATCGTTTTATACCGCTGAAATTCAAAAACTGCTTCCAGCCAGCATTTGCGGTTGCGGGCGATAGCGGTTGAGAAAAAAATAAAAATAAAAAACTAAAATTACGCTAGAAAAAAATAAAAGATCACGTTAAAAACAATTATAAAACCCTAACCCTACTAATCTTCTCCTATATATAGAAACCCTAACCTCTCACATTTTCTATCAAGTTCTAGTCTCTAATCATGATTTTTATATCAGTTGAAGAAAATTAAGATACAAGCATAGATGCCATAATACTTTAGTTTAATTCATTTATATTAATTGTTCTGTTTCCACTTTTAAAATAAGAAATTATAAATATGTATTTTATTAATTACAAAATTAGTTTGTTATAATTCTTTTTTTTTGTTCTTCAGAAAGTTACATGATCAAACGAGATGACATGTGCGTTACTTCAACGGATCATTGTAGAAAAACAAACTCAAGATGAATATCCTAGATTTTTAAGTGCACTCTAGAAAGAATGTATTTTGAATAATACTAATGAGCAATTTGGAGTTGATTTGAGTTGGGGTCATGCAAAAAATTGATTAGATCAGTTGAAGAAATTTTATATCATGCATAAGACAAATCCGGAAGATCCAAGTATTTGAGCAAATTTTATCCAGTCTATTACATTATTAGACACTATTTTTGGGTGATGTTCCCAATAATTGAAATAAATCATATTATTATAAAATTTATTAGTTTTAAAAGAATTATTTAGTATTTGTTTATAATTTTCATTAATTATTTTGAACTAGTGATTATGATATTAATCATAATTGTTTTTCTGTTTTTTTGTAATTATATATGATGTTTATTTTGGTAATTTTATGTTTAACCGCTGAAACAATCGCTGGTTTGCCAGTCAAAAATATCCCGCAAATAGATCCGCCTTAAAAAGTTTAACCAGTCGTGCAAACCGCTGAATAACGCTCAAAACCGCAATCGTCCACTTCCGCAAACTCCCGCACTCGCAACAGCTGCGTTTAAACCAGTCAAGCCCTTAGGTGTTGATTGTTTTACCCGCTATCACCCGCGAACGCAGCGTTTGCGGTTGGTAGCGGTTAGTGGCGTTTTATCACAATCATAGAAATCGCTGCAAACCGCTCCATATCGTTTTATACTGCTGAAATCGAAAAGCTGCTTCTCGTCAGCGTTTGCGGTTGCGGGCGGTAGCGGTTGGGTAAAAAAATAAAAATAAAAAACTAAAATCACGCTAGAAAAAGAATAAATGATCACGTTAAAAACAATTATAAAACCCTAACCCTACTAATCTTCTTCTATATATAGAAACCCTAACCTCTCACATTTTCTATCAAATTCTAGTCTCTAATCATGATTTTTATATCAGTTGAAGAAAATTAAGATACAAGCATAGATGCCATAATACTTTGGTTTAATTCATTTATATTAATTGTTCTGTTTCCACTTTTAAAATAAGAAATTATAAATATGTATTTTATTAATTACAAAATTAGTTTGTTATAATTCTTTTTTTTTGTTCTTCAGAAAGTTACATGATCAAACGAGATGACATGTGCGTTACTTCAACGGATCATTGTAGAAAAACAAACTCAAGATAAATATCCTAGATTTTTGAGTGCACTCTAGAAAGAATGTATTTTGAAGAATACTAATGAGCAATTTGGAGTTGATTTGAGTTGGGGTCATGCAAAAAATTGATTAGATCAGTTGAAGAAATTTTACATCATGCATAAGACAAATCCGGAAGATCCACGTATTTGAGCAAATTTTTTCCAGTCTATTACATTATTAGACACTATTTTGGGTGATGTTCCCAATAATTGAAATAAAACATAATATTATAAAATTTATTAGTTTTTAAAAGAATTATTTAGTATTTGTTTATAATTTTCATTAATTATTTTGAACTAGTGATTATGATATTAATCATAATTGTTTTTCTGTTGTAATTATATATGATGTTTATTTTGGTAATTTTATGTTTAACCGCTGAAACAATCGCTGGTTTGCCAGTCAAAAATATCCCGCAAATAGATCCGCCTTAAAAAGTTTAACCAGTCGTGCAAACCGCTGAATAACGCTCAAAACCGCAATCGTCCGCTTCCGCAAACTCCCGCACTCACAACCGCAACAACTGCGTTTAAACCAGTCAAGCCCTTAATAGACCACATCAACGCCTCTACTTCGGAATGTAAAGGAGGAAACCACTAGTGTTACATCTTCTGACCAAAATCTTTACAGATTTCAAATACTAGCATAAGAAATTACCAACATGTCTTCTTGACTATGGAAATCACACAAGAAGAATATCAAGTATTTAAATTAAGAACACAAATCTGTTTATAAGAATAACTTTCTTATTATGTTTAGAAAATCTCTCAAAACTAAACATTAAAGTATGTATCTCTCATTGATGCAACTTCATCAATGACTTATATATATATATATAGTGTCTTACAAAACTTTGCTAAGCCACTTTTCCTTTTTTTATTAGAACTAGATATCTCCTAATCTAATAAGGAATATTTCCAAAACCCTATCTAATTTATTTAACCGATTTGTTAAGCAACTTTGGCCTTGGCTCATGTCGATGCTTATTCAACATTCTCCCTCTTAAGCTTTAACTTGATCTTGGACATGTCTTGGACTCCTATCAAGCTTCTCATTTCACTGAACTTGATCCTTGCCAGAGCTTTAATAAGAATGTCGGCCTTCTGCTCAACACCCGACACATGCTCCACATCGACTAAATCCTTCTCAATGCACTCTTGTATAAAATTATAGCGTTTATGAATATGTTTGCTCTTACCATGAAATACGGGGTTCTTGGTGAGTGCCATTGCTGACTTGTTGTCGACCTTGATGACAATATGCTCGGTCTTCCACCCTGTGATCTCGCTCAATAGATTTTGAAGCCAAATAGCTTGTTTAGCCGCCTCTGTTGTTGCCATGAACTCAGCTTCGCATGAAGACAGAGCCACTGTGTCCTGTTTCTGCGAGCACCAAGTGATTGATGAGGATCCAAAGTAAAATATATGGCCGGTGGTGCTCCTTCCATCATCTGGATCTACATTGTGACTGCTGTCACTAAAGCCAATGATTTTCTTTGTTCCTCCATGACAAAACTTCAAGCCAAACATGACTGTCCCTTTAAGATACCATAGAATGTGCTTCGACTTGCGAGGACTCTGCATATACCTGCTAGCAACTCCAACAGAGAAACCCAAGTCTGGTCGTGTGTGTAATAGATACCTTAAGCACCCTACATTCCTTCTATAACCCGTGGGATCTATCTCTTCTTCTTCTTGAGCCTTTGAAACTTTTAATCCGAATTTCATGGGAATTAAAGTCGGATTGCAGGTTTCTAAGCTAGGATCCTTCGTGCATACCCTTCTTGTTTTATTTTGATTCCATCCTTCTCTTGATGAACTTCGATACCAAGGTAGTAAGTCAGTTTTCCAAGGTCTGACATATCAAACTTAGTTGCCATTCCTGTCTTGAACTCACTTATAACCTTGAGAGTGTTGCCTGTGACAAACAAATCATCCACATAAACAGCAACTATCAGTAGTGATCCTTCCTCTTCTCTGCGATACACTGAGCTATCCTTGGAGCATCTTATGAACCTCATTCCTTTCAGGATTTGATCTAACTTTGTGTTACAAGCTCGAGGAGCTTGCCTTAGTCCGTATAAAGCCTTTGAAAGCTTGTATACCTTTTGTTTTTGCCCTTTTATCCTAAATCCTTCAGGCTGTTCAACATAGACGTCTTCTTTTAATTCTCCATGTAAGAATGCTGTCTTCACATCTAAGTGATGAATCTCCCATCCATATGATGCTGCCAATGCTACAATCTTATGGTTTCTAATCTTGCAACAGGTGCAAATACCTCATCAAAGTCAATGTCTGATTCTTGTACATATCCTTTAGCCACAAGTCTCACCTTATACTTGTTGATAGTACCATCTACATTCTTCTTGATCTTGAAAACCCACTTGAGACCTATGATCTTTGCCTCCCTTGGTTTATCAATTAAAAACCATGTCTTGTTTTTGTTGATAGACTCTATCTCTTCTCTACATGCTTGCCTCCACTTTTATGACTCTTTCGCATCCTTAAAGTTCCTTGGCTCATCATCTATTGAGAGTAGCAGTCTCTCAGACCATCTCCAACCCTACTCCAAATTTTACTTTAAAATAGAGTTTGGAGCACCATTCTCTCCAACCCTACTCCATATCTCACTCCAAAATAGAGTAAAAAATGAAGTTACTTCAAATATGGAGCAACAAATAGAGTTTCTCCATTTTTTTGGTCATGACTCTATTTTAGAAAAAAAAAATAGAGCTTACATTGGAGTAAAATACAACTCCATTTTGGAGTTACTCTAAAATAGAGAAAATTATGGAGTTATACATTGGAGATGCTCTCACACGCTATTGCTGCTTGACAGACAAAGTCATCAAGATACCCTCGCTTGCGTGTTTGATGACTTGATCTTCGAAGCGGTTGCTCCGTATCAGCTTCATTAGGTAGATCTTCCTCTGTATTATGATCAGTTTTGGGATTGTAAGTGTCGCTCGACACTGTTGATGGTATCGCTCGACACCCGTGTTCGTTAGTGTCGCTCGACACCCGTCGTTTTCTTCAATTTTCCCTTCATTATCATAACTGATTACTGCAGGTCCTTCCCCTGCATCAATAACTTCACCCCACTTCATCTGAAACATCCCTGGATCCCTTACTGATCTATCTCTTGCTTTGTTCCAGTTGCAGCTTGCCTTTTCATCAAAAACCACATCACGGCTTACTACAATTCTGCTTGTCTTTGGATTATAGAGTCTATACGCCTTGGATCCTGGCTCAATCCCAAGGTGTACGAGCATATCTGTGGTTCCAGTTCCAGCTTGCCTTTTCATCAAAAACCACATCACGGCTTACTACAATTTTCCTTGTCTTTGGATTATAGAGTCTATAAGCCTTGGGTCCTGGCTAAATCCCAAGGTGTACGAGCATCTATGACCTATCATCCAGCTTCTTGAGATTTGCAGCTTCCACCTTTGAGTATGCGAGACACCTAAAGACTCTTAAATGCTCTAGACTTGGTTTCTTCTCTCGCAAGCATTCATAAGCAGTCATTTTCTTAAGAGCTCTTGTAGGTACTCTGTTCATTACGTATATGGCGTGTCGAACTGCTTCTCCCCACAAATAATTAGGTACCTTCATAGCCTTAATACTGCTCCTAGTCATCTCCATTAAGGTTTGGTTTCTCCTCTCTACAACACCGTTCTGCTGCGGTGTTAGGGAGCAGTGAGATGCCTCTTGATCCCCTTTGATTCACAAAACTCATAAAACTCCCTTGAGGTAAACTCTCCTCCTCTGTCGGTTCTAAGTGTCAATCAAACTCCTTTTCAACTAGCTCCTTGAACACCTTGAACCTCCCAAACACCTTACTTTTCTCCTTTAACAAGATCGACCACATGTATCTGGTTAAATCATCTATGATAACAAATATGTATTTGCTACCTGTGATGGTTGGTGGTGAAATCGGACCACACAAGTCTGCGTGAAGAAGTTCCAGTGGTCTTGAAGCTCAGAACATTGATGCTTTTGGAAAGCTTTGTCAAGTCTGTTTTCATACTAAACACGACTCACACAGTCCTTCTTCTTCTTGAATTTCTGGTAGACCGTAAACCATCTCTTGTTATGACATAGCTTTCATTTATCTAAAGCTGATACGCCCCAACCTTGCATGCCATCTCCAAGTCTCATCCTCTATACTCATGTTAAGGCATATCGGTTTTCCAATATTCAGGTTGATTTTGTAAAGCCTATTGGGTGACCGTATGACCTTTACCAAGAGTCTTCCATTCAGATCATGGAGAGTCAAGTAATCCTGTCTCATTCTGACATCACAGCCGGCTTTGATGGCTTGCACTATACTCAGAATGTTGTTCTTGAGCTCAGGTATATAGTAGATATCTGATACGAGTTTCTGCTCATCTGTTTTACTTTGAAACAGAATCAATCCTTTTCCAGCTATTCCCACGCAAGACCCATCTCCAAACTTCACTTTGCCCCTTATGTTTTCGTTGAGCTCAGAAAATAATGCTTTGTTTCCGGTCATGTGATTACTTGCTCCATTATCTAGATACCAAAGTCCTTCTTCACATTCATAGTTCTTTGGTATTAGATTTTCCTCATTCAAAACACCATCTCATGCATATAAAGTGCTTCTTCAGCTTCTTCTGTCTTCAATTTATTTGCCTCCTGTGTCTTTTGCGGTCGTTCAGGACAGACAGATGCGAAGTGTCCGGGTATATCACATCGATAACAAATCACCTTCGACCCATCATTCTTCTCCTTTGATAGGTTCTGATTTGTTGATCGTTCTTGTGAGTTAGACCCTCTTCCTCTGCCTCGTCCTCTGTTTCCTCTGTCTCCTCTACCACGTCATCTCCCTCTTGAGCTTGAAAAACTTTGTTGATCTGAGTTAGCATATAGTAGCTTGCCTTGGGTGTCTCCGTGATTCTCCTCCTTGAGAATTCTTTCTTCATATGCCTTAAGCCTTCCTACTATGTCTTCATAACTCGTCGTCTTTAGATCCAACACCTGCTCGAGAGAGGCGATATAATGAACTTACTCCTAGACAAACTGTTAAGAAACTTCTTTACAAGTTTTGGTTCTTCAATTGTCTGCCCTAGAGAAGCCGATTTTGAAGATAATTCAGATAACTTTCCCGCGAAGTCATCTATCGTGTCCGACTCGTTCATCTTGATTCTCTCAAACTCGGACATTAGGGTTTGAAGCCTTGCTTCCTTGACACGATCAGCTCCTAGATGAGTGCTTTGATCGCGTCCCATATCCCTTTTGGAGAGTCTTGTATGCCAACTTGCAGAATAAGGACCTCCGGAACAGATTGAAAGATGAGTCCTATGGCGATATCATTCTTGTTGGGATCAGTCGAATCAGGTTCGATTGTTTTCTACACCTTATGGATTCGCATAAGAACTCTCATTCTCATAGCCCACACCGTGTAATTCGTTGACACTAACATAGGGCACTGGATAGCAGAAGGAATTTCCTTTGGATTAGGGTTAGGGTTTGGGACGATATCTCCCATGGTTAGATATCGAATGATCTTCGTGTTCGATATCCAAGGTCTCAAGCTTCTCCTTAAGCTCTGATACCAATTCAAGTATTTAAATTAAGAACACAACTCTGTTTATAAGAATAACTCTTTTATTATGTTTAGAAAATCTCTCAAAACTAAACACCAAAGTATGTATCTCTCATTGATGCAACTTCATCAATGAATTACATATATATAGTGACTTGCACAACTTTGCTAAGCCACTTTTCCTTTTTCTATTAGAACTAGATATCTCCTAATCTAATAAGGAATATTTCCAAATCCCTATCTAATTTACTTAACCGACTTGTTAAGCAACTTGGGCCTTGGCTCATGTCGATGTTTATTCAACAGAATATTATGATGTTATCCTTCATTAACTGGAATCAATTAAACCGATCTCGGTTCATGCCGAGTTAAACCAGATGTGTGGAGTACATCTCTAACATGTCTTAAAGAAAATTACGAGTTACATATACTAAAATCTTAAACCAAAAAATTTGAACCCTAATATTATTTGTAACATGTGATGTACAGTAAAATCTCTATAAATTAACAATTTCGGAGTTTTGAAGTTATAAATTTATTATAAAGATATTATTTAATTGATAAATTATTATAGCGAGATTTTTTGTCAAATTTAAAAATTATCTATCAAATCAAATGATGCTAATAAACTTGAGGTTATGACTAATAATCTTGTATATTATAGTAAAATGTATGTCATTAGTCTATTGGACTATCCATGTAAAAATAATACATGTTAAAAGTTCAAAATTATGAAAAATTGGGTTAACCAATATGATTGATGAAGTTGGAGATAATACTACAACACTTTTGGAAGTATCTATGCGTAAGTAAGCAATTATCACGATTAAGTATCATGAATGTAATTTTGGATGCAGACAATAATATTAGGGTCTTTGGTGTAATTATCTCATCAAAACAATTTTTGAATGCATAACAAAAAGACAACTAGGAATTTTGATGTAAAATTAGAGAAAAAACTAACAACATTAGATTCATACTTTAGTAATTTTGTTTTAAGTATAAAAGTGATGTACACGGTATAGGTTTTCACTATGATTTTTATTTGTTTCACTAACTAACAACGTTAGATTCATACTTTAGTAATTTTTTTAAGTATAAAAGTGCTTTTGTAGTGTTTACAATCTTTTCATGTTATTTGGACGAAAAAACCACAAAATGAGACAAAAATGGGATTTTCCGCATTGAATATGTAGCTTTAAAACATCATAAGTATAATGTTCATTGAAAGACTTTCTATCCTGGAATCAAGCTCAAATTTGGAAACAAGATAGAGCCGAGAGTTACCCTTTCATTTAAAGTAATTTGAAGTCAATCAAACCGTGTAATCATATCAGAAGATGTGCCAAAAGTTACAGCTTTGATAGTAGTTATAGTCCAGACAATGCCTCAACAAGGGGTGGATGGATCTTAAGAGACCATTATGGACATCAGTTCATGATTTAAAAGTTCAAGATCAAAGCAAGTTCTGTCATCATTACTAGCGGAAGCAATGAAATTTCTACAAGCTCTTTATTTCATTTCGACACAAGGATTGCGTTGTGTCTGGCTCAGAGGAGATAATTGTGTTTGGTTCAAAGGGGATAATCTAGAACTAACAATTTTGATAAACAAATGTGAAGAGGGTACTGAAATTGGAAACATCATTTACGATATCTGATGGATCTTAAACCTTTCTCATTTGATAGTAATTCTTGAAAGGAACCAAGCTGCAGATTTAATGTCGAACAATGCTTATGAATCTGATTTTATGTATCCAAAATTTTGATATCGAACAATACTTATGCATCTCCCTGCCTTGGTCAGCCATTTTTTTTATTTTTTGGTCCGTAAGATAATGTCACAGAAAGAAGAATCCATAACTATAATAAATGGTTAATTCTGTAATTTTAGTTTAATTCAGATGAAATGGCTACAATTGCAGGGAAAAATTAAGGATAGATTATCACTCACCTCATCAGTTTATTCTTCAAATTCAATAATAATAGTTGTTTCAAGTTATGTGACATTAAACGAAATAGAGACCACCATATCAACATTACCCAAATAAATTTCGTTGATTTTAAACGAAAATGTTGTAAAGAAAAAAATTACTAGAAACTTGAACAAGAAAAAAAGAACCAAGCAATAATATCCCAGATAGTCTCTATATACAACAACGGAGAAACAACGTACATGGTTACACCTAACATCGGTGGCTGTACTTTCAAAATTTCGAAAATGGATGTGTTTTTTGAACAAATAAGTTTTTTTTTTTTTTTATGAAAGAATTATTACTTTTTGCCAATATAAACGTTATAGAAGAACAAAAAAAAGTAACAGAGTTTGGCTGAAAATGCTGGTATGATACATTACGTACCTTCATGAATCATTTAACAATTCCTGGAGGTACCACTGTTGTTATTATTATTGATGTCTTCAATCATCATTCCTTTCAAACTCTTGGCCAACCAAATAGCGGTTTCTCTAGGCGAAACTTTGTTCTTCCCAAACGGCTGCAACACGATGGCTAGCTCTTCGAGCCTGCTCTGTTCCAGCAAATCCGCTGATAGTTCCAATAGACCTTCAAGTGCCTCTGCTCTCTGTCTAAACGACTTGATGTCCAACGTCTCTTTCACAGCAGGAGCCGGAGTTATTTCCTCTTCAGGCATGAATGAGTTGGGTCTTGTCTCAGCGGGTGACGAATCAGAGCATGAGTTAAAGCTCTTGGTTTCTGAGTAATTGGTTATCGGGTCTGGTTCTTCAGGATGTGTCACGGTTCTTGAGTCAGAAGGCTCTGAGACGATCGATCTTGTTGGGGTTGATTCAGAGGGAGTGGCTACTTTCCTCACTTCAAGTTCATCTTTCACAACGTTTATGAGTTTCCCGACATCAACGTTTTGGACACCGACTTCCACGCTTTCCATGACCGGCTGGTCGCTCCCTACTCGGAAACTGCTGTGGCGGATAACATGTATGACATCATCAACCACCGGATGATGATGGGAAGGATTGTTGTTCTTCTCGAGAGTTGAGTTCTGAGAGATAACAGTTGTTTTGTTATCCGAGTGGGAACTAATTTGGTGAGAAGGTTCAGCAGGCAAAGGGGAGACAGATTCTTTGACTGTGAATTTGTCATCACCGTGTTGTCGTTGCGATGCGTTTGGCTCATAGCATTGTAATGTTGCAGGGTTATCTTCTTTAGGCACGGTTGGAGAGCTTCGTTCTGGCTGGTGATTGGAAATGTTGTTTTGGAGAACGGAAACAGTGTCGAGAATTTCAGCCAGCCGCATACTGGTGTTGTGTTCTTCTCTGCGGATCATCATCTCCGAGGAGATATCTGGAAAGGAAGACGAGTATTCACTGTGACAGGACATTCTGTGGTCAGTAGTATGTTCCGTCATGTCGATATATGGGGTGGAAGCATCATCACAGAGCTCAAATGCCTGCATGGACAACGAAGACGAGATTGAGTTGCTGCTTTCACTCTGCATTCCTTTGCAAGATCCGACAGAGTTTCTCTTTGGCTCCGGCGTAATCGTGGTGGAAGCATGGACACGAGACGGATGAGAATTAGTTTCAGGCTCTGACGGCTGAGATGGATATAGCTTCATGGTTTCCTTGGCCACCATATTTGGAGTATCCGCAACTAATTGTCTCGATTGCGCTGCCAAAGACGTTCTTCTTGGTAATGTAGGAGGTGTTCTTTGCCTTCGCTTAGCTGACATTGCTTCTTCGGCCTCGTGTTTAGCAGCAGGAGCAAGGGGGATTCTGTCGTTTCTAGGCTTCAGTTTTGGAGAAGAGTCAATCACTGGCACCTGCAAGACGGGTTTTTCATATGAAATCCTTAGAATATCTACTAAACTTGGGAATTAGAGAGAGAGAGAGGGGGAAGGAGAGAGTACGTGATGCTTCGGTGGTATTGATCCTGGAGTCCTTGCGGAATCAGAGGCTAGCTTTGACGGTGGGATTGGAGTGTTTGCATTAGTCTTGGAGCTATGAGCAATGTCACTGAGTTTGGGAATCTTTGAAGGAGTTTCAATATTATTATTCTTCTGTGACGGAACAACAGATGTTCTCCCTCGATTAGCTCTCATGGGTGAACCATTTTCTCTAGCTTTCTCTTCTTTCAAAACCATCATGATGTTTCTGATGGTTTTTGGGTGCCTTGGTTGAATAATGTCTGGTCGATGGTCACTGTGAGAGGGCTTTAAAATCCCATGGGTATCTGTTTTCGTTGCTGAAACACTATGCACGTTTTCATTTTCAGCTGGTTGTTGCGCATGGTCAAGGATGTCTTCTTCATCGACAGAAATTGAATCGGTCTCAGTGACTTTATTACCATTATTTGGAACCACAGGTCGGTTATTTTTGTCACCCACGTAGAAGTTATCTCTTTCGCTTGAACTATTGCTGTTCTGGCTTTCTGCCATACTCCTCCGTCCCTCACGAGAATTGAGAGGCTTTTCTGGAGTTAAAGACGCTGCAGATATGGCTGGACGGTACTGCTCAACATATGGCTGCAAATAAGGATGCTTCAAAATCTCGGAAGCCTGAATAGGAAAGGAAGAAGAATATATGTTAATTCAATTTCAGTCCTTAAGCAGAAAGTTTCTGGTCCTAGAAAAGAAAACATACGCTAGGCCGATACTCGGGGTTCTTCCTTAGCATCCCTTTGATGAGTGCTTTTCTGCAATATCAAAACAACCACAGAATAGGAAGAGAAATGTTAATTAATCCAGGACTTCAAAACATAACACTTGCTGAAAGAATCGATCATTTATCATCTTTTTCGCTGATTGCAAATGTTCTGTTTACCCACCAACAGGAACTTCATAAGGATTAATTTTTTCTATAACATGTTATTGTATTCAAACAGAATTATTTAAACACCAGCTAAAAGCCTACGCATGGTACTTACGGACAAGGTAAAGTGTCAAATCAAGAAATATAGAAAACGAAACTTACAAAGATGGTGAATAGCATGAAGGCAACGGACCAATTGAGGAGCGATTAACCTTGCTTATAAGCCCTGCCATATCCTGAAACCAAACAATGCCGTAAGATACTTTGAAGAGATAGAATGCAGAATAACCAGTATGCTCCATCCCTAAGATACAGTGATACACACAAGTTTATATATATATACATTTTGGTCTCTTCTAAAGACATAACCGTCTCTAGTCAGTTACCAACCAAACCAAGAAATACTTGAAGAACTGAAACAAATATATGAAGTTACACACAGAAAACATTTAGACTATCTAAGTGAAGTAAATAACTTACAAAAGCTTTGAAAGCAGGCCGATATGCAGCCATCTCATATATACAACAGCCTGTTAGACAGCATACAGTCTTAGCTTCACTAGCAATAACAAGATTCTTAAGCGTTACAAGGGATAAAGTTCAAATACCTAGGGACCAGATATCTGATTTAAAACCATAAGGGATATCAGCAAGCAGTTCCGGGCACATGTAGTTTGGAGTTCCAACAACCTACATAAAAAATGCCATGAGTCAAAAACAACAAAGTATTTGGCACACTAGTATCAGTTCAGAAGCTTCTGAGCAATCCTAAGAATAATCATTACGAAGGCTATGGTGTTCCATCCCATAACCAATTGCCAATTAGAGGAGTATATATAACCCATGACTATCATAAATCTTCGTACGATATTATCTCTTTTCGATCTAGACTTCCTAATAATCAGCTGTTGAAATGAGACAATTGAAATGAGGCAAGGTGTATCTTCACAACCCATGTCAAATGCGCTAAATTGCTAATGTGCCATAAATACAAGCTATATGCTTAGAGAGCCGCAATCTGCCAGGACTAATTCTTTCTCCTACATCATCTTTACATGCACAAATTACAGAGACTTTTACGACATACCGAGGATGTTAGGTCATCTGCCTTCAAAGTTTTGGCGAGACCAAAGTCCCCTGGATACAACACAAGGTGAAACATAAGTATTTTTAAAAGTACCGCTTACATTCTGTTGCAGGTCAAATTGAGTAGATCACAAATCTAGAAACTTACCAAGACGGACGTCGTCTTTTGTAAGGAAAATGTTAGAACACTGGAAAGAGCAGGCTTCACAAATAAGTCCATAAGAAAATTAAGCATGACAGAATAATTCAGCCAACTAGCATTGCTAGATTGTTTTTACCTTTAGATCACGATGTAGAACATAGTTAGAATGAAGATACTCAACAGCTAACAACAATTGAGTAAACCACTTGCAGAGTTTCTGAAAACAAATAAAAAAATCACCATGATTTAGTACTAATCAATCACTAAATCCTGTTTATTTTTGAGGGTTTAAGATGAAAAATAACTCAGTACCTCCTCAGGAAAATACACACCATTTGACTTTTTCATCAACTCGGCCCTGCCACAAACATTATAGCACAAAAAGATTTTAACACTAGTCTTTGACTTCTGTGAGCTAAACAACAAAAAGGGACACCATAACTAGAATATCTTTTGAAAAAAGTAAACTCACATGTCTCCTCCTTCACAGTATCCAGTGACAATACAAACATAGCAACCCTGCATTTTCAAATCTTAGCTCGTTTCAAAACCAAATCTAGTTGAATCCAGAACACGAAGTCTTTATTGACTTACTTTCTCAACCCAAGCTTCTTTAAACTCCACGATGTAAGGATGCTGAACCCTCGCAATTAAAGCCATCTGAAAAATTTCACTACAAAAGTCAGCAACGAATTCGAGGAAGAGAAATCGTTTGAATCTCGAAAATGATTGTTCAAAAATTTACCTCTTGATGAGCAGATCTCCGGCAACGTTCCGTTTGTCTAGCTAATCTGATCTTCTTCAGAACATACCTAACACACACCAATTCCAAAAACAATCAAGCGAAAATGGAGGAAGAGTCTTCAAATAGAAGGCATTAATGGAGAAAGCATTATTACTTCTTCTTCTCGGCCTTGTGATGAACGAGAATGGCGGCGCCAAACGCACCACGGCCGATCTGCTCCATGATCTCGTACTGATCCATCCGCGACTCCATCGTCACCAAAACTAACTTCAGCCTTCGGAAATTGCAGATTTCAAAAACGAGCCGATTCGACGAAACTTGCTTCTCTTCAACGTAATCTTAAGCAGCACTTGTTTTCCCTGACCTACACGCTTCGTCTTCCCAGAGATTCGAAACCGCTCGATGTTGGCATTGGATTCAAATTTCAGATCCAGACATTCTTTTGGATTTGAAAGTTGAAACTGACGAGAAACGGTAAAATCTTTCCTGATTAACAAGAAGAATACGAAAAGCTCTCTCTCTCACTCTGGATTCGTCCTCTCGTCTTTTTCTTCTGCGTTTAGTTCACTTTGCACAGTACGAATCTAGATTGATTCCGAGAAAATAGTGTTTGCGAAGATTAGGCGACTAGTTAAGTAAACTGTCAACAGGTGAGTAATTAAGGTAATTAACCAACGTCTTTAACAAATAATTAAATTTATAAGGACCAAAAAAACCAAAAAAAAAGAAGAAGAAGAAACAATGAAGTTTAAAGAAAGATTTTGTGTATATGTAAGGTAATATATTTAAGGCAATCAAAAATAAAAAATTTGATCCAGACATAATATACATTTCTAAGAATTAATTCTATATCAAAATGTAACTGGAAATTTTTTATTTAGACTATTTGTCTATTTCTATATCTTAAGAAGTAAATGCTATTTTGAGTTGTGATCAATTTATTCTTTTAGATTGAGCATATAATCCAAAATTTAGAATAAATTATAAATATTCAATTAAAAATAGCATGGAAATTGGAAAGACATGTTTTAAAAAAAAAAAGAAACCAGAAAACGCAAGGCAATATGAGATTGAAATGGGGAGAATATTTTTTTTTTCAATTAATTGCATCAGAATTGTCAACTGTTTATTGCATTAGACTATAAAAGTCCTTCACATTTTTTACTTGGGTTGCTAATGAATATTTTTAGTTAAAATAATAAAAAGAAGCTTAAAATATAAAAGCTGACCCTTACAGAAGAGTTTTAAGGGCTGATCCTTAGAAAATTGCTTATAAAAAATATTATAATAATCTTAAGCAACTCTCAATAAAGCCTTCTAATATACATGCTCTTATCTCTCTATTTTAGGTTGGTAATAAAACATTGAATGTGAAATAAATAAATATATTATTTTGAAAAGATACATAAATAAATAAATTGGATTTGTTCAGACTTTAAGCGCCGACAAATCCAGCTGTTTTAATGGAAATGATACCTGCTCATCTCCTTGTCGCTCTATACCACTGTTACTAATAATAAAAATAATGATTGGACATTATTTTATTTCAAGAGATGACGTGGTTGATCCCTGAACGTGACAAAATCCTAAAAAGTTTTAAATGTTTAATCATGAATTAGAGCTTTAAACCAGCCATTTCTATTATACGTAGAGATGGCAATCGTGACTGAAACCAGAAGTTCTCTTAGTTCATGAGGAATTTTAGGATGTATTTGGGTCAAATAGATTCATGTAGACTTATAGCTTATACAAATTGATTCATGTAGACTTATAGCTTATACAAATTAAATCATGTAGACTTAAAGGTCAACTTATACATTAATCAATTTTTTGTCAACCCGATATATCAGTTATTTATTATTATTGAAACTTTAGTAGATGTGGATCTGATGGTATGGTCTCTTTCTAGCAGGAAATAAATGGACATGAAATCAATATCCAACTGATTTCTTTTGTTTTTTTATAGAGTCAGTAAAACCTTTTACTGTTCATACCAAAAAGAAATTATAGTTATGCAAAACTGTTATGTTCTAATTTAGGATAGTATCATTATAGTATGCCTTATGAGCTTGTTTAAATGATTATGGAGTAAAACTAGTATAATTTAAGTTAAAAAAAGTGTAGTTATTTCGAAAATTATCACTATTGCTTTTCATATTAGTTTTACTTACAAATATTTTTAAAATACAAATATTTAGTTTTCATTATTTCCAAATTTGGTATTGATAATTGAATGTTTTTTCTGTTCAAATGTGAAATTGATTGATCTGTGAAAATAAAATATTTACAAGTGTAGTTTAATAAAGTAATAACAAAACTAGTGTTTAAGAGCATAGCGAAGGAGTGTGGATGCTGCTATAACTACCGTTTGAGGAGGTCATGCAGGCCGGGATTTGCGTACTAATCCAGAGAAGATACGTAGTATGATGAATTCTAGTGTTTCGCTTTTTTTTTTAATTTTTTTGCTCTTATTTGAATTAGGTTTACTTTAAATATTTAATATTTATAAATATATAATATATAATAAAACTATATATTAATAATATAAAACTATAATATTTTATTAATTTATTATGAATCTTAATAATTCTTAATTTATAGAGAAAAATAATTTTTTTTATTTTTTTTCAAATGTTATATTTAAATTTTTTAACATATATGCTTGTCAAATTGCATAGAAAATTAAAATTATGATTATTAATCTTAGCAATCACATTCGCAATCGCAATAGTTGGTAATTATAGTCTGAACTATCCATGTTAATATATATATATATATTTAGTAGTAAAAAGAATTATAAAAAACTACAACTACTATCATTAATATTGATGATAAGATTGAAGATAATAACATAATACATTTAAAAATATTTACATATAAAAAATTAATAATCTAAAAAATCTTCACAAATTTTGGATGCAGATAGAAAAACATCAAAAACTGTTGATATTAATAAAAAAAAAGATTTTTCAAATTTAAGTAAAAACAAAACAACATATAATTAGTCATATTTTATTATATCGTATCTTACCTATATATATTTACATAATAATTAATTTATATTTTTGTATTGATCATATATTTATATAAGAATTTTAAAAAAATTATTATCTTATTATTTTATCAAATTTAATGGATTTTTACACTAGCTCGACTCAGGACTAGGGAAATTTATTATTTTATAATGATTATTGATTTATTAAATATGAATTTGTAGAGGTTCAACTGTATGTAAAACTATGATCAATTGTTTGAAGATTTGAAAAAGATTATCGAACTTTTTTACATGTCAAATTTAGAGACCAGCAGATTTTTATACGGATGATAAATTAACATTCTATTTTTTAGAATTAATAATCCATTTTTTATATGTGATTATTATTGATCAACAAAAAAAAAGAATATTTACAAAAAACCTGAGAATGAGCAGATTTAAGAAAACAAATGATTATATAGAAAAAAAAACAGAGCCTTAATTATCTAAAATAAACACAGAACACATGAGCTTTGTGGCTGAGGCAATCAGTTCGTGAGGTTACATATTGCATTCCAATGAGTTAAGAGGGCGTTTTTGTTGTCATTTGGATCAGTCAGGATGGAAACAATGCAATTTCTGATTCTTTGATCTAGAATAGAGCGATGTAACAAGGAGAGTGAGATGTACCTTGATGGCGTCTGATAACTAGGACTTTTTAGGTCTTGTGCAAGGGTTATCAATCCCCTTTCATTGTAGTAATGAAAATGTATCAATCCATGCTTGTGGTTAGACACTAGTTTAAGATGCTTTGTATCTTAAGTCAAGCGCAATCAAGAATACGGTTTTAGTGTCTAAACTATTTAAAGTGCAAGTAAGAACAAAAATGAGATTTAAACTAAGCAAAATGCAAATAAACAAGATAGATAATCGGTTGATGTATGAATGATGATATAGAGGTTTTAGACAGGATAAAGGACTCGGATACTTCCATACTAAACTAGCGAGTTAATGAACCAAATGATCAAGCAACTTCATTTAACATGAACACAATATCAAGATAATCCTCTCATGAAGGTATTAAACTTCTTTGCTAATCCTCTTTCATACCAAAATCCCTTTTGAGAAGCATGAATCAGCAAGCATTAAGAATCAGTTCAATATGTCATTTAAGAAAAGCAAACTATCATTATCATGATGAAAGACTCTTAAACCTCTACTAAACCTGGTTCAGGTATTTCAGCGAACACTTCTCAGGCGTGAAAGCACATCAGATCTAGACCACATGTGATGTTCATGGATCAAGCATAGAGATCGGTTTAGTAGAGAATGAATGATGCAGATCTAGAACCCAAACTCGCTATCTAGCATTTCAACACCCTAATCTACCTATCTAAAACCTCATAATGAAACTACTCACTAATCATGAAGAGCACACTTAACCCTTTGGAAGATGTGATGCTAGACATGATTATAAGCTTTGATGATGATGAAAAGAAATAAAAGAGAACAAGATCCTTTACGTAAAAACGAGATATCTGATTAAAGAAGCCAGTTTTCGCCAAAGAGGCAAGTTTTCAAAGATAAGATAAGATAAGATATAAGATAAGTAGGGTTTTTGTCCTAAAAACTATATATAGTAAAGCTAAGTGATGCGGGTCAGCCCGGAACAAACCGGGTACTAGACCGGTCTTCTTGAGTGCATGGCTCAGGTCCTCGGTGTGTGAGAGTTCAATGCCGAGGTGTAGACGTCGAGGGGTCCACATGAGCAAAGATCGAAATGAAGAACTCATGAAGAACTCACCAAGAACATGCATGAACCCTAGTCTTTGATTCATCTTCACGTGCACTCGCTAGATCAGCTTTGTTCTTGAATCTGGGTTCGTGACAAGGGACCTCGGCATAAACACGCCGAGGGGCTTGGTAGTCGAGGAACAAGGGAGATGAGGTCCGACGTGCAATGCCGAGGTCTTGAAGTCGAGGTCTGGCTTCAACACTTAGTCATTTTCAGCTTTGTTTCTTCAGCATGTGTACCCCGGTCTTGATATAGCGAGGCGTTAGCACGAGGTCCGGACCAAAATATCCGAGAATCGCATACCGCGGTAAGTTTTTTAGCTGATAAAAATCTCCTGTCTCGGCATAAAACATCTCCGACAGCATTTTCACCCGATACTGATTTTTGGCCGAGAGAAATCACCTGATATCATTTTTAGCCGGTACAACTGTCCAGCCAGTACATGCTTTTGCCGAAAATTTCTTTTTTACCGTTTTCACCATTTTTAACCCTTTTCTTCACTGTTTCAACTCCTGACCACACCTCTTGAACTCCAAACAACCTCCAAATCACTTGATAAAGACTCTAAACCATGCAAAACTCTTTTGGACCTAATGCAAACCCTAAGGTCTAAATTAATGCCTAAGGACCTAAACTTTATGAGAAAAGACATGATTTGGACTCTAAAATGCGACCTAAATGATGTAATTTATGAACATATCAACTCCCCCACACTTGTCCTTTGCTTGTCCTCAAGCAAAAAGATCAAATGAGAGAAAGAGGTTGGATGCAATGGGAGTTCATATTCCTTATGAGGAGAGAAACAATCACAAAGAGACTCAGATTCCAAGTGCAATGCAAGACTCTACTTTGATGCTCAAAATTTAACAAACGATCTCCATAAGTTGTGCTTATCACTCGGCTCTTTGACATTCATTAAGCGTTTACCAAGTGAATCTAGTGATGCAAGTTTAAGCAAGCAATGTTTGGCCAAGGATGAGGCTATGAGATGAAAATGATCTCATTCAAATACAAAGGCACAAGCAAGGTTCAAAGCAATCAAGGATCTCTCTATGAACGATCAAAGCTTCGACAGAATGCTAAAGGTAAAGAGCAATGGGCGCATACAAGAGCAGGACTCAACTCACTTCCCTTACCCAAAAACATCTCAAGCTCACACTCTCACAATGAACCTCACAGCTCTCAAGAGGGTTTTGTTTTCTTTTAGACTCTCGGCTTGGGATCTTCTTTTCACACACAGCTTTTTTTTTTTTTTTTCACAACTCTGGCTATCTAACCTCTCATTTTCTCTTTTTAAACACATGAGCTGTTTTGGCTTCTTTTCTTTTTCTTTTCTTTTCACTCAGAGGTTAGATACCTTCTTTTAGACACTTAGAGCTCTCTTTCTTTTCAGATCATAAGACCCAAGACCGATTTCTTTTTCTTTTCAAACCCTCACTTCTCATCACTCTCGTATTTACATACTCTCTCTTTTCTCTCAAAACTCTCAAACCCTCACTCAAGGACACCTCTCCCCCACACTTATTCACAGCCTAGACCTAATAGTTCCTTGATGTTGGAACTAGACACTCATGAGACTTGCCCTTGTCACTCCAAACCTAACACTTTCTGTTAAGTTTTGATCCAAGGTGGCCTCACAATTCACACACAAAATGCTTTAGCCTTGTAAGAAGGATGGGTTCAGGGTGTGGAAAACTGATCCAAATGCAGATTCAGCTACTTGAGCTAAGGAAAAGAGTGGTAAAAACGGGTTCTAGCTCAAATATGTATATGTGTATCCACAATGCTCACTCAAACAATGCATCACAAGATAATTACAAGTCAGGTTCAATGGTTCTCACTTATTAGAACCGAGTTCAAATTCAAACTTGCTTCACAGATTCAGATCGTTTCAAGTCTTGCATGCAACAAAGAACCAACAAGCATGGAAATCCAAGCTCTCAAAGCGATGATCTCTCAAGGAAAAACCTATCATTACTCCCATGTATTGATGCAACCGTATATGATGCAGCTAGACTCGATCCTAAAAATGTGAAATGCAACTAGAATGAACATTTTTTTGGTGAAAAGTTTTCTGATATTTTGATTTTTTTGGTTAATATATGCACCTAGACTAAACTACATGAGATTCAAAATGCAAAAGATAAAATAAGAACAGAGAAAACATGATCGGTAGACACAAAGCTCCTCCCCCACACTTAAATAACAAAGTCCCTTGTGTTATAAAAACGTGAGAGAGAAGCAAAAGCAAAACAAGAAAGATGTGAAATGAACAAGATGCATATGTACAAAGGTTTGGAGAAGTTACCTTAATCACTGAGGTCAGATCCCACGTAATACAAGAGATTGGAGGTAGAGCAAGATGGTGTTGGCTCCCTCGGTGGACTGCTTTCAGGGGAGTCCGGTAGAAACGCCGTGGCTGGATTGATCCAATCCTCATTTCCCGGTGGGAACTCAGGATCACGTGCTGTGGAGCTCTCACCAACTTCTTCTCTTCTAACTGGTGCAGGTGAGGTGGCCGAATCTTTATCTGGTGATGCAGGGGCTGTGAGCTTCTTCACCTTCTTTTTTAAATGTCTCACGCAAGCGACAAGCTTATGAATCGTCTTGTCCTGCCATTTGTCTTTTGAAGACCATTGACCCTTGAGTATAGCTTTCTTGTGTGATACTCAGGCTCACCCCAAACATAAGGGTCAAAGTGGTAACGGCCTGCTCCCATTCGTCTTTCAAGAACTTGTGGCTCCTCATTCTCACACGCATCAGCTCTCGCTTCGTTTTGAGGCCTACTAGACTCGGCCTTCTCTTCTTTCATCCCCTTGCACAGTGGAGGGTCTCTTGCCTAATTATAAAGCTGGTCATTTAGTAAAATGAACGAGATATTACGTATCTCTTGGAGCGTTGTGATGGCTCGGTTGGGCAAGAGGACTCGTGTGTCATCTCTATGCAACAGCTTTAAAACCGCTCTTGCTCAGGTACTTTTCATCATTGAGACTCGGCTTAGCTTTGGTATCAGGGAAAACAAAGCCTCTTGCTCTTAAGATCTTTGTCACCACCCAACCGTTCTGAAGCCTCCTTATTCCCTTTTTTGTTCGGTCACACCACACATTATGCCGGTAAGTGGGCATTTGAATGGCAAAGAATGCGCCAAAAGAAGGTACATGGATCGGACCCTAAAACCTTCTTGTTCCTTGTATGAGAAATGAGTGGCTTCAAGCCAAGTCCCAACAGCTCTAGCTCGTTCAAATGAATGCCCCGGGGTTGTAAGTTGAGAAGAACATGCATGCTAAGACTCTGTTGGCGTATCTGATGGCCGGATTTCTTAAGCAGCTTGTCTTGCTCTTGCCTCCAACATAAGGTCCGAAAGCAATGGTGTCCCACAGAGCAGCAATCTCTTCTTTGGGGTACACAAAATTTTCCATAGAGCTCTCATTTCTTACAAAGCCGAATATCTCATCAATCTCCTTGAAGCTCACCTTGTAACCAACTCCATCCATCTCGAACTCAATGTGCCCAAAGCCTCTCCCATGTAATCTCTTGGGGTCTCTCTTGGGGTAGATGAACACGTCCAAAGAGGCCAAGAACTGCTGAGTGATCCCTTCATAGGCAACATCTCTCATCTCAAAGAATGATGCTGAACCCATATTTTGGAAAATGAGCTTATTATCATCGAGGATCTCCAATCTGCTCAACAGCTTCATGTCAGGGAACCGCCCTTGACCACCTTTTCCTTGTTAAACTGGACCAAGTACTCTCCAGTAGTGGGCAAGTGATCTTCTTCAAACTCAGCTTTTGGCTCCTTCTTTTCCTCTTGAGCACACTCGGGAGCAGGTTCAGGTGCGGCTTCTCTTTCAGACGTGGCCTCAGCTCTCTCCTCATCAGATGCCAAAGCTATATGCTTTCTTTCCTCATTGGCTCAGGCACCACTACAAGCGCAAGCTCATCGTCCTAGCTCGCTTTGCAGCCGGCTCACCATCGGCTCTCTTAGTGCTTTTAGAGGATTTCTTGCTTGTTCCTCCAGGTTTTGCTGAGACCACAGCCTTTCCTTTGTTGACCTTCTTCTGGAACTATTTCTTCTGAGCCAGGGTCGCTGTTCTCTCAGTCATCTGCAAGAGAATCCTCAAAAAGAGAATAAGCACCTAGTAGATATCGCCAATACAAGTTCAAGAGAAAAAGTAAGATCAGAGCCTTCTCAGAAACTAATGGCTCACTGAATTCTCAGGCTAATAGTGATCAAGAACGAGTCACAACAATTGCCAAACACAGAGTAAAGCAAACAACACAGCCAAGGAATCATTTCGCCATTAAATCCGATTTAAGGCACAATCTCTCATGAATTTTAAAAACTCAAGAACAGGCAACTTTTAATGCAAGAACCGCTTTTTCATGTGTTGTCTATCCTGATGGAATTTTTAAAATTGTTCCCAAAGTTTTTAGCAACCTAAAAGAATCGATTCCACATTTAACTAGCACAATATCTCGCAAAGGATAATGGAAAAATACGAGTTCTTTTAGCTCAAAGTACCTTTGGGAACACAAGATTCAAGCTCAGTGAGATGAGTATGCAGAAGCACTTGAAATCGCGTGAAATGAATGAAAAATGAGAGAGATATGCTCGTGTAAATGCAGAGAAAGGGTGAAGCAGGCAAACTCTGCTTATGGCTCGGTGTGGAGGCAGGTATGGGCTGGAGTCTCTTTTCCAGCTGGTGTTTGGACTGTTGTGGTACTGGTCCCCCTTTCCTCTCAGACTCCAGCCATTGACCGCACCTAAAAATGCATTGACCAAGTGTTTAAACTCATTTTACCGCGCAAAGCCTTCAAATGACTGTGGTTTGGATAAGGCGAGGGCCGTACAACCTTGACTCATTTTTCTGGGTTAGACACATCTGGCCTCGGTATGTTGCACCCCGAGGGCACCAGACCGAGGGCTTACAGCTCATGCTAACACATTATTTTTCTTGTCCTTCAAGCCTCTTCCATTGACCGTTAAACCTTCTTCATTGACTCAAGTGTTCCCAAGTGTTCTCATTTTGCTCATGCTCGTTACCAGGCACCTCGGCATGCTCCACCACGAGGGCATCACACCGAGGGGACCTGTTTCTGGGTAGAACACTTGGTACTTGGAGGAATTAACAGCTCGGCCTCAAAGCGAGGTTTTCAACCTTTTTCTTCGGACATTGAGCCTCGGTCTACACCGGGGGCCTTCCCCCACACTTAGTCTTTTGCACTTAACACCACGAGACCTTGGTGTAACTAGGCCGTTAGACTTTGATCGAGGTTTTGCCTAGTTTCTTTTTGGGTATCGACCTCGGTAAGCTTATACCGAGGGATTACACCGAGGTTCTCTCTAGCACTTAGTCTCTGTGCTCCTTTCTTCTTCTTCTCACATGGCCCTGGTGTCATTAAGGCGAGGAGTTTGGCCGAGGTTTTGAGATATTCACACGGTAAAACGCATCTCGGCTTGAAAATGCTGAGGGTTTACACCAAGGCCATAAGAACTCCTGCCTTAAAACACAAGGCTGTGGCTTTTAAACGCCTTCTTGCACCTGTTCCTTCAAGTTACACACCTAGAACACTGCTTAGACCTGAAATCACTTAATAAAACTTTCAAAAAGCTCCATATAAATATAAAAAAAAAAGAAAGATCAAAAAGAAATATATACAAGGATAAGCTTGGGGTGTCTCCCAAGAGCACTTTGTTTAACGTCACTAAGTTTGACTTTTCATACCTTTTCAGGCTGTTTGGGGTTCAAGAAGAGGAACTGAGGTAGCTCCCTCTTTGATCTCTGATACCAGGTAGTGTTTCACTCTTTGCCCGTTCACAACAAACCCTTGACCATCTTTTCCCTCTAAAACAACAGCACCATATGGTCTCACTTCAAGAACTTTGACCATCTATACTTGAGTTTTCCAGGGAATAACTTGAGTCTAAAAGTTGAATAAGAGCACTTGGTCCCCTTCTTTGAACTCTCTCTTGTGTATCTTCTTGTCATGAAGCATCTTGGTCTTCTCTTTGTATATCTTGGAGTTCTCAAAAGCGTCTAACCGAATCTCCTCAAATTCATGAAACTGTAGAACCTTTTTTCTTGAGCGTGATATATTCATAAATTGCATCATTTAATGTACATATTCTAGTCCAAATCATGTCTCATTTGCATGCATTTTAGGTCTTTAAGCATTGTTTTAGGACTTAGGAGATTGCATTAGGTCCAAGAGAGTTTTGCATGGTTTGGAGTGTTAAACAGGTGCTTTTGGAGCCTATTTGGAGTGGAGGATGTGATTCAGATGAAGAAATGGAGTTGAAATGATCAAAAATGGTGAAAAGGAGCAATTTTGGGTTTCTCGGCAAAATGATGTACTGATGGCCGAAGATTCTCGGCCAAAATCCTTCCCGCGGGTAGCTTTCTCGGCCAAAAACATGTACCGCGGTCAAGTCTCTCGGCCAAAATTCCCGGGTGCAGCTACATTTCGGAAATCGCGTCACCGGAAGATCTTGCCGGCCGATTCAGCTTATACAGTCTTCATCAAAGTTGGAGAGGTTTGGATCACGGTTCCAGAGCAAGTAAAATCATGGAATTCGGACATGTGAGCAGAGAGTTAAGCTCGTCGGAAGAAACTCCTGTCTCGCTGCCGTTTTGGACCGACCCGATGTGCTCCGAGTAATGGGAAGGACGGTGCACTTCCAGACCGAATCAGTTTACGGGGCCTTCATGAGAATCAGAGATATTTGAGTCCTATTTCCATAACGTCATATAACATTCAATTCGGAGCTATGATCAGGAAGATACGGTCTCCGCAATGGACACATGTCTAGACGCCTCTCTCTGATCGTGTAAATGCACTCCAAAGATGAGCCCTCCACGAAGCCTTCCACTTCCCAAGAAACAAATATTTCTTCACCAAAGTTGGAGATATATGAGTCCTCTGTCCTCTGCAACTGGAATCACTCAGTTCGGACAAGTATCGTAGACGTTACACTCTCCGGAATGCGAAGTGGTCCAAGCTGCTCTGAATGCTGCGAGAAAGCCTTGCGACTTGGTTAACTCGCAGGCCTGAAGACGAATGCCTGGAAATTGATGCTGCGAGTTGAGAAGTGCGGGTAAGCTATCAATGGATGAGGTCTGAGGCTCCCGAGCAAGAAAATTGCTAAGTCCACAATACTGCGACTTGGGCGTGCTACCTAGGAACAAGAGAAACCAAGTCGCACATACACTCTCAATTTACTCCTAGTTAGGCGTGCTACCTGGTGAAAGAGGTCCAAGCCGCAGTAAAAAGAGGAATGGCCGAGTTTTCTAAGTCATAAAAGCTGCGGCTTAGTCGTGCTACCTGGGAACAAAGAAGACCAAGCCGCACATACACTCTCAATTTACTCCTAGTTAGGCGTGCTACCTGGTGAAAGAGGTCCAAGCCGCAGCAAAAAGAAGAACGGCCAAGATGTCTAAGTAACAAACCCTGCGGCTTAGGTGTGCTACCTGTGAGACACTGGACCAACCCGCAGTAATTCCACTTTACCCACTAAAGCCGGGTCAGGACCCGGTTTGTTCCGGGTGGACCCGGTTCATTAGCACTTAGTATATATAGCTTTTTGGAGAAAAACCCTAAAAATGTTATCTTCTCTCTTAGTTTCTCTCTAGTTTTCATTCCTTTTTAGTGTAAAAACGTTTTTGATTAAGAGATATCTCAAGTATTTAATCAATCTAAGTCTGTTTCTTATCATCTCATCATCTCATTTCTACTTCTAATCATGATTAACATCATCTCTTGCAAAAGATTAGATGTGTTCTTCATGATTAGTGAGTAGTCATCTTTTTAAACTTCTAGGTGTGTAGATTAGGGTGCTTAGATGTTTGATTTGTGATGTTTAGGGTTTAGATTCTCATTTCATTTCCTTAGTTAGCTGCTCCTAATGCCAGATTTCCTTGGGAAAGTGAAATCTGGGTTCATAGGCATTTCATGCACCAAAAGTGTTTGATGAAATGCCTGAAAGAGCTAACTTAAGGGTTTATGTTTTAAATGCCATGGGAATGTTTGTTTGAAGCATAAATGACATATTAGAACTGTTTCTTAATGCTCATTAGTTCATATTTCACAAATGAGAATTTGGTTTGAAAGTGGATTAGTGTAGAGATTAATGCCTTCATGAGAGGATTAGTCTAGATTAGAGTTCTAAGTTGAAATGTTTGAGATCATGTGATTGCTTGTTATGTCTTTCTGTATAAGATTCAGTCTTCTTGGTTGAGAGATTGTTTGGTCACTTATTAGGCTTGATGCATTATGCTTGTTGATTGCTTGATTATATCTAATGGTTGTTAGACTTGATTAAGTGATTAGCAAAGGGATTATTGTCATGGGAATGAATTAATCTGATTAAGAAGCCTAGACTAAAGAGTAGCAAGTGTTGCATTATGTTCTTAGCATCATGAATCAATATCTAAAGCACCCTAATCAATGATCACATCTAGAGGTTTATCTTTTATCATTTGCTTAATCATCATCACTTTGTTTTGTTTGCTTGTTTTGTTTAGTTCATTCATAATAGCTTGCTTGTTTCTTGTTTTATGTTTTCTTGTTGCTGGTTTCATCAAACTCAACTTTTATTCAGCTTGACTTAAGAACTTGTCACATAAACTAGTGTCTAGCAAACACACATTTGGATTGATACCCTTTGTACTACAAGTGACATAAGGGATTGATAACCCATCTAAGACTTGAAAACCTTAGTTATCAATTGGCGCCGTTGCCGG
>NW_006256858.1:5831097-5836891 GCF_000478725.1 Eutrema salsugineum
ATGCCTAAAGACCTAAAATGCATGAGATAAGACATGATTTGGACTAGAGTATGTATATTAAATGATGCAATTTATGAATATATCAACTCCCCCACACTTATCCTTTGCTTGTCCTCAAGCAAAAAGAACAAATGAGACAGAGAGGTTGAATGCATTGGGAGCTCATTTTTCCTTTTAAAGAGAAAAGTGACCACTAAGAGAATTCAAGTTCATGCTCAATATGCAATGCAAGACCATACTCTGATGTATCAACTCAACAGTAATCTCCACAAGTTCTCTAATTCCTCAACTCTTTGACATTCATTAAGCTCTTTACCAAGTGGATCAAATGATGCAATGTTCAAAACTAAGGTTTTCAAGTCTTAGATGGGTTATCAATCCCTTATGTCATAAATTGCATCATTTAATGTACATATTCTAGTCCAAATCATGTCTTATTTGCATAAATTTTAGGTCTTTAAGCATTGTTTTAGGACTTAGGAGATTGCATTAGGTCCAAGAGAGTTTTGCATGGTTTGGAGTGTTAAACAGGTGCTTTTGGAGCCTATTTGGAGTGGAGGATGTGATTCAGATGAAGAAATGGAGTTGAAATGATCAAAAATGGTGAAAAGGAGCAATTTTGGGTTTCTCGGCAAAATGATATACTGATGGCCGAAGATTCTCGGCCAAAATCCTTCCCGCGGGTAGCTTTCTCGGCCAAAAACACGTACCGCGGTCAAGTCTCTCGGCCAAAATTCCCGGGTGCAGCTACATTTCGGAAATCGCGTCACCGGAAGATCTTGCCGGCCGATTCAGCTTATAGAGTCTTCATCAAAGTTGGAGAGGTTTGGAACACGGTTCCAGAGCAAGTAAAATCATGGAATTCGGACACGTGAGCAGAGAGTTAAGCTCGTCGGAAGAAACTCCTGTCTCGCTGCCGTTTTGGACCGACCCGATGAGCTCCGAGTAATGGGAAGGACGGTGCACTTCCAGACCGAATCAGTTTACGGGGACTTCATGAGAATCAGAGATATTTGAGTTCTATTTCCAGAACGTCATAGAACATTCAATTCGGAGCTATGAGCAGGAAGATACGGTCTCCGGAATGGACACATGTCTAGACGCCTCTCTCTGATCGTGTAAATGCACTCCAAAGATGAGCCCTCCACGAAGCCTTCCACTTCCCAAGAACCAAAGATTCCTTCACCAAAGTTGGAGATATATGAGTCCTCTGTCCTCTGCAACAGGAATCACTCAATTCGGACAAGTATCGTAGACGTTACACTCTCCGGAATGCGAAGTGGTCCAAGCTGCTCTGAATGCTGCGAGAAAGCCTTGCGACTTGGTTAACTCGCAGGCCTGAAGACGAATGCCTGGAAATTGATGCTGCGAGTTGAGAAGTGCGGGTAAGCTATCAATGGATGAGGTCTGAGGCTCCCGAGCAAGAAAATTGCTAAGTCCACAATACTGCGACTTGGGCGTGCTACCTAGGAACAAGAGAAACCAAGTCGCACATACACTCTCAATTTACTCCTAGTTAGGCGTGCTACCTGGTGAAAGAGGTCCAAGCCGCAGTAAAAGAGGAATGGCCGAGTTGTCTAAGTCATAAAAGCTGCGGCTTAGTCGTGCTACCTGGGAACAAAGAAGACCAAGCCGCACATACACTCTCAATTTACTCTTAGTTAGGCGTGCTACCTGGTGAAAGAGGTCCAAGCCGCAGCAAAAAGAAGAACAGCCAAGATGTCTAAGTAAAAAACCCTGCGGCTTAGGTGTGCTACCTGGGAAACACAAGACCAGGCCGCAGCAAGGGAGTTCAGGCCAAGCCAAATCCATCTCCAGTGGTGTCTGGCCTCATCTGGTGCAGATACTCACTCCCCTTTTGCACAAGAACCACACCAGGTATCACTCCAAACACTTGTAAATGAGCATTTAGCATTTTTCTTTATCTTTTGCATTTCATGTTTGATTTTTTTTCTCTTTCTCATGCTTTTATAACACAAGGGACTGTGTTATTTAAGTGTGGGGGAGGGGTTTTGTGTTTACTAATCATGTTTATTCTGATCTTATTTTCCTTTTCACTTTGAGTCTCATTTTGCATTCATCTAAGTGCATATAAAAACCAAAAAAATGGAAAAATCTGAAAAAATTTTCACAAAAAAATGCTCATGTAGTTGCATTCACATTTTAGGTTGAGTCTAGTTTGCATTTTCATATAGGTTGCATCTTGCTGGGAGTAATGATAGGTTCTTTCCTTGAGAGTACATCACTTTGAGAATTTGGATTAAATATGCTTGTGAAATGATTTCTGTGCTTGCAAGGCTTGAAATGATTTGAATCTGTGAAGCAAGTTTGAATGAACTCAAATCTAATAAGTGAAAACCTTGAACTTGACTTGAAATTATCTTGTGATGCATTGTTTGAATAAGCTTGTGGATACCTATATACATATTTGAGCTAGAATCCTGTTTTTACCACCCTCTTCCTTAGCTCAAATAGCTGAGTCCACATCTGGATCAGTTTTCCTCACCCTGAACCCATCCTTCTTTCAAGCCAAATGTTTGTGTGTGATTGAAAGGCCACCTTGGATCAAACTTAGCAGAAAGTGTTAGGTTTAGAGCGACAAGGGCAAGTCTCATTGAGTGTTAAGTTCCATCATCAAGGAGCTGAGAGATTTGGTGAGAACTAAGTGTGGGGGAATACTTGTTGGTGAGTGGAAAAAGGAGAGATGAGTGGAAATAAAAGGAGAATGGTGAGAACTAGGGGATAGAAAAAGAAAAGAAACCAGTCTTGGAGTTTTGAGTCAAAGAAAGTGAGCTCTGATGTTTTGAAAAGAAAAAGTCTAGCCTCTAAATGAAAAGAAAAGAAAGAAGCCCAAGAGCTCAAATGTTTTAAAAAGAAAGAAAAAAGAGGCTAGAAGTTACAAAAGAAAGTGAAAAAGAGCTATGTAAAGTTTGAACTCCAAGACTTGAGTGTGAAAATGAAAAGTGAGTCCCCTAGTGAGAGGAGATTGAGTGTGGAAAGTGAGGTTCTTAAGAGGTTGAGCAAGTGAGAAAGCTTCGAGTAGAGTGTGGGGTGGGATGAGTCCTTGCCCTTGTATGCATAGGTTGCTTTTTACCTTTAGCATTCTGCCAAAGTTTGATCATTCATAGAGAGATCTCCTTGCTGCATTGAACCCACTCAGGCATTGATGAGATCATTTTAGTCTCATTACCTCACCCTAGCCAAACTTTCCTTGTTTGAACATTGCATCATTTGATCCACTTGGTAAAGGGCTTAATGAATGTCAAAGAGTTGAGGAATAAGAGAACTTGTGGAGATTACTGTTGAGTTGATACATCAGAGTATGGTCTTGCATTGCATTTTGAGCATGAACTTGAATTCTCTTAGTGGTCACTTTTCTCTTTCAAAGGAAAAGATGAGCTCCCAATGCATTCAACCTCTCTCTCTCATTTGTTCTTTTTGCTTGAGGACAAGCAAAGGATAAGTGTGGGGGAGTTGATATATTCATAAATTGCATCATTTAATGTACATATTCTAGTCCAAATCATGTCTCATTTGCATGCATTTTAGGTCTTTAAGCATTGTTTTAGGACTTAGGAGATTGCATTAGGTCCAAGAGAGTTTTGCATGGTTTGGAGTGTTAAACAGGTGCTTTTGGAGCCTATTTGGAGTGGAGGATGTGATTCAGATGAAGAAATGGAGTTGAAATGATCAAAAATGGTGAAAAGGAGCAATTTTGGGTTTCTCGGCAAAATGATGTACTGATGGCCGAAGATTCTCGGCCAAAATCCTTCCCGCGGGTAGCTTTCTCGGCCAAAAACACGTACCGCGGTCAAGTCTCTCGGCCAAAATTCCCGGGTGCAGCTACATTTCGGAAATCGCATCACCGGAAGATCTTGCCGGCCGATTCAGCTTATAGAGTCTTCATCAAAGTTGGAGAGGTTTGGATCACGGTTCCAGAGCAAGTAAAATCATGGAATTCGGACACGTGAGCAGAGAGTTAAGCTCGTCGGAAGAAACTCCTGTCTCGCTGCCGTTTTGGACCGACCCGATGAGCTCCGAGTAATGGGAAGGACGGTGCACTTCCAGACCGAATCAGTTTACGGGGCCTTCATGAGAATCAGAGATATTTGAGTCCTATTTCTAGAACGTCATATAACATTCAATTCGGAGCTATGATCAGGAAGATACGGTCTCCGGAATGGACACATGTCTAGACGCCTCTCTCTGATCGTGTAAATGCACTCCAAAGATGAGCCCTCCAGAAAGCCTTCCACTTCCCAAGAACCAAAGATTCCTTCACCAAAGTTGGATATATATGAGTCCTCTGTCCTCTGCAACTGGAATCACTCAATTCGGACAAGTATCGTAGAAGTTACACTCTCCGGAATGCGAAGTGGTCCAAGCTGCTCTGAATGCTGCGAGAAAGCCTTGCGACTTGGTTAACTCGCAGGCCTGAAGACGAATGCCTGGAAATTGATGCTGCGAGTTGAGAAGTGCGGGTAAGCTATCAATATATGAGGTCTGAGGCTCCCGAGCAAGAAAATTGCTAAGTCCACAATACTGCGACTTGGGCGTGCTACCTAGGAACAAGAGAAACCAAGTCGCACATACACTCTCAATTTACTCCTAGTTAGGTGTGCTACCTGGTGAAAGAGGTCCAAGCCGCAGTAAAAAGAGGAATGGCCGAGTTGTCTAAGTCATAAAAGCTGCGGCTTAGTCGTGCTACCTGGGAACAAAGAAGACCAAGCCACACATACACTCTCAATTTACTCCTAGTTAGGCGTGCTACCTGGTGAAAGAGGTCCAAGCCGCAGCAAAAAGAAGAACGGACAAGATGTCTAAGTAACAAACCCTACGGCTTAGGTGTGCTACCTGGGAGACACTGGACCAACCCGCAGTAATTCCACTTTACCCACTAAAGCCGGGTCAGGACCCGGTTTGTTCAGGGCTGACCCGGTTCATTAGCACTTAGTATATATAGCTTTTTGGAGAAAAACCCTAAAAATGTTATCTTCTCTCTTAGTTTCTCTCTAGTTTTCTTTCCTTTTTAGTGTAAAAACGTTTTTGATTAAGAGATATCTCAAGTATTTAATCAATTTAAGTCTGTTTCTTATCATCTCATCATCTCATTTCTACTTCTAATCATGATTAACATCATCTCTTGCAAAAGATTAGATGTGTTCTTCATGATTAGTGAGTAGTCATCTTTTTAAACTTCTAGGTGTGTAGATTAGGGTGCTTAGATGTTTGATTTGTGATGTTTAGGGTTTAGATTCTCATTTTATTTCCTTAGTTAGCTGCTCCTAATGCCAGATTTCCTTGGGAAAGTGAAATCTGGGTTCATAGGCATTTCATGCACCAAAAGTGTTTGATGAAATGCCTGAAAGAGCTAACTTAAGGGTTTATGTTTTAAATGCCATGGGAATGTTTGGTTGAAGCATAAATGACATATTAGAACTGTTTCTTAATGCTCATTAGTTCATATTTCACAAATGAGAATTTGGTTTGAAAGTGGATTAGTGTATAGATTAATGCCTTCATGAGAGGATTAGTCTAGATTAGAGTTCTAAGTTGAAAATGTTTGAGATCATGTGATTGCTTGTTATGTCTTTCTGTATAAGATTCAGTCTTCTTGGTTGAGAGATTGTTTGGTCACTTATTAGGCTTGATGCATTATGCTTGTTGATTGTTTGGATTATATCTAATGGGTTGTTAGACTTGATTAGTGATTTAGCAAAGGGGAATTATTGTCATGGGAATGGAATTAATCTGATTAGAAGCCTTAGACTAAAGAGTAGCCAGGTATTGCATT
>NW_006256858.1:5837501-5910001 GCF_000478725.1 Eutrema salsugineum
GGATCTACATTTTGAGATCCGCGGGAAATGATGCTTTTGAACAGCTTACACACCACCTTTGAGCCGTTTGTGGGACTTGCAATCGCTTCAACCCATTTAGATACATACTCTACGTCCACCAAAATGTATTGATTGCCATGTGAAGAGATAAACGGCCGCATGAAGTGTATTCCCCAACAGTCGAAGACCTCCACTTCGAAGATCGGATTCTGAGGCATCTCATTTCTTTTGGAGATATTACCATGCCTTTGACACGATTCATAGCTTGAGACAACAACTTGGGCATCTTTAAACATTGTTGGCCACAAAAAACCGCATTGTAACACTTTAGCAACCGTTTTAAAAGCTCCCAAGTGTCTACCATAAGCAGAACCGTGGCACTCTTGTAACACATGTTGGACCTCCTCTTCAGCTAAGCACCTTCTATAAAGATGGTCTTTGTTGAGCACATATAGATATGGCTCATCCCAATGATATCTTCTCACATCTTTAAAGAATTTTTTCCTTTGGTAAGAATCCATTTCAGGTGGCTCTAAACCGCATGAGAGGTAGTAAACAAGATCAGCAAACCATAAAAGACTTTTCTCTCTGATTATATTAGCTTCTTCAACCTCCAAGTAAGACCTGATCACCATTAGATACTGCTCAGGCAAAGAATCATCTAGAGGAACATCTGAGTCCACTCTTAACCGTGAGAGATGGTCGGCAGCTCCATTCTCAATTCATTTCTTGTCTTGCACCTCCATGTCAAATTCTTGTAACAGAAGAACCCACCTTAGAAGCCTCGGCTTAGCATCCTTTTTAATCATTAGATACCTCAAAGCCGCATGATCTGTGTACACAACAACCTTTGAACCCACAAGGTAACTCCTGAACTTATCAAATGCAAACACAATGGCTAGCATCTCCTTTTCAATTGTTGCATATTTCTCTTGAGCCGAGTCTAAGGTGCGGCTTGCGTAGTAGATCACGTGCAGCTTCTTTTCTTTCTTTTGGCCTAAAACTGCTCCCACGGCATAATCAGATGCATCTGTCATCACCTCAAATGACAAGGTCCAATCGGGTGACTGAACTATTGGTGCACTAACAAGGGCATCTTTGATCTTTAGAAATGCCTCCATGCACTCCTCATCGAACAAGAACTCAACCTCCTTGCAAATCAGCCTTGTTAGTGGCCGGGCTATCTTAGAAAAGTCCTTAATAAACCTTCTATAGAAGCCGGCATGTCCCAAAAGCTCCTTATCCCTTTAACCGAGCTTGGGGGCTCCAAATTCACTATGACCTCGACTTTAGCCTTGTCGACCTCTATACCAGCCTCAGACACCTTATGACCAAGTACAATGCCCTCCTGTACCATGAAATGGCACTTTTCCCAGTTCAAGACCAGCCTATGCTCCTCACACCTTTTCAAGACCTGTGACAGATTAGCAAGACAATCCGAGAAGGAGGAACCATAGACAGATAAATCGTCCATAAAGACCTCTACCTTCTCTTCAATAATGTCAGAAAAAATGTGCATCATGCACCTTTGGAAGGTCGCAGGAACATTACACAAACCGAAGGGCATGCGTCTATAAGCATATGTGCCGTAGGGGCATGTGAATGTAGTTCTCTCTTGGTCTCGGGGATCTATTGGTATTTGAAAGAAACCGAGTACCCATCAAGAAAACAGAAGTAGGGATGGTTAGCTAGTCTCTCAAGCATCTGATCTATGAATGGCAATGGGAAATGATCCTTTCTAGATGCTGAATTAAGCTTTTTGTAATCAATACACATGCGATGACCGGTTATGGTTTTTGTAGCTATTAGCTCATCCCTCTCATTCTTTACCACCGTAACACCACCTTTCTTGGGCACCACATGGACAGGAGATACCCATCTTGAGTCAGAGATTGGGTATATGATCCCTGCCTCAAGAAGCTTGAGTATCTCTTTCTTAACCACATCCTTAAGGTTCGGGTTAAGACGTCGTTGATGCTCAATATAAGACATAGATTGGTCTTCTAGGTGGATCCTGTGGGTGCAAATGTCAGGAGAGATACCTCTAAAATCGGCCAAAGAATAACCTATAGCTCTCCTGAACTTTCTAAGCTCACTTAACAATGCAAGTTCTTCATGAGCTAACAGGTTATCGTTTATGATTACGTGATATGAAGAGTTTGAGCCAAGGAACGCATACCTGAGACCTGCTGGTAGAGGCTTGAGCTCAACAGGGGGTGCCTTTGTCTCATCCCGATCCGCATCAACGCTGCATTATTGATCGGCAGATCCCTCGGCATTGGTTTGCTCTCGCAGTCTTCCACTGCCCTCAGCTTGTGATGCTGTGGCCATGCAACCCCGAGGTGTCTCCCCTCTTGTATTGGACCCTCTGATGTCCAAAACCTCAAGACCGCTCTGTTCAAGCTCCAAGAATCTTGTCTCAGCTTCAAGTTCCCTCGGCTGATCCAAGAACCGCTTGTAAACCTCGCTCTCTTCATTCAAATACACGTGCTCGCTTTGATCCCTTGTCAAGACCACTTGGAGAGGGTCCTCTGCATTTAATTCCTCAAGGAGCTCATCAGCAAGCTCCTCCATGGTTTCGATGTAAAAGACCTGACCTCCAATGGTCGGTTTCTTCATCATTTCCTTCACATCAAACTCCATGGCCTCAGACCCAATGTGCAGCTCGATCACGCCTCCTCTGACATCGATGATCGCTTCTGCTGTTGCCAAAAAGGGTCTCCCTAAGATGATGGGATCAATCGACTCTTCATCCATTTCTAAGACTATAAAGTCTGTGGGGATCTGTATCTCTCCAATCCTCAAGGGCAGATCTTCAAGTAGACCGATTGGTAGCCTCACTGATCGATCCGCAAGAACAAGAGAGATTCTTGCTGGTTTGTAGCTCTTAAACCCAAGCCTTTTAGCAACTGAATAAGGCATTAAGCTCACAGAAGCTCCCAAGTCACACAGGCAGCTTGAAAACTTCAATGGACCGATCACACATGGTAAAGTAAAGCTATCAGGGTCTGATAACTTTTTGGCACTGTTCTCCTCTGAAAAATGGCACTACACTCATGACTCAAGATAACCATCCCTTGAAGCTCCTTGGTCTTGTTAAGAATTGCGTCCTTTAGAAACTTTCCAAGCTGTGGTATAGCTAGAAAAGCATCTATGATCGGCAAAGTCATCTGAGTATTCTCTAAGTGATTTTCAAACACTGCTTTTGCCCTGTCTAAAATCTGTTTCTTGAATTGCCCTGGAAAAGATATCTTAGGATGATAAGGAGGTGGTGGAACATAAGGCTTTTCAAGCTCAGGTGCCTTTTCCACCTCTTTAGCCTTGTCTTTAACCGTTTCTTCCTTTGAAACCGCATCCTCTTGCTCATCCTTTGAGGCTGCCTCCCCACCGATCTGCTCATTGTCCTCAATGAGCTTTTGCTTAGGCTCGGGCCTTTGTAGTTCTTTGCCACTCCTCAAAGTTATGGCATTGACATATTCTTTGGGATTTGGTTCCGGCTTTCCAGGTAAAACGCCTTGTCTCGTTGATGTGGAAGCTTGATTCTGCTTAAGCTCACGAATATCTTGCTGCATGGACGCATACTGACTCTCCACTCTTTGTTGACCCTGTAGCAACTGCTGTAGAAACCCACACATATCTGGTCCCATCTGACTCTGAACCGGCGCCTGCTGCTGATGCTGCTAACCCATCGGCTGTTGACTGAACCCTGGTGGAAACTTCGGTTGCTGAGGCTGGCTATTGTAGTTACTTCCCTGAGCCGGTAGCTGATGCTGTCCATAGCTCTGTTGTTGCCCACCAAACTGCTGCTTGGGCTGAAAAGAATTCTGAAACTGAGGCTTAGGAGCATAGCTTTGTTGGTTTTGTTGAGCAGGGTACAATTGATCTTGGGGATTTGCTACATTGGGGTTGCGGTATGAGAGGTTCTGATTGGTTCATAGTTGTTGAACCGCTGATACCGTTGTTGGTTCCCAATATAGTTGATCTCTTCTTGTGTGAGACCATCCTCATTCACATTGTCAAAACTCGGCCTTTGCTCATCAAACTCGCCTACAAATTGAATTGGTTTTTGTGTTGCCACAAGCACTTTGTCTAGCTTGTTTTGGAGCTCCCTGATATCTTTTTCCATCCTCAATTCTTTACTAGACCCTTCGGTTCGACTAGCCCTGTCAAAATCTTCACCGTAAGTATCGTTTGACATCGCAAGATTCTCCACTAGCTCCATTGCTGCGTTGATCTCTTTCCCAAGAAAATTCTCATTAGATGCTGTATCAAGTTGGTTCCTTATTTTGGGGAGGGCACCTTGGTATAGAGTACTGAGAAGGGACGCCTCTGAGAAGCCGTGGTGGGGACACTGATTAGTATAGCTTCTAAATCGTTCCCAAGCCTCTCCAAAACTTTCGTTGGTGTGTTGTGTGAAGCTTGAGATTTGATTTCTGAGCTTAGCTGTCCTGGAAGTGGAGAAAAACTTTGAGAGAAATGCAAGCTTGCACTGCTCCCAGGTCTGTATTGTTCCCCTTGGAAGATTCTTCTCCCATTGATGTGCTTTATAACCTAAGCTGAAGGGAAACAATCAGAGTTTGAAGCTGTCCTCTGATACCCCGTTGATCTTGGTGATATCACAGACACGTTCAAACTGATCTAGGTGCTCTAAAGGATCCTCCATTGGTAAGCCATGAAACTTTGAGTTTTGCACCGTGTTAAGCAGGGAGGTTTTAACTTCAAAATTTTTGGATCCCTGCTCGATACTGATGTGCATTAGCGCGATCGTTCTCACCAACAAAAACTGGTGGAGGCTACCTTTGAGCTTGCGGCTGAGGCTGAGGAACTTGCTGTGCCTGTTGCTCATTACTGTTGGCTTGCTGCTGGCTTTGCTGAGCTTGCCTTTCATTACGCTGAGACATGTTCTGATTTACATAGGCCTGTTGCTCGTTTCTCTCGGCCTGCACTTGGTTGAGATGAGCCTGGTGCTCGGCTTCTTGAGCCTGTTTCTCAATCCTCTCCTGATCAGCCATACCTAACCGTTCCTGATGCAAAGCCCTCTCTCTAGCTCTTCTCTCAAGCAGATTAATGTTGTTGTTGTAAGGCTGAGGTGGCTCTGAACTTCTGGAGCGAGTTTGCATGTACCTGATCACTCAAAGACAGAGCTTGAAAACGATCAGTAAAAACAAGAAAAATAAAGGCTTGATCTCAAGAACAAGCAAAAACTAATGATATCCACAAGTTGGCAACGTCGCCAATTGATAACTAGGACTTTTTAGGTCTTGTGCAAGGGATATCAATCCCCTTTCATTGTAGTAATGAAGAGGTATCAATCAATGCTTGTGGTTAGACACTATTTTAAGATGCTTTGTATCTTAAGTCAAGCACAATCAAAAAGATGGTTTTAGTGTCTAAACTATTTTAAGTGCAAGAAAGAACAGAAAGGAGATTTAAACTAAGCAAAATGCAAATAAACAAGAAAATAAACAAGATAGATAATCGGTTGATGTATGAATGATGATATTAGAGGTTTTAGACAGGATAAAGGACTCGGGTGCTTCCATACTAAACTAGCGAGTTAATGAACCAAATGGTCAAGCAACTTCATTTAACATGAACTCAATATCAAGATAATCCTCTCATGAAGGTATTAAACTTCTATGCTAATCCTCTTTCATACCAAAATCCCTTTTGAGAAGCATGAATCAGCAAGCATTAAGAATCAGTTCAATATGTCATTTAAGAGAAGCAAACTATCATTATCATTATGAAAGACTCTTAAAACCTCTACTAAACCTGGTTCAGGTATTTCAGAGAACACTTCTCAGGCGTGAAAGCACCTCAGATCTAGACCACATGTGATGTTCATGGATCCAGCATAGAGATCGGTTTAGTAGAGAATGAATGATGCAGATCTAGAACCCAAACTCGCTATCTAGCATTTCAGCACCTTAATCTACCTTTCTAAAACCTCATAATGAAACTACTCACTAATCATGAAGAGCACATGATGGGCTTGCGGGCCTAGGGTTGTTTTTTTTAACAAGCCCATTGGTCCTCCAAAAGTTTTAAATTTATAAAACCCTAGTGTCTGCAAGTGCACAGATGTACGTTGTAGGACTTAGGGTGTCGATCCACAGAAGGGATGTCTAATCTGCAAAAAACAACAAACTGGGAAGTAAGCAAACTCATAAACCAATAAAAGATTTGGGGTTTTTGGTTAAAATTCTAAACTAAACCTAATTTAGTATTCACAAGAAATGCAATGCAGGATGAATTGTTAAAAGAACATCTAAAGCATATCAATTCAAACTAAAGACTCTTGAACTCATAGGTGGCGATTTAGACTTCTCCGGTTTACTCTAATCGATGTATGATGGCATTTCCAATTAGCTTCCGGGTGATTTATCTTCATCTGTTTCTGGGAATCTGCATTGATCTAGAATAGACACATATATGATTAACCAATTTTCGTCACCTTAATCAACTAATCTCTTAGATCTAGCAATTAACTCTCGCTCTCATGCTAAACTTAAGATCATGCATTGGACATTGAATTCGTCTGCTCACATCTTCTCTATAGGTAGCTCTCGACTCCTATAGTGACTATGTTCTTCTGAAGCTAGGTATGGGTGATCTGATACAGCACTCTCGTAGCTCTGATCGATCCTAGGCTCAGAGAATAGGTCATGAATCTACTCTCATGCTTTATGAATAACTTAGAAGAGATGAGATTCAAAATATGGCTAAGAACAATAGAAATCCTAATCGATATATATGCTTGTCGATATTTTCAAACAACTTGACTCTCTGGGACTAATCTACATGATGCAATGAATGATAAAAGACATATAAGAATGCAAAAGAATGAAATAGAAAAGTTAATGAAATAGAAAGGAGAAATAAAAATGGATCTGGGAAAGAAACCCCATCTCCATCGCCTAACCCTAGAAAAACAGAGTTTGGTGGCTCAAAATCTCATTACAGGAGCACACACCCGTTTAGGGCTGCTACAATGTATTTATAGGTCCTAAGGTCTTCCAGGTCTCATTTAGGGCTTCTCTGAAGAAAAATGGCGAAGTGGGATTTGATGTTGGGCCTTGTGGCTCGTTCTAAGGTCCACCAGGGGTGAGAGTCTTCCAGGGCAGGTAAAACATGTGTTTCTCGCGGGTGAGAGTCTTCCGGGACTGGTGAACTGGGTCAACTTGTTCTCCATGTATCTTTTGATTGCACCGTTGGATCTTTGTGGTGTAAAGTGCAATAGAAAGCTGGTTGTCTCTTCTTGATTTTCCCCAAATTTGAGCTGGATCGGACGCTGAGAAAGTCTTTATTTGAGGCTGAACTTCTGACGGTCTGACTTTGAGCTAAAAATGTAGATTTCTTCCATTTTGCCATCATATTCCCTAAGTTTCCTGAAAAGAGTCTTGAAACTACAAATACATGGAAATCATAATAAAAGTTCCTAAAAAAAAGTAAAACCTTTGAAAAAGCATTTGAAATCAATGGTGAAAAATGGTCAAAATCAGGTGTAATCAGCACACTTAATCCTTAGTAAGATTTGATGCTAGACATGATTAGAAGCTTTGATGATGATGAAAAGAAATAAAAGAGAACAAGATCCTTTACGTAAAAACAAGATATCTGATTAAAAAAGCCAGTTTTCGCTACAGAGGCAAGTTTTCAAAGATAAGATAAGATAAGTAGGGTTTTTGTCCTAAACACTATATATAGTAAAGCTAAGTGATGCGGGTCAGCCCGAAACAAACCGGATACTGGACCGGTCTTCTTGGGTGCATGGGTCAGGTCCTCAGTGTAATAATCCGTTCAAGAGATCGGGACGCGGTCAATGGAAAAGCTTAGAAAAGCAAGGAAGAAACTAAGGTTAATGGTCAAGAGCTTTAAGTTTTAGCTATCAAAGTTAAGTTTTTGTCTAAGGAAGTCAAGTATTTAGTCGCTCGGGTGGATTAGTGGGTCATTTCGATTTGATCAGAAGGTCGAAAATGGGTTGGTCAAGAGAAGCTGTTTGATGACTCAGAAGCTTGAGTCAGCAGTTTGATTCAGCAGCGTGCTTGCCTGCTTGAGTAGCTTAGACACACGCCAGGCACACGCCATGCACACGCCGGGAAACACTTTCCACATGCCGGGAAACGCTCTGAACGCACCAGGAAACGCTCTCCATGTGCAGCTCCGTGTTCTGCTTCACCTGCTTACGCCTTCACACGCAAGCACGACGCAGCTGCTCGGGAATATTTTCTGCAAGCACAACACAACTGCCCGGGAATCTTTTTAGAATCTCCATCTTTCCCCTATAAATAGAAGCTTTAGGATTTAGTTTTCAGGATAGAAAAGAACAGCGAAGCTCTACTAGAAAAGTTCCGGCGACCGTGATTGCTGTCGACCACTGATGCGTGACTTGATGTGGTCGTGTCGAGGGTGTCAAGTTTTACCCTAAATGAAATCAATAGCCGCAAGTGCACAGCTGATCGATTGTAGTACTTAGGGATCGAATCCACAGGGAAGGAGGATCTTTCCTGCAAAAGCCTTCGAAAGAAATATAAAGTAAGGAAGTTTAGAACCAGGCGAGTTTTGTGAGGGTTTTGGTGGTGTGTTTAAAACGTAAAAACGAATCATAAAGAGAAAATACGGGGAATTAAAATGACCTAATAACTAAACTTAACGAAAACGGGTAAAAACGAGAAAAACGGCTAAACCTAATTGCTAAGTGAAAATCGATTGAAAGAGTAAAGAAACTAGACTAAATCTTGAATGAAAATCGGTGTGAATCTATAGAAAAGAAAGCGCTGGGGTTCAGGGAAGTTTTCTCAGGGGTATGAACAATTCAAAACATTGCTAGAGAGTAAATTTGATAGGATCTTAGCTTAAACTTTTCAAACTGGAGTCACGGACGTATGAATACGCCACTGTCGTGATCATAGATAACTATCTCTCTTAACCCTGACCAGTAGGTTGCCACTCTGGCCCTGGAAAAGAAGAGATGCATTATGTTTAAGACTCGTCGGCATTCACAAATCGCCCATAGGTAGGTTTCCACTCCTATGTTTATTTTGCTCTCCCAAACTAGATCTGACAACAGATGAACACTTTCGTGTCACAAGCATCTGGATCAGATTATAGTTCATAACACTACTCTCATGCAGTAAAAAAAAAATTCAAAAGAAAAAGTTCTAAGATTCGGCTCAATAGCTCATGGAATCCTCACCGAACATATATATCCCCATCGAAAATCCCTTAGACCCAACAATAAAACTACTCAGACATGATAAACGAAATCGAAAACATAGTATTAAAAAGTAGTACAGAAACCGAAATTGAAAAAGAAAGAACAAGGGTTCAAGAGATAGATCTCTCTCTCCCTAAAACCTAAAAACAAAGCTTAAAGTAAAATTTCTGTAAAGTATTTCGTCTCTCCTCTTCTCTTTTTTAAAACGACCTAAATGATATGTATCTGTAGTCTCCAATACTCTCTGGTGTCTAGGGTTCCGGAATTGAGGCTGGGAAAATGATATGGGCTTCAGAAATGGGCCTCCGAACTCGGAGTTAGCTGGCCGCGGTCGGGATGTGCATGACCGTGAGGAATGGATGGCTGGCCGCGGTCGGGATGGTTGTGACCACGGGGAATGGCCTGTTGGCCGCGGGTGGAAACGCTTGCCGGCTGGTTTATGGGACATCTTGCTCTTCACGTATCTTTTGATTGAACCGTTGGATTGCCAAGCTGTAAAGTGTGCTGGAAAGCTGATACTTCCATCTTTGAGATCTCCAAATTTGAGCTGGATCAGACGGTGATAAAGCCTTCAATCGGGGGTGAACTTCTGACGGTTTGACTCTGAGCTGAAATCTGGTCTTCTATCCATTTTGTTAAGCTTTTCCCTAAGCTTCCTGAAAAGAGTCTTGGAACTACAAATACTAGAAAAACGTGATAAGAGTACTTAAAAGCAATTAAAAACATAGAAAAAGTATTTTAAAACAATCCATAAAAGTGGTCAAAAGACGGTGTTATCAACTCCCCCAGACTTAAACCTTTGTTTGTCCTCAAACAAAGCAAAAGTCTAAACTGGTTTAATGAAAACAAAAATAGGAAATGTACAAATCTCAGAGACATGAACTCTTAAACTAGGACCAAAGATCGTGCATCAATCCACAACTTAGTCTAGAAAATTCTCACCAAGACACAAAAGATACTAGTCCACTTTTTCTGTCATGCAAAACTTAAATAATCTAAACCTTGATTCCAGTCAACTAGCGCTCTACATTCATTAAGTGCAATAGTGAATTCTCATTAAAGACATCATCCAGGTTAGACGGCGTTTGGCATTAAAAGGCTGTTTAAGTGGTGGAGTTAAAGTGTTTCGGGTTACCTGATGAATCTGGAGGATGCAAGATAATATGCAAAACTGCAAGAGAGATAAGGACCTGTTGAGGACCGCAATTTTCAGTCACTTCTTCTTGTCCAATGTTGTTGCATAATCCTTCCTCCTTTGTTGTGAACAGTTATTCCCCCAGACTTAGATTCTTTCCGGGAATCAGAAAATGGTCTCCAAAACTCCATAAATTCGAACTTCAGTTGCCCTGGGACTTAAAATTCGACCTCTGTAGACTCTCTAAGGCTTTTATTTCCTTTCTTTTCTTATTTTCAGACTTCTTTTTTTTTTTTGAAAAGGAAATGCCTTTAAAAGAGAGAGAGACTAGAGGTCGAGATTGTACCAAAATTTGAGATTTTTCTAAGGCAAACTGAGCTTCCTCTTGTGTTGAATCCTTCCGGGAAATTTTCCGGCAAATAGCAGGTCTGTGTCTTTGGTGACTGAAAACTGCGTCGTTCCTCTTTCTCTCCAACGTTTTTGCACTTATCTGCATATAAGACAATAGAAAACAAGAGTGCATGTGGTTTGAAAGAGGATTGGTTAAGGTGGGGAACTAGCTAAAGATGAACTAGCCATTCAGGATTAACAGAGAGTGGTAAAAGGATAAAGGAGTCCTGAATGTATGATTCGTTTCCCTGGTCTAATGTTTCAATAAGAAAATTAAGTCCAAGTTAAGTCCAAATAAAACAGAGCTAGTGTATTCTTTCATCTAAATCAAAATCATTCAAATTCTTCTGGGGTACTTCGTTTCAAATGTGCTTAGCTACCGCCTAGTCTAGTCCTAAATCATGAATGAGCATGTCACTATGAACAATCTAAAAGCACACAGTCAACTATCATTGATTCATGTTCACCATTCCCTTTTAAATGTATTTTGTTTTGAAAACCGTTTTTAAAAAACTTTAAGGAAAATGCAAAAAGTGTAGATAATGCAAGACTCATGAAAGAAAAGTAGTTAGAAAGGGATGAAATCCTCCCCCAGACTTAAATCACACTGTCCTCAGTGTGAAACAAGTCGAGATTGGATGAGAAAAATGCATAGATAATCGAATTGGTAAGGCCAAAGAGAACTTACCTGGATCCAGGATGCTGGTGGTGATGGACCAGATTCATTCGAAGAGGTTTGGGAAGGTGATAGGTGGTGATGAAGGTGGTGGGAAGTGATGAATGAGGTGGAGTGGGGCTTGGTGAGGTGGAATGAGGTGAAGTGGGTGATTTGGGGTCGGGTATAATCTCCACGGCCATTTGCCGCAGTCAGGAGCGACGCGACCGCGATGAAATGGTGTCCGGCCGCGGTCAGAAAGACACGGCCGCGGTCGAAGAGGCGTTTCCCGCGGTCAGGACGCCTGCGACCGCGGGGGCTTATATTTGCGGCATATTTCCTGCTTCTCCTTGGTTTCTGCTGGGCCGAGCAGTCAGGGACCATCCTTCTTTTTGTTCTTTTCTGTTTTTTGATTTTTTTTGGCTTTTTTTTTTTAATAAGAAACACCTGAAACTAAGAAAAAGAAAAAATCAATGGAAAAAGAAAGAAAAATCCTAAAGAAAACAATACCTAAATGGGTTGCCTCCCATTAAGCGCTTCTGTTTTATGTCGTTTAGCTCGACTTTTGGTGTTGGTCGTGGCTTAGTCCAATGAAGAAGACCTTGTCCTAAGACAAGTCTTTTTCGACATCTCCTTGCTTTGCCTAGCAGGTTCCTCGTCACTCCAAAGTTCTTCTTCAAACTCTTCTGTTGCAGAACGTTTTCCTGCTTTGCTGTTGTATGGGACAGCTTCTGTGAACACATCTTTGTCAATATTAGCAAATGAAATCTTCCGGTTTGGCCAGTCCATTATAGCTCCGGAAGTTGCTAGAAAAGACCATCCGAGAATCACTGGATGTGTTGCGTCTCTTGTTTCGACAATGTAGAAGTCGACATGCACGATGCAATATCCTATTCTCAAAGGAATGTCATGAGCTATTCCTTGAGGCGTTGCATTCGAATCATTAGCTAGACTAATCTTTGCTCTAGTCCTGCGCAGATGTTTAATATCAAATCTCAAAGCATTTGCCTTGGACATCATGTTAAGACAAGTTCCAGAATCACAAAGCACGTTTTTAAACATTTCTCCTCTAATAGAATAAGAGATGAGAACTGACCTGCACCTTCGATTTTGTGAAGTGTTCGAACAGGTTTATCTCTTCTGGCATGATTGAACAAGTCTTCTATCTCAGGGATTGATTCCTTGCTCTCACAGAAGTAATGGCCTATCATGAAGTCCTTGCAAGCTCTGACAAAGGTAATTCCTTCAGGTAAATTTCGAACTACATCATTGAACTCATTGAGCTTCTCTTTGCTGATTTTGTTGGTGTAGTGGCTGCATTCTTCAGGTTTTTGAAGGTGGATCGCATAGACAGCTGCTTCTGGTGACATCATGTATCGAGCTCACATAAAGTATCTATGGATATCCTCCTTAGACTCCTTGCAGTACCTGAAAAAGACTTGTAAACGACCAAGCTTCTAGATTTCATCAAAGCTTAGGTGAGCAGGGAATGACCCTACCATATTGTTAAACTCTATGAGCTTCTCCCTACTGATGTTGTTGGTGATCCATTGAATTTCTCGTGAACTGTCTTCTGAGGAATATCCTGCGTTTGGATCTTCTACAAACAACCCATATTCTTCATCTTCAGAGTATTGTTCTTCATACTCATCTTCACAAGACAAGGCCATGTTGCAGGGCAATGACTTGTCTCTGTCTTCAGATCTTTGGGTGCTGATGGAGCAAACTAGTTGTTGATGGAGGGGTTTAGTCATTCCAGGAGGTGTACCAGACGCACAACTGCTTGTATGAGCTGAACGGAACTGTTTTAGAACGTTTTTCCGGTCGGCCTTGACTGCAGGAGACGCGACCGCGGGAAAACGCCCATGGGCCGCGGGTAGGCCGAGCACGACCGCGAGAGAAGGCCTCTTGGCAGCGGTCGGAAGCGACGCGACCGTGGGGAAGTGTCTCCGAGTTGATTGTCTGCTGTTGCTTGCTCTTTTGCTTCCTGGATGATCTTCTGGGTCTTCTGGCTTGATGTACTTCCTCTCTGGACTTGAGTCTTTAGTTTTGGTTGCTGGAATCTGCTCTCCAAGTCCTTGTATGATCTCCTCAACCTTTTCTTCAACTTCATCAAGAGCATAGACTACTTTGTCCATGGTTGAGTCAAGCTCTTCGGGTTTGTCAATGACTTTGTAAACCTTCTCTGAAACTTTGACTGTGAAGTCATAAGACTCGTTCTTAGCTTCGTTGAGGGCGTTTCCACATCATCAAGTTTGAATTCCAGGTCCATGACTTGTTTTTAGTGTGCGAAGCTCGTCGGTGTGCTTCGCGTGCTCTCCTCATGATGTCGAACCTGTTAGTGATCATAGCTGCGTCCTTGGTTGCTCGTTCTTCTATGATTTGAATTGTGAAGCTAGGTTATCGATCTTCTCATTGAAAAGGTTTGATATCCCCTCAATTCTTTCGTTTAGACAGGCTGTAGCGGTTGCTTGAGCTTCTATGAACTGCTTGATTATGCCTTCGAGCTGACTCAGTCGGTTACTATGCTGGATGTTCTCATCTTGCTGGAGAACCTGGTGAGGTATGCGATACATAGGTGGTCTAGGGTTTACCATTGGAGGCACGTAAGGCTCGTTCAGGAACGTTCTGTAGTCTTCGGTTCGAATTTCTTCGTAGAGATCGCGTAGGTATTGCTTCTCTCTGCGTCTGGTCGCTTGAGGAGTGTTCTAAAACCTTTCTCATAGTAGGGATTTCGATTTATAGGATCCATTGCTTCTGCAATGGAAACAAAATAACCGAAAAATGGAAATATGCAGAAAAATGGGTTCTAGAGTCTATTTACCAACCTTTCTTAGGGTTTTGCGGAAAAGAAAACGCGTGCCTTCCCCGGCAACGCCGCCAAAAACTTGATGCGTGACTTGATGTGGTCGTGTCGAGGGTGTCAAGTTTTACCCTAAATGAAATCAATAGCCGCAAGTGCACAGTTGATCGATTGTAGTACTTAGGGATCGAATCCACAGGGAAGGAGGATATTTCCTGCAAAAGCCTTCGAAAGAAATATAAAGTAAGGAAGTCTAGAACCAGGCAAGTTTTGTGAGGGTTTTGGTGGTGTGTTTAAAATGTAAAAATGAATCTTAAAGAGAAAATACTGGGATTAAAATGACATAATAACTAAACTTAACGAAAACGGGTAAAAAATTGCAAGGCACTTGCAAGGCCTGATGATCTTGTGATGACGTTCCATCGAAGCCACTGATGATTGCAAGGCCTGATGATCTTGTAGATAAGAATAAACCTAAACCTTCTTGACCTGTTAAGGTCTCCGCTCAGGTAATGGTTTTAACTCATTGTTGTTTGACTCAGTATTGAATTACGTTGATTTGATGATTGATTGTGATGGATGAAAAGTAAATATAAATGAAATATATGTGAAAGAACATAATGTGTTGGCGTAATCCACCCACGTTTTGTTTGGCAATGAAATTGTCACCAAGTCGGTTGAGAGATTAAGTAAATGGGGAGAGGATAAGGAATTGTTTGTCTAATATAGAAATTGTTCTAAGTTATCCAAAGATTAAGGAGAAGTAGCTGGGGTGTAACCTTTAGGAATTCGAGGACAAATTTTTTTAAGGGGGTTAGAATGTAATAACCCGTTCAAGAGATCAGGACGCGGTCAATGAAAAAAAAACAAAGAAGAAGCTAAGGTTAATGGGTCAAGAGATTTAGCTATATAAGTTAAGTCTTTGTCTAAGGAAGTCAAGTATTTAGTCGCTCGGGTGGATCGGTGGGTTATTTTGGTTTGATCGGAAGGTCAAAAATGGGTTGGTCAAGAGAAGCTGTTTGATGACTCAGAAGCTTGACTCAGCAGTTTGATTCAGCAGCGTGCTTGCCTGCTTGAGCAGCTTAGACACACGCCAAGCACACGCCGGGAAACGCTTTTCACACGCCGGGAAACGCTTTCCACGCACCGGGAAATGCTCTGCACGCGCTGGGACACACTCTCCATGCGCCGGCACACGCCAAGCACGACACAGCAGCTTCGTGTCTTGCTTCACCTGCTTACGCCTTCACACGCAAGCACGACACAGCTGCTCGAGAATCTTTTCTGCAAGCACGACACAACTGCTCGAGAATCTTTTTAGAATCTCCATCTTTCCCCTATAAATAGAAGCTTTAGGATTTAGTTTTCAGGATCGAAAAGAGCAGCGAAGCTCTACTAGAAAAGTTCTGGCGACCGTGACTGCCGTCAACCACACCGAACCACTGCGCGAGCCGTAGTTGGATACCTAGTCGGGAACAGTCAGGTAGGTCGTTTTAGTTCAAAGTCACCTGTTTAACATAATTTTTGTACTGAATCCAAATCTGACCTCTGTTTGGCCCGGTTCTGGTCGGATCGCTGTAAAAATTAAGTTTGTGTAGGTAAAAGTGAGGTTTTCGAAACCATAAGAAACCATTATTGTCTTGAAAGACCAAGGTGAGTCTTGGTGTGGGTTGTTTGTTGCTTGACTGCAAAGCAAGTAGATATATATATATATACATATATATATATATGTATATTGCGTGTTGCATTGCGATATGAATCCACAGCAGTGCACTAGCACATATTTTACTGTCGTGTGGATGAGAGATATGAGTTTTGATGCCATGTGACGCTTCCTTCAGCCATGTGATGTGATTAGATATCCGGGCTTGCGAGACGGATATGAGAGTGATGTGAAATCTCGGGTCGATGAGTGATGCATGAGAGAAGACAGTCGTGACTTTTTAGCCTGTGTGGCTAAAGTTTGATTTGTGCAAAATGTGAGATTTTTCTTTGTACGGGATCTGGTCAATGGCATCTGAGAGATTTGGCATTTGAGTGTATGTTGGGTGTATGCATATATAATAAGTATGTATTATCATGCATCAAATGTACTTGTTGTTGATGTTGCATGATGCGTGTTTTGCGTGATGTTTGGGATTTTTGGGTTATTACTTAAACGGTTAGGAGAACCGAACTCACTGAGCAATTAGTTGCTCACGACTCTATTTGTTTTGCAGGTGACCATAGCGGGTAGCCAATTGGGACGGAGAAGTTTAGGGTCGTTGGTGTAGATTTCATGCCTTTTGCAAAACCAAATATGATTTAAGTTTTTTTCGATATAATGTTTTCTTAGGGGTGCCATTGTGTAACAGACAAAGTAATAAAAGTATGTTTTTATAAAGCTCGGTTTTCGAATGATACTAGACTTTGTCCGGGATGAACTATCAGACACGTCTCAGGTTGAAAAGCTGGGAGACGTGTTTGGTAGGAAAAGCGTGTGCGGACGTCAACCTTGGGCTCTTGGACGTGCATGTTGTTGTTTGATTTGTGCACGGCTAAGAACCTCGGGCCATCAGTCTATGCGCGCAAAAGTAGCATCGTCGATCCAATTTGGGTTCGAACGGTGTGTTGTGCATATTCTTGTTTGATTATTGCACGGTCGGTCATTGCACTTGGATCTAGACCGAGTCGGGGGTGTTACACTCGGTGTGTTAGAGTTCTATGCCAAGGTGTAAACGTTGAGGGGTGCACGTGAGCAAAGATCGAAATGAAGAACTCATGAAGAACTCACCAAGAACATGCTTGAACCCTAGTATTTGATTCATCTTCACGTGCACTCGTTAGATCAGCTTTGTTCTTGAATCTGGGTTCGGGACAAGGGACCTCGGCATAGACACGCCGAGGGACTTGGTAGTCAAGGGATCAAGGGAGATGAGGTCCGACGTGCAATACCGAGGTCTTGAAGTCGAGGTCTGGCTTCAACACTTAGTCATTTTCGGCTTCGTTTCTTCAGCATGTGTGCCCCGGTCTTGATACATCGAGGGGTTAGCATGAGGTCTGGACCTTAGCAAGGGAGCGACACCGAGGCCTGTATACATCATCCCTCGTAATCTTTGAAGCTCATTGGATCGGCTTAGAATGCATGCGAGACAAGTGTGTCTCCTGGTGGCGATATCTCTCTGCTCACTGCTCCGAATTCAGTAACTCCAACTTTGATAAAGACCCCGTTAACTGATTCAGACCAGAAGCTTCCCCGGATTGGCAATCTTTGGTGCGCGCAGGTGCAAACAGGTTTTAGCCTAAAAATGCTTCCCGCGGTAAGGAAAATATCCGAGAATTGCATACCACGGCAAGCTTTTTAGCCAATAAAAGTCTCCTGTCTCGGCATATAACTTCACCCGACAGCATTTTCATCCGATACTGATTTTTTGCCGAGAGAGGTCACCCGATAGCATTTTTAGCCGGTAAAACTGATCCAGCCGGTACATGCTTTTGCTGAGAAATTCGTTTTTACCATTTTCACCATTTTTAACCCTTTTCTTCACCGTTTCAACACCTCTTGAACTCCAAACAACCTCCAAATCACCTGATAAAGACTCCAAACCATGCAAAGCTCTTTTGGACCTAATGCAAACCTTAAGGTCTAAATTAATGCCTAAGGACCTAAAATGTATGAGAAAAGACATGATTTGGACTCTAAAATATGATGTATTTATGAACATATCAGCGTCTTTCTTTCCAAAACTCGTAAGTCGCAACTTGCTATACTAGTTTCATTGTGATGAGCAAGTTCAGATTTATTCTTGATCCAAGTAGCCTAGAGCTTAAAATGGAGCACATCATGAAATAAAACAGGCTAGCGGAAAAGACGTAGTCTCTTGTATCATTTGGTTCTCCACATAACACAAATGGCTGAATGAATTCCCATTGACAACATCGATCCCGTATAGTGATTTTTTTCGTGAAACGTGAGCCAAATAATAATCCAATGTTTGATTTCTTTAATCTAAATAAAGAAATAATTATTTTATCCTTTATTTTTTAAGTTTACTGTATAGGGTAAGTTTTTCTTTTATTTTTTATTTTAATTTTTTAAAAATTTTAAAATCTTTAACTTTTATGATTAAGATTTGGTTATAAATATTTTGAATTTTGATTTTTTTTTCGATTATGGACTTGAATGATGTAGTCTTTTTTTATGTTTTGAAAACGTGATTCCGCCGAGTACATACCATTCACAATATTAAACATAGTATGGTAAAAAGTAAAACTTAAAAACCTATTTTCCAATTATTGATAACATCATGTTTTACCTGTTTTTAAAAGTCATTTCTTAAGTAATTTCAAGTGTTTTATTACGATTTCCTATATTTGTAGTTTCAAGACTTTTTCAGATTAAGTAAGAAGCAGTGTCAAACCATCAGAAGTTCAGTCTCAAATGAACACCTTTTCACCATCTGATCCAACTAAAATTTGGAGACATTCAAGAGGAGCCAGCTGACTTTCCATTAAACTTTACTTGAGAACAATCCAACAGTAAAATCAAAAGATACGTGGAAACGAAGATGTCCCGTCAACTATCCCGACTTGCATCCAAGCCACGGAAAACACAGGCCTGACCACGCTTCTGAGCTTACAGCTGCTGTGGAACATCATTTTATCAGTCCTGGAGAGTCTTGACCCTCGGCCAGCCTTATCTCGGCACTAAAGCCCAACTTCAAGCTCATTTTGCATTCTCTTCAGAGAAAACCCGAAGGACGACCTAGAAGACTTGAAGACCTATAAATAAATGTTTTAGGAGATATATTGTTGTATCCTCTGGTGTGCCAGCATATACATTAGCACCAAACTTTTGTTTCTTAGTTTTTTTTTAGGTTAGGGAGATAAAAATCTTTTTCTTGAACACTTGTTATTCTTTTCATCTATCTATTTAGTTTTATGCAATCTTCTTTTATGTTTATGCTTTCTTTAATTATGTGTAAGTAGTTTAGTTGTTGGGTTTAAAGGATTCATTGAAACCCTAAACCCTAAACCCTAAATCCTATGTTAAATTAGGACTGTTGTTTTCTTAGTCATATTCTAGATCTCATCTCTTCTAAATTGTTCATATTGTATGGAGTTAGAGTTAAAAACTAACAACTGATCCTAGGATGATTAAGTCACGTAGTGTTGTATTATTCGTCTAGACATAACTTCAGAAGAATGAAGTCTCTATAGGAGACGAAAGCTACCTATAGAGTATCGTGAGCAAAGATGAAACTTGTATGATATTGCATGATCTTTCTTGTGGCCAGAGACGAAAGCTATTGGTCGAGTTTGAGTGATTAGTTTGTTAGTTACGCGACAAAAAGCTGATCATACCTATATGTTTTCTAGTTCTATGTAGATTACTAGAAACGAATTTTAAGAGCTTAGAACCCTAGCATAATCGAACATCCCCTAAGATATCCCTGTCAGCCCAACTTTCGTTTTACTTCCTAGCCATATCAATTTAGTTTTATAGTTTTTTGTTTTACCAATTGATTTTACTTTTTTTTCTTGTGACACCAAAACCCTATAAAACCCCCTTGAGTCTTTGAATTGTTAACTAATCCTCGTTTGAAGTTTTGCAGAAAAGACAACTCTTCTTATGGATCGACATTCTAAGTACTATATTGCATTGATGTGCACTTGTAGTCACTAGGGTTCTACAAATTTAAAACTTCACCCGCTACCTCTAACTCTAGCAGCATCAAGTTTTTGGTGTCGTTGCTTCGGAAAGATTTGTTCTTGCTTCTGCCAAACTTCGTAGGAAGTAATACCAATTCATAGATAATTTTTTTTCTTTTTCTTTTCGTTTTTTTTCTTCGATTCAGATCTCTCAAACATGGATCACCCTACAAGAAGAGATCCCTACTTTGAGCAAAGGTTTTACAACCTGTGTGATGCTCCCTATCTTCAAGAGTCACAACACTGGTGTGATTCAAGCTACAAAACCAGAACTCTTTTCTGAGCCATCACCACTATTCAGGGTGCTGCGAGCCTCCTATCTTTATCTCAAATTTTTTTACTTGTTTGCAGTTTTCGACTTAGTTTGCCTTTTGTGTCATAGATACTATGTGCAATGCATTTCTCTCTTTCACCAGCTTTGAGGTTATTGGACTTTAATATAAACTAATATCTACTGCAGTAGTAGTGAATAAGAGTAATGAATGAATGGAATATGCTAGCTCCTTTCTAGTTAAGTATATGTCACAGATGAATAAAATGTTTTGTACGGTTCAGATGTTTCAAAATACTATGATGCATGAGACAAAGTAACATGTTTTCTTACTCTCTTAGTTTTAGAATGTATGATTGTTTTTCGTCCTTTTTGAGAATTGATAAGTAATAAAAAATATGATCACTTTTTTAGCATTCATATGTTGTTTCATATTGTTTTCAAGTTTATGGTTTTCGTCAGTTCTTTCAATGCTCTTGTCACATATATAGCATATAGTTTGTGACAAATTGTTGAATTTGTCATAGTAATCATTTATTTTATTCTTGTTATATATAGATGAGCAGGAGAAGATGATAAGCTAACAATTTATATAACTTTCCAGAACAAGATATATAAATATTCTTCTTTATATTATTTCCTAAATAATCAATTTGTTTAAGTTACCAGAAAAAGTTAACGTATTTTTAAAATTTTAATATATTGAAATGCTATTAATTTTTATACACCTCCTCGTATTTCCTTAGCCGCTTTAAGTTTTGCCAAAATTTCTCCCACTGATTGAGAAGCCCTGCAAAAAAAGTCAAAAATATTTATCCATCTCCCTCACTACCTATCAAAACCATTCGTCCCTTGCTTTTTAGTTGAAGCTATTAATCTGTGTTTCAGTTCTGAGGTCTCATTGGAAGGTAGATCTACATTATTCTGGATTTTTAGAAGTTAAGCTAGAGTTGAATCCGTATATGTATTCCTCTCTTGAATCTTAATTTCTCTCTTAAGGGTTTTATTGATCTCTGCTGATTTAATATTTTTTCATCATCATGTTATTTTCTCATTTTTTTTCTTCCTTCGGTTTTAAAAGATTTTTCCATGAACAGTGACAATTGATATTAAATATACCATAAAAAGCTTATTTGCCAACCATTCTGTTATATCACCACTCATATTCCGGGATAGTGATTTTCATGTGTTTATTGTGTAGATATGGAAGAGTCATATGTGGATCATACAACTTTACCCTTGATGCATCCTGGTCATCAAAATGGAGCGAAATGGTATGAATATTTTCTTAAATACTATAGATTATTTTCACAGATTTATACTTCATTTAAGTAATCTATTTCACCTAAGTATTAAAACTACACCTAAGTATCAACGGCTGTCAGAAAGATCATTCAAAGTTGTTTTAAAGGACCATAATACTCTTGGAAAAGAGTTCCACCATTCTAAAAACGAATATGGTTTAATTTGTTTAAGGTATTCTTTGTTCCCTGGCTTACTTGTTTCCTATAGGACTAATGTGGTTAATTAGTTTTCCAGTAGTAATGTAGTCAATTAGTTCAACCTGAGAAAGGAATATATACTTTGTTATATTTCATAAATTATTTTCAGTGTAACTCATCATGTCTGATATACTTTTTTTTTAGAGAAAATTTAACTGATATGCTGATATCAACGATCAAGTTGAAAGCGAGTTTAATAAGCTTGCTGCTTATTGCCTCAGAGGAATGATAAACAATGCAAAGAAAGAAGGAGAAAACCAGAATGGATTTTGTCTAGAAAAATCAGAATGTATTTTGTCAGAGTATTGGACCATTATGCTGGCGTGTCGGGCAACACTAAAAGCAAAAACAAATAGTGAGAAGGCATGTGCTTCTCGACTGTTTGATCGCAATGTTTTGGATTCACATTCTCACCTATTGGGTTCACATTCCTGTGCTAAAGTTCAAGATGTTTTGGTAATGTATTTTTTTCTCATTGCTAATTTCCATTTGTGACTATTTATTTGTATTGTTTCACTTTATTTTATTATTTTGTTTGCAGGAAGCAAACATGAAAACTACTCCTTTATTGTTTGATGAAGAAAGTACATTAGAAACCTGATGGAACATACATGTTGATCAACAAGCATGTTTGATTGCAGAATCTTATATGCATGTATAAGGGCGCTTGGAACAAATGTATCTTCTAGTGAATAAAACATGACAGCTGAAAATCTTGACCAACATGAGAAAAATGAAATTTATATTAGTTTTATATTTTTTTGAGATCAGATAATTGCAATTAGTCTTTTGTCATTTTTTTTATGTCTTTCGTTCTAGCATAATGTTTTTTCAAACTGTAAATGGTTTATATCGTATATTAGTGAAACTAATTGAAATTTGACGACTGTTACGAAATTGGCTTTCGTGGTGCCTTATATGTTTAGGTTGAGTATGGTATGAGATCTGGTTTAAGGTTGTGCAGAAATTTATTTTGTATGCTTGATTTAACATTTGTTTTGGTGTGGACAAAATAAGTTTTCATAGCCTTTAATTGTTTTTTTTTTTTTGGGTCTTTTGCTCTAGGCTGCAACTGCTGCTGTGGGTCATCTAAACAAGGCTATATTTTTGGACTTGGAGCACTAAGTGATGTTTTACCATGTTGATTCCTCTCCAAGTCAACCATAACCTTCTGAATAAACAGAGATGATAACACATCGCCTGTAAGAGTTGGAAGCTGAACTGAAACAAAGCTTTGAAAAAAAATCTGCAAATTCAGAAAAGACTTGAATCTATGGAAAAAATTGTTGAGTCTTTTGCAAGTCAGAAAAAGCTTGAATCTATGTTTCTATTTATCTTTAGTACTGTTTAGTTTGTATTTTATTAAGATTATTTCCTTTAAATTGTGTTCATATATTAATTATTAACTTTGTTTTCGATGTTAGTTTGTTAAGAAATTTTCTTATTTGCTTATTATATTTTAGTTTTATGTTTTATTGTAAATTATTTATTTTTAAAGAAAATATGGTTATAATTAAAATAGAAATTTTTGGTAACTGTTTGTGACTAAAATTTAATGGTTTTTCATATTTCTAATTTTGTAACAATTTGTAACGGGCTCAGTAAGAAAAAAGGTAAATATATATATATATATATATATATGACAAAAAATTATAATAATATTCACTTTTTTTTTGTAATAGTATCTTTTTCTCTATGCCTTCTTTTGTTCTTGAACTTCCAGCTTGATTTTGTTTCACTGAATTTTGGGTTTGTGTCTCTAGCACTTGCATATCTATATCCACAGAATCAACTACATCTTCATTTTCTCCATTCACTCTAGAATTTAAACTACCTTCTCCTTGTTGAGCACGCCAACTTTTTTGTCCAAGTGACATTAATAACACCAAATTCCCCTTCAAACAAATCCATATTGGGAATCAACTTCATTTTTTATTTTTTTAGCACCAGACCATTCCTATATATAACAAAAATAAACATGTATTAACAAAAAATGATGAAACCAGCTAACTAAAAACAGTTTGTCCAAAATAACGAATGAAGTAAGACAAACAAATAGCAATCACAGATGTAAATATATGAAAGAAACATATAGCAATCAGTCAATGCAATAAAGAGAAAACACGTATAAAAAAATCAGATTGATGGCCCTAAAAGAGAACAAACAATAAAAAAGATCAAACATGTATATGAGAAAGAATGTTTTATTCTCCTTCTATTGGGCTATTTGGCATTTTTGTTTTAATATATTATCTCTATTAAATTATACAATTAAATTGTTTGACTTAAGAGCAATAACATATATATAACATTTATGATATATTTTATGTAAAAATGAATATGGATAGTATTTTTTCTCTTAAATTTAAAAAATCATATGTATAAAGATATATAAAATTACTATACAATTAAACTACAATGAATTTATTCAACTAATACAAACAAGTAAAAATGTGTATTCACTAAATGATCATAAATTTTAAAAGAGACATTTACAAATTATATCACTTTATATCTTTTTATTACACAGAATATCACTTTCTGCTACTATAACATTTTTTCAGCTTTTACATTAGCTAGATTATAATTTGATCCTTCTTTTATTTTTTTTTGTAAGTTTTGGGCTAAAGATAAATCAAATTAAAAATAAAAAGTCATACTCTCTCTCTTGTCTCCCTTTTTCTGACGACATTTTTTTTTTCTTTCCTCTCTTTTCCTCACACTTATATTCTCTATATTTTATTTAGTTTATTTTCTTGTTTTTAAAAAATAATATCATAGTTATTTTACACTATCAGTTATATCTCTTTTGTATCTATATTTTGAGTATCATTTTTCAATAGTTTACGTATATGTAATACGTATAATTAGATAAAACGTATATACAGTTATATAGTTGTGTCCATGTGGATACGTACATGCATCCATATTTAGACGTATCCACGAACATGTGGTCCATGTGCACGAAATTACATGGACATGTAAACGTATTCACGCACATATGGTACATGTGGATGCAATTACATGAACATACATGCTGCTCCACGATAATATGGTACACGTGGATGCAATTACATGAACATACATGCTGTTTCACGATAATATGGTATACATGTACACACTATATGTATATGTGTATTTTTTTATATATAATATATATAAATTATATAATTATGTAAACTATTATAAAATAGGTATCAAAATATAGACATAAAATAGATATAACTGATAGTGTGAAAATAATTACAAAATTATTTTTTTATGAAAAGAAAATAAACAAAATAAATATGAGAAATATAAGTTTGAGGAAAGAGACGAAAGAGAAAAAATATAAAGAAATAAAATATACTATAGTCGCAAAGAAAAAAAGACAAAAGAGAGAAAGTGTGACTTTTTATTTTTATTTGTAATTATGTGTAATTGACAAGGATAGAATTGTAATCTAGCCAATGTAAAAGCTGAAAAAGTGTTATAGTAGCAGAAAGTGATATTTTATGTAAACTAAACTCAGAAAGTGATATAATTTGTAAATTTCTCATTTTAAAACATTACAATAAAACCAATAAATAAATAAATACACATATCTTAAGCTGATATAGATAATTTAATTAACTACAAGACTCAGAAAAATGAAATAACAGTATAGAAAATTAGTGACCATGTTTGTGCGTAGCGCACATATGTGTGGATCACACCGTAGTTGAATATAAAAAGATTCATTAGCAAACAAGAAAAAAATATAAACAGGAGAAAGATAATTATACTTGTTTCATGTAAGTTAGCAACTATATAAGTTTATTTTATTTATTTGTCATGATCTTCAAAGATTCTTAGAAAACACTAATACCAAAAATTGTTAAAATAAATAAAAAATTCTAAAAATATATTTAACGATTATTTTTAGAGATAGGTTTGTATTCCAAGTTTTTTTTTGTCAAAATGTCGCAAGATTTAGAGGCAATTCTCTTATATGTGAAATTTTTTTTTGTTAAAAAGTTTATACGTGAATAATTTTGAGAATCATTTCTTTGTTCCCATAAATTTATATTTTGTAGCTGATTTTCTTTCGAACAAAATCTATGTAGAATATATCTTAATTATTTAACTTACATAAAAATCGATCACCTAAGACAAAGATTTACAAAGTATAATACTTTTAGCCATTCTTTTCTTTGTCGTTGTGTTGCTAAGTCTCTATACCGTGAGCCATGCCGGAGTCACCAGCTGCTACACCAGAGTAGCTGAACCTTCTGAAGATATGCCACTTGAAACCTTCTCTCCTCCTACTGGCTTAAGTGCTCCTGAGAAAGTACTTTCAAATTTCTCTTTTATTGAACCAAATTTACATCTATGTTACTTATGATTTATACACACTTTTTTAATTTTTCCAGGTTCATATTATGCAGAGAGATCACAACGGTCGAGGTACGATAATCTTGTAGGTGACATTGATAAACGATGATCGTTATAACATTTTTAACTATTGCAATCCCAATAGCATCAACGACACTTTAAAGATACTATGTATACACCTCTGGTTTTCATCATGCCAACATTAAAGGGCTTGAGGTTTGTAAATTTTCTTTACGTTCTCGTCCAAGTAACCGATCTGTATAAATAGGGTTTTTAAATAAACTAATTTTTTCTTTTTTTTCGTCTTTGTGCAAGTATGATACTAAGTACTTCCATGAGCTTGGAACTGGTCGTTTCACAAGACAATGATCCTTTACGACCCCTCCTAAAGTCGGTCATGATGTTCCCTACCCATTCAGATTCATTGGTAATCCACAGATTCATAATTTTTAACAATGGTTTTAGGGTTTTGAATATTATTTCATAAAAACTGTTAACTATTAACTCTTATTTATTTTTGTATACGTAGGTGATGTCGGAAAAACCTATGCCTTTAACCAGACATTGTACCATTACATGTTGAACAGTAAAGGCCAAATGGTGCTATTTGTTTGAGATTTGTCGTACAGCCTTGGAACTGGCCGATTTGTGGATCCTAGTACTGCGTAGCAGCTTTGGATCTGGGATGCAGAGAATTTTTTTTCCCAGTAGACTGTAAGATCCAATCTAGATACATCTTTCTATATAAAAATGAAAAATATTGTCTAAAGTTAAAATCCCTTTGTAAGGCAAGAATTAAACATTTAAGCCATACATGAACCGTTACCATGTTCCTTACATAGCCTAACAGAGCAATCTCTGTTACTAAAAAAAAGTCTCTGCTTACATCTTTGTACTCTCCTCTTACTCAGCTTTTGATAAGGATCTAAGACACACTTTACACTATTACAGTCTGTATGTTAAAGTATAGATTTTTTCTTGTGCGACATGTTACCACAGACTGGTATACACAACAAAACTTGTGGTTCAAGAGTGAGCTCAAAAAGGTAAACAGAGAAGAGATTCCATGGCTGCTTTTTTTTATGCACTCTATGTGGTACAACAACAAAAATTACCACTATATGGAAGGTGAAAACACGAGAGTCACGTTCGAGCCATGTTTCATCCAAAACAAAATTCATTTTTTTTTCTGGTCATGTTCATGCTTACGAGATATCAGAGTGTATCTTCAATATTAGTTACAATATCACTGATGGTTTGAGTCCTCTTGTGAAAAATCCATTTGCTCCAATTTACATCACCATTGGACATGGAGGCAACATAGAAGGAATAGCTAACGAGTAAGAACAAGAAACCTTAAATATATAACATTTTATTATTCTTTGTATTGTTTAATCAAGATCGTATGTTTATTATGCAGTTACACGTAATCACAACCGAGTTACTCACTTTATAGAGATATGAGTTTTGGACACGCGATGCTAGAAATGAAAAACATGACTCATGCACTTTACACTTGGCATAGGAACCAAGATGATGAGCCTGTTATCGCGGATTCTCTATGGGTGAAGAACAAATACTTCTTGTTGGAGGAGGAGAAGACATTTTGAGAAAGTCTAGAGATTAATTAGATTTGCTTTTCTAGTTAAAATATAAACATACTTTGTTGAAAATGGTAAGAAAAAAAGAAAGAAAGCTTTTTTTTTATGAGTGGAATGATTGGTACCATACATGCAATCACATTTTTTTATAGTGATAAGATATATATAATATTATAGCCGGTCTTGATTTGTGTAAAGATGATAAAAAAGTGTGCAATCTACTTGATTTTTCTTTCTGTCCATCCATTCGCATGTCCTCTTTCTTTATGCTACTAGAACATAAAATATTTTTACTGATGGTGTACCATCCATAATTATGAGAATAAAACAAAACTAGAGTTGAATGAGAAAAAAATTAATGTCCATTAGCTCCACTAAAGATATGCGTTTCTCCCACTCCTCCATTCAAAGCCTGTATTTTTAATGTATACCATTAGAAGCTTTTATTATTATTTTTTATTTATTTTATTTATGGTTGAATGGTGAAGAAAAAACAGAACTGTGTCTCCATAAAGTTAATCTGTATTTTTATGCATTCCATTCAAAGTCTAAAATGTTTTGATCTGCACATAAAAGTATAAAAGACAGTAGAACATACTTGTAGTCTTGGTTTTAAATAGCTTGTAGCGGAAGAAAGCGGTGAACTTAACGCTAACCGCTTCACGCTTTTGGTCATGTAGCGGTCGCTTTGTGTATATAACGACTAAAGATCCACTTTCATTAATAAAACTCTTAAATCTTAATTTAATGCAGTTGTTCCTAAAACAAAATATACCAAAACATCAATCCAAAAAAAATGCAAAGACAAAACCAAACAATCATTTAAAAGTATTGCTAGAACTAAAACACTATAGAATAAGATCATCATCATTACCAAGTTCATAAGAATCTTGGTAACCCAAATCATTTGCTCCTATATCCTCTTCAATCTCATCATCATCAACCAAGGACATAACACCCTTTCCTTTGTCAACTCTAGCTGAACTTGGAGCAACATCTTTTTCTTTGTCAATTCTAGCTGAACTTGAAGCAACACTATTTCCTCTAGTACGGTAGCTAGGATCCTTCACTCCTGTAGCCTAGCTAACCACTCTCCATGTCAAGTCATCATCTTCAAACACCAAATCATTGTCTTCATCTGAAGAGTTCCCGTCCATTCTCCCAAGTAGCCAATCGTTGCTTTCATCAATTTCTTCCAAGAGAATAGGATCAGTGGTATCACTTTGCTTTATCGACGTTGCAAAGCACGGTTATATTTCACAAAAACCATATCATTGAATCTACTTTGGGCCATATGAAGCTGTTAAAAATAAAGAATATAAGCTACATAATATTGTGAAATTTAATTCAAAATACGTACTAAAAAAAACTCATGTTACTTACAAGTTGAAAAACACCCCAACTTCTCTCACAACCAGTAGCACTACAAGTGAGGCTAAGAACTTTTATGGCAAAGTTCTTGAGGTATGGAGCTGAAGATCCATAACACGACCACCATTCCGCTGTTATAATAAGAATTTTGTTATTTTTCATCTAATATCATTATATTAATATATTTAAAAGCATACTATATTAAAAAAAAGAAATGACCTGGTGATTTTTTTGATCTTTGCCTCTATGCCATTGTATTACCAAAGATACCAGTTGCATTTTTAAATGCATCCAACTCATCCATTATTTTATATCTTGAATCTCCTGCTCAGGAACCAGCCTTTCAATGTATTTATACAACCCATTCTCCACTTCCGCACAAAGTACATCATCAGGATGTTCATACTGGATCGCTGGATTCAGAAAATGACCTGCTGCATGCAAAGGTCGGTGAAGCTGACAGTCCCATCTTCTGTCAATGATCTCAAAGATTTTTTTGTACTGCTCCTCCCTCAGATTGAAACTATTAGCAATAGCCTCTTTTGCTTTGTCCATGGCTGCATAAATATATCCCATTGGTGGTTTTCTCTCTCCATCAACCATCCTAAGCACACAAACCAGTGGACCTGTCACTTTTAATGCATATAGGATATGCCTCCAAAAAGTATCTTGCAACAGATACGTTTGCAATTTCTTTCCTCCAGCTTCTTTTGGCCATTTAGAAGCATTCCACTCTTCAGAAGTCACCATCTTCCTCAAGTTGTTCTGCTGCTTGTGAAATTGTGAAAGAGTGATGAAAGATGTAGCAAATCTAGTCACAGTAGGCCTATGCAGATTGTGTTGGTTTGTGAACCTTCTCATCATGTTCACAAGGTTGACATGACTATAAATATAGCCATTCATGTAAGTACATTTCTTCAATGTATTCTTCACTTGTGGTATTTCTCCAATGTCTTCCAACATCAAATCAATGCAATGTGCAGCACAAGGAGTCCAATAAAGATTTGGTCGTTTCACCTCTTGTAATGCCCCTGAAATTTATATTACGAATATAAGATTCATGTATATTAGAAAGAAAAAAATAGAGTTATATATATATATATATATCTTACCAGTTTTTTAATACGCTGATGCATTGTCCATTATGACTTGAACAACATACTTTTCTCCTACCTCCTCAACCATTTCATCAAGCAAGTTAAATAAGCAATTTGCATCTTTCACGACTTCAGAGACATCTTTCAATTTGATGAAAACGGAACCCTTCGGAGAATTAACTAGAAAGTTAAAAATATCTTTCTGTACGACCGAATCGCGCCATCCATCAGACATAAGAGAGCACCCTTTAGATGCCCACTCTTTCTTATTATCCTCAATTAGAGCAAGAGTATCTTCGACTTGTTTCTTAAGAAGAGGAACTCTTAAATCATACATACTCGGTGGCTTCAATCCTGGACCATACTGCCCTATTAACTCAATAATCTCTCCAAAACTCTCGTAAGTGACGGCCTTAAATGCAAGACCAGCATCAGTAAATCACCTAGATATGCCTAAACAGACCTTGTCCCTTAATTCTTTATCACATGCACCAAAAAATCCTTTTCTATCCTTCCTTCCTTGCATTATATTTGCAGGAGTGGAAGTCACAAACCTGTCTAGTGGACCTTTCTGTTTACGCTTTTTAGGCTGTTGAACGTCCATCTCTTCATCATCGCCATATTCATCAATGTTTTGTGGAGTTGCATCCATTATCTGAGCCGCTTTTGCTTCTGGTTTTTTAAGTTTGTAATTCAGCAACTCTTCTCTCACGTGTGCTGGACAATGGGGACATTTTTTTACGTCTGAACCTTCTCCAGTCAAGTGATTCTTCAATTGAGATATTCCTCCCTTGGTCACTTGCACACAGTAAATACACTTCCAAACTAAATTACTTACTCAAAAATTACGAGAAGACGTGAAGGAGATGTGAAGGAGAGGTGCGAGGAGACGTAAGAGGAGAATAGATGTTGTTTAGTTTTTTTTTTCTTTCTTAGGTTAGTTAACGGCTAAATAAAGAAGATGCAAAGTTATAATTTTTTTTGTTAGGGTTTTTTTATTAAACCACATGCATTAAACGAAATACACATAAAGCGGCGCTTTACGTTGCTCTTCCTTTCACCTCTAAAACGGTTAAAGCGGTCGCTTTGTGTACACTGCTTTGCTTTGGTGTATTGAAGCGTTGGTCCCATCGCTTCCGGTCGCTTCATGCTATAGCTATAGCGTTCGAAGCGGTCACTATTTAAAACTCAGCTTGTAGTTGTACGCAATGCATTTATCTTGCTTTTTATTACCTTTTTATTCCTCTTAATTGCTTATAATATTAGTGCGGATCAAGCAGATTAGACTGTCTGGAACATATCGTTAAATGGAAAAAAAAAACGGAATAAATGGTCAAATAAAGGTAGACCCATCATTGAACCACTCTTAGTAATGTGTAATTTTACAGTTATTGTGATGTATATCATTGTATAGGGGTGGAAACTGAACTGTAAATCTGAAATCAGAGACAATTTTCCAAAACCAAACTGAACCAAAATATAACCTAAATAGAGTAGATATTTCTTTTAATGAATTACCTGATCCTGAACCAAACCAAACTCAAATTGTATGAAACCGAATATAAATATTAGTGTGGATCAAGTGCTGATCAGACAGATTATGTGGAACAAGTATTGATTAGACAGATCATACGGAACAAGTTAAAGAGAAAAAATAGATTAAAAATTATACATAGCAGGGTAGACTCATCCATGACATTTCTTAAGAATGTGTAATATTATAGCTATTGTGATGTATACATTATATTAAAGATGGGAAAAAATTATCTAACCAAACTGTAATTCTCGAACCGAAACTAAAATTTCCTAAAGCGAACAAAATCATAACATAACTCGAATGGAATATAAATTCTATATTGAATTATCAGTTCCAAAAACAATTTTTTTCTAATTGTATAAAATCAAATGGAATTAACCAAATGGTTCTTCCGACTTTTGTGTTGATTTTTTTTTATATGTTTGTTGGATCACCTAGATAATTGATTATTTCTTTCTATTGATAGACCTTCATCATATCATCTTTAAAATGTCTCAATTGCATCATTAAAGAGCCCTTGACTCTGATTTGGATCTCTCAACATTGATAAGGGAATTTCAGGCATGATCTGGGATCCATGGACAAATATTTATGATGTAAGGATTGTCCAATGAGAAGAAAATAGTTATGGCCAAATCTTATACTAACAAATTGAGAGAAGAGAAAATGTTTCATCTCTTTGACTACCACCAGATTCCGAGGAGCTGATATTTTTTGTTGCTTATCTTCGCTATAAGAAATTAACATACCCACCATGCCAGTATGAATTCAGAGAATTGTTTTTTCAAAATCATCAAAATATTTTGAATTTAATAAGGAGACAAGTTCAGATTCATCACCGACGAATATCTAGTTTAATCTTATCAGTCAAAGTAATGCCAAATGCATTTTAAAATTTCATCAGCAAGATTATAGCCAACAAAATGTTTGATAGAAACATAATATATTTGATATTTTCTACCAAAAAAACCCGTCACATAGATAAAAAAATTGGCAACTTAATCCCTCATCTCCAAAAAATGAAGGTCAACCCTCCACCTACTCGTCAAAATGTTATACAACCTTTGTCTATATATAGATTTTTTTTTTTGTCGACAGCCTAGATACCTAGAATGGTTCAGAAATTTAAACCGGTGGTACCGAATTTACATACATAACATCGTGAGGATAGATCCGTGCACTTCGTGCTAAATTGTCTGCCTTCATATTTTTTGCGCGTGGAATGTGTGATATTGAAAAAAGGTGAAAGCCTCCTTACTCTTCACAAACTCCTCCAAATGTAAGTCAAAAGCTGGTCATTCTTCTGGTGTCGACACCATCTTCACCAATCCAGAACAGTCTGTTGCAAAATCTACCTCCGTCTTTTGGTTTGCACTCATGCATAGCATAGCCCAGATAAGTGCTTCTAGTTCAGCATGTAGTGGTGATAAGCTTCGTCATACATTCCTTGCTCCTAGTATTTTTTCTTCCACTCCATCTTTAAGTAGTATCATCCAAGACCCGTCGCTATTTCCGTGTCTTTCCAAGTCCCATATATATAGCACCACCATCTCGCATAGCAGGAGGTGATAGAAGGGTGATAGAAGGGTTGGTTGCCATTTGAAATTTGGGTACCGACTTGCTCTGTTGTGCTTCTTCCCAAAGTGTGGCTTCCGTTTCTGCAATCCGTAGTGTTATTTGCGGATCCTTATCTATATTTGAATACCACTTTTCATCCATTGCTTTCAAAATGTACCATATATAGATTTTATAGTATAAAAACAAGGTTTGAACTCACGACCTGTTTGTAAAAGACCCATATACTGAATAAGTCTATCGTTTGTGCCATGAACTGTAAATCATTCTTTCATCAAAGGTATATTTATATGCGCACATCTTTTGGATTGTTCTATTGCTTGCTAGGTGTATTTATCTAAATCCGAGATCAGTGGCTCATATGAGATTTACACGAAATTGATAAGGATTCAAAAATCCAGAGTGGAAGGCTTTATTCTGACGAGAATAAAACAATTCTTCCCAAACACTAATGTGTTCTTGGAATAGGTATGTTTTTTTCATCATTATATATAAAGTAGAAACTCTATAAAGTAATATTAGATAAATTAATACACTCAATAAATTAATATTTTTTTGATCCAAATCTCTATATAAATTAATAACTCTTTAAATTAATAACATATGAGAGTCCCAATATTATTAACTTATAGAGTTTTTACTATATATTAATTTATAGAGTTTTTACTACTGTTGCGCTTTCATATGTACTCTATTTTATTTTTCATAATATGAAAGTATTTGAGAATTTTTAGGAGCTTAAATTAAACAAAAAAATAAATTACTAGAACCAAGTTGTTTATAATAAAAAAATAAAAAAGAACCTCTAGTTGCTCGATTAAATTTAAGTTAATGTCTAGCCAAATAAAATATTATAATAACGCTCCATGCTTTGGTATTCAAAATATTTAACTCAGTCTTAAGTTTCAATATGATATACTAGGAGGGGGGGGGAGGGGAGGGGTGTGTTATTGGTTCATGAATTTAATGGATATAAAAAATTTGGAAATCCATGGATTTTAAATCTAATAAAGGTGAATCTGAAAGTCAATAAAGTTGATTTGAAAATCAAATAAAGTGGACATGAAAATCAAATAAAGCAGATTCATGTCTTATGATTTCTAAATAAAACCATCGTTGAATACTAGTTTTGATAAGTAATACAACTATCTCCATCTATTGCTAAAAAAATATGAAAGAATCTCACATTTCTCATATTTGTCTTCCCTAATTGTATGAATCCGTTCACATATTTGCTGTGATGGTTTCTCTCCGTTGATTGGCATATTCTCTTTGTTGCTCTTGATTTACATGAACTTCATAATTATGGTTATTAAGTTTTTCAAAAACTTCTTACGCAGTTTTTTTTTGTTTTTTGAGAAAGATATCTGTGCCACAAAACTTTCAAAGAAAATTGTGTAAACCATCACAGAGAAGTACAATTTCTGCTTGTGTCTTATAAGAAAAGAATCCACAGACTTAAAAATTAGAAATTGAGATTTGAAAATACCAAAGATTCTCTCAACTACATTCTCAAAGATGCATGACGATGGTTAAATAATTTTTTCTCATTCCCTGGTTTCAGAATTTTTACCAGAAAACTCTTGTAAATGATATCGGACACCAAGATAAGGAGTTAAGAAAAACTATAATTATGAATAAAAGACATGCACCTTCTGGAACTGGTAGTCAATTAGTGTTTCTTGTCAAAGCATCATTTAATACTTTCGAGCCATGAGCTAATTTTTCCCATCTACTAAGCACATACATGAATTCGACAATCAAGATTACAAGCATCCAACACATTTCATGATATAACACATTTTCTATTGCGAAAGAAGGGGGCGCCTCTTTTTTTTTGGCACTACTGCAAGGATATGTGTACCATCAATAGCTCCAATATAATCTTAGATAAATGGGAAAAATTATTTCCATGAACGATTATATTAACTGAAAACAGAATAAAAACAAATATACCTTAAAATATAAATAAAATAATCTTGTACTTTCTTTGATTTTGGTAGGCACTACGATCTAAAATTTAGTTATGAAATTTGGTGAAATTTGGTTTAGACTCTGCAACACTTTATGAAAATTTTCACTTTATTACATTACATAACAAACAAAAATTGAGAAGAGATAAGGGCACATACACTGATGTACAAGATCAATTAGGAAGTATAAACTTCCTAAGAATTCTCCTTCTCTGTTTAATGGAGAAGTAAGTTTGACCACTTAAAAAAAAATTTTATGTCAATTTTACATTTTTAACAATTAAAGATTTTTGAAATGGAATTTTCTTTTCTGAATGAAAGAAAATTTTCTTTGAAAAGAGAATTTTTATTTTATAATCGTAAAAAAAAATTATCCGGTGATGGTAATAAAAAAATTTCTTCTGTAATTATTTAAAAATAAAAATGTACATGATTTGCCATACTGCATCCAATATCCACACAAATTCAAAACAAGTTATTTTAAAAAAAAGTAATTATATGCTGATTAGCCTTTGGTATGCTTTGGTTTAAACGAATATGTGGTTAATAATTATAACATGAGTAGAAACATGAACAAACAATTTGCCTTCATCATATATCTAATGTTCAAAACCGTAGATGGAAGGATTCTTCAAAAAAAAAAAAAGAATCAACAATACTAAAAAGAAAAATAAATAGAGTCGAATCTAATAAATCAGAACTCCTCACTCTACGACACTACACTTAATTCAACTTTAACGCTCATCAGTAGACATACTAGCGAATACATCTTTCATCCCCAATTGGTGAATCACTTTAACAACGTCGTAACTGATATTTTCCTCCAAATCAGAGACTTCTTTGATAGCTTCCCATAGGTTATTCTTTTTTTTTTTCAAGTTCTCTTTGTTCAGCCTCTCTTCGTTTTTTTTTTTTGTAATTCTCTTTCTTGACTAGACTGAAGAGTTCTTCAGCGACATCTGTCAAGGACTTCATTTTAGTGTTGACTTCTTCTGCATATTCTTGCTGAATGATTGGTTCGTCTACATTAATAGTATTACTTCTACGTCTCTTTCTTAAAGGAAGCTTTTCTAAAGACCCCTTTGAACTGCTGTGTAAAAAAAGACGATGGTGTTTCATAATCTTCTACAACATTCATGAAAATTAATTTGTTAGTTCCTTTAGTGTCATTCCACTTGTTCGTGCAGAAGTATCTTCGCCTAATCCAATTACAATCCCACCGGTTGCTATATTATTTTTCAAAATCACTTTGAGATCGTCAAATTCATTAAACGTTTTATCATGAAACTTTTTGTAACTCGGATGTGCCTAAATCCAGATAAAAAATTGGATATCAAAGAAAAAAATTCTCTAAAAATATATACAAATTTATTTGTTTAATTAATTTGTACGTGATTCCCTTCTAGAAGTTCTAACTACAAGTTTTGATGATAATACTCCCACCAAAGAAGAAATTATTTGTTGCCTAACAAAAGCTTTCACTTAACTTATTACTATCATCACAACTAATAAACAAACCTAATTAACTTGTAATTTTTGCTTTGTCATCCCTATCAAAATACTAATGGATGTAAAGATCCAATGACATAAATTTAACTTTAGATAGTCACTCCACACCTCATCTGAAGCCATAAACCGTTTTATGATTGGATCCCATCCAAATCTAGAGGTGTTGTGAAGAAGTTCAATACCACTAAGATATTTTACCTTCAAAATTTTCATTCTATTTTGGTAGTGTTGATATGTTTTGGTACATCCGTGTTTTTGGTTAAGAATAGGTGGTATTGTTTTTTTAGATAGTATTTTTCTTTTTACAGTAAACTAACTGAATGTATTTTTGAATAACACCAACCCAAAGCAACACCGTCTATAGGACCCAGTCCAGAACACTAGCCAAGTAGGTGACGGATTAGGGTATCCAATTTTTTGGAGCATAATTTAGTTAAAAGAAATCTTATTAGAATACATATAAGTAAACAAAATTCGTATGTTATTTTGATAAGATAATGATATTTATAGGGTTTTTTAAAAATATTTTGGGTTTTTCTCTATAAAAATATTGGTTAAGAGCATATTTTAAAAGAATATTTATTTTATTAAAGAAATTCTGTTTTAGAAAGAAAAAAAAAACTAAACACCACGTTTACATTTCTCATCTCTGTTTGGTTTTTTTTTATAGATCACGTCTCCGACTCTCCATTATCGACATCATCTCCATATGGAAGTTGCTGAATTATTGTTTTAAGATTTAAATCTTATGTAAATTAGAAAATAGAAAGGAAAAAAGGATGTTTATGATTCTGAAATGTGTCTGTGTGTGAGTCATTACTCTTGAGTTGTGAGTCATAAATCAACTGTCAATTGATTGATCAGTTGTCAATTTTTATAATACTTTATTGAGTCAATGAGTCATCTTGGTGATGGTAAATAGAAATAATTAGTATTAATGCTAATTGCTATTGCTTTTTACATAGAAATGTTTTTTTACGCTTTAAGTTTTTGAATTATATTATTAGATTTGTTTTATTTTATTTTTTCTTTTCAATGCAACAATAGAAAGATGCCACCATTCGGAGTAAAAAGAAAAGTAAACCATGTGGAATAAAAAAGCCAGTTATCGGGAGCTGAAAACCGAGATAAGAAGAAGAAAAAAAGAAGCATTCATCAAGTATATAGGAGATTCTATGCTCATGTATGTAAAGATTGGTCAGCATGACAAGTTTGATAATTCAGATACTCAAGGAGACGAAGATGTAGATGAAGATGAAGATGATATTGTCGATGATATTTGTCAGAACAACGACGTTGAGAATTCAGATGATTATAATGAGACTGGAAATCAAGGTGAAGAGGAAAGTGAATAACAAAAGAAAGATATTCTGATCTTAGAAATTAGAAACACGTTGATATGAGATTGAGAGATTTATTGGTTAGTCCTATGATGAGGCTACCAATTGATTATAGGTTTCTTAAAGATAGTATTGGTAGGCATTTCTCACATGAACTCTATACAAAAAATATGGTAAACGAAGAGAAAAAACATAGGCGATGGCTGATATACTCAAAAGCTTTTGATAAAGATTTTTTGTTTTGCTGTAAGTTTTTTAATCAGGAAAATAATGCTGATTACTTGGTAACCACAGGATTTTGTGACTGAAATAATTTTTCAAAAAGGCTAAAAGAACATGAAGTTTCTCATGATCATCTTATTTGCATGACACATTAGAAAGAGTTGGATATGAGATAACAAAAAAATCAAACAATTGATAAGTATGCTCAAGAAGAACTAAATATAGAAAAAAAGTATTGGAAAGAAGTATCATTAATAATAATTTCAGTTGTGAAAATTTTGCTCAAAGAAATTTTGCACTACAAGAAAACATCACGATTCCTGACGTACTTTTTGACGGCTTTCTTGCCGCCAGACATTGCCGATGGAATCCCGACAGAAAACTTAAAATAATCGACGGTTATAATATCTTCAGAAATCGGCCGGGATTTTCAATGAATTGATGACGGAATCTTAATATAGTCAATTTTTTTTTATCTTTCATCGGAAATCCATCAGAAATATAATCAATTTTCTGTCGGATATCTAAAATTGTCGATTTTTAATAGATCATCACAAATTCGTCGGAAATTTGATTATATTTTTGACGGATTTCCGATGAAAGATATATACATATTTAATTTCTAATATTTTATATTATTTCTATTGAAAATTCGTCGGAAACATAATCAAATTTCCAACGGATTTCTGACAGAATTAATAGATCAGTTATTATATCTGTTGAACTAGCCGTTTATAGCCGTTTGAAAGTCGGTCGGAAATTAGGTCAGATTTTTCTATAAAATACTTTTTCATTCTCACTCATAACATACAAAACAAGGGGGAAAGAACACGTCTTCTTTGAACTCAAACCCCTATATTTATTTTCGATCATGGATTAACAAACACCGTTTTGATCTAACGACGAGAAAACTAACGGATGACTATGCAAGTGGTGTCGAAGAATTTATTATGTTTGCGACAAAGAATAGTGAGATCTGGAAATAGTAAAATCTATTGTCCTTGTCATAAAAGTCGGAATCACAGATTAGGCTCTGTTAGAGGACTATAGAATCACTTGTTTAGGAATGGGTTTATGCCGAGATATAAGATTTGGTATACCCACGGAGAAACTGATTCAATGGTACATTGTTATACCAGTGCGTCTGGTGCGATAGAAGAACCAACACTGGAAATTCAGATGGCGAATGATGCAAACCTAGGTAGTACAAGATGGTGAATCATGCATTTCAAGAAAACATAGCATCGTATGTTCAGGATGGTAATAGAATAGAAGAACCTAATTTAGAAGCCCAAAAGTTTTTTAATATGCTAGATGCAGGTAAGCAACCTTTGTATGCAGGATGTAGAGAGGGTATATCGCCATTATTAACTGCAAGACTATAAAGATAAATTTTAATTTGGCTGAAGATTGTGTGCATGCGATAGCTGAGTTTGTTAAAGATATTTTACCTGAAGATAATATTGTAACAGCTTCATATTACAAGATTCAAAAACTTGTAGGCGGGCTTGGATTATCATTTGAAATGATAGATGTCTGCATCGACAATTGTATGATATTCTGGAGGAACGACAAAAATCGTTTGAAGTGCAAATTTTGTCACAAACCTCAGTATCAGGAAACAAGTGGCAGAGTACCTGTTCCACATAAAAAGATGTAGTGTTTGTCATTACAGGAGAGATTGAAAAGCTTATATAAATCCGAGCGAACAGCAGCTCTAATGAGATGTCATACATAACACAACTTAGATGGAGAGATTGCGCATCCTTCTTATGCAGAAGCGTGGAAACATTTTCAAGAGATCAATCTAATTTTGAGTTTGAGCTGAGAAACGTCTACCTTCAAGAGCTCAATCTAATTTTGAGTTTGAGCTGAGAAACGTCTACCTTGGGTTATCTACGGATGGATTCAAATCTTTTGGTAAGCATGGGTCGCAATATTCTTTGTGGCCAGTAATTGTCACACCTTATAATTTGCCACTAGTTTGTGCATTAAACGAGATACTTGTCCTGGACCAGAGCATTCCAAGAGATCTCTTGATATTTTCTTGCAGCCACTAATTTATGAGTTGAAGTTGTCATGGAAATATAACGTTTGGAGCGTTTGATGTTTCTCTACAATAGAATTTTGTAATGCGAGCAGTTCTTATGTGGATGATAAGCGATTTTCCGGCATATGGTATGTTATCTTAATGGTCCCCTCATGGAAGATTAGCCTGTATGTACTGTCAAGATAACACTGATACATTCCAATTGCGACACGGACGAAAGATTTCTTAGTTCGATTGTCATCGACGATTTTTACCCCCGATCATCCATATCGAAGGAGCACAATATTGTTTAGGAATTATAAAAAAATTTATGATGCTCCACCTCTCGAGCTACAGGTTTAGTTATATTTTAACAATTAAGAGATTTTGGTGCTGACAAGATGGTTTCATGTGGTGGGAATGGCCATGTTCCTATTTAAGGGTGTGGAGAGTACCACAACTGGAACAAGAAGAGGATTTTCTTTGATTTGCCATATTGGAAGGATCATTTACTTCGGTATAATTTTGATGTGATGCATATTGAGAAAAACTTTTTCAACATCATCATGAATATTGTACCTAATGTGCAAGGGAAGACCAAAGATAATATGAAGGCAAGATTAGACTTCCCGGATATTTTTTTCCCGTAAAAACCTGTACGTAATGGCAAACGGGAAATCAGTGCTTCCAGCTTTCTGATTAGATGCGTTTTCAAAAGAAGAATTCTTCGACTGGATTAAGGAAAGTGTCAAATTCCCTGATTGATATGCATCTAATCTGTGTAACTGCGTTGATAGTGGATAAGGTAAGTTGTGTGGGATGAAGAGTCATGATTGCCATAATTTTAAGCAACACCTCTTTACATTTGCTTTTGCCGGTCTTCTACCCTAAAAACATTCATGGAGCTATCGCAGATAAATTTAATTACTAGTAACTTATTATTATAATTAACTGATTATATATGTACATATATACAAATTATTTTAAGTACTTTTGTGTCCTTTATGCACGTATCAGTGCGTTCTTCCGAGATCTGTGCACGAGATCACCTACAGTAGGCGGTATCCGGAATTTAGAGAAAAAGATACCTGTTATCCTATGCAATCTTGAGAAAATATTTCCATCAGCCTTTTTTATGTTATGGAACATCTTCTTATTCATCTCCCAAGGGAAGCAGCACTTGGAGGACCGTGCAGTATAGATGGATATATCATTTTGAACGATATATGTTCCACCTAAAGAAGAAGGTGAAAAATCTTGCAAGAGTTGAAGGTTCTATTGTCGCACAGAGCATTAATGAAGAGACGTCAAATTTTGCCGGCTACTACTTTTCATCATCAGTAAAAACTAAAAGCAGAAGACCAGCACGACATAATGATTGAGATGTGCCACGGACTTATCCAGTGGAAGTCCCAAACATACTTACACAAATTGGAAGGGTTAGTGGAAAAGGTAGGCCTTGACGACTAATCGAAGAGGAACAACAACACCTGCATATGTATATTTTATCAAACTGAGATGAAATTTTAAAATATGAGAGGATGTACATGTCGCAAATACGTGAATAGTTTCCAAGTTATACAGAGGATGAGCTTATGACCCATAACTAGAAAGACTTCACAGGATGGTTGAAATGGCACGTAAGTATGACAGAACAGCGTAATAAAGTTTTTTCGTACTTACGATATTCAAAATTTTGTACAGGTTACTTCGATGATTAGTAGAGGAGTTTCATTCCTCAATTGGCTAGTTGAGATGGTGTGTGGCCCATTGTTTATTGCAACATTGTATCCAATGTATTGCACTCGGGGTTATGCTTTTAAGGCATTTAAAGAAAAGAGCTCAATGATAACTTCCAATTACAGTATATCATCTACAACTGGGGATTTTGTCTACTATGGTGTACTCCGTGAAATACTAGTAGTCCAATACCCTGGAATGATTGAATTAAAGTGCATTGTGTTTTATTGCAATTGGTATAATCTAGTGGAAGGTCTACGCCACAATCAATTCAGTGTCCCTTCTATACACTCCCGAAAGCGACTTCGGAAATATGATCTATTCATACTTGTTCACAAGTGGATTAGGTATGCTACATAAGATACCCCTGTGTTACAAACAAACAAGATCCATGGATGAGACTTACCATAATACACCCATGAGAAAGGGTATATGGTGTTTCTAAAAACGAGCCATTACAGGAAAATGTCACCGGTAATTTAGGAGAGATCAAACCAACCCTTGAAGAAGTTGACCTTGTTGTTGACGTTACTGGTATGGAAGACGATTATGTAGTTTTTGCTCATTCGGAGCCAGAGATTGGCGAGTTTGACGAGAATTCTGATTCCGATAGTTCCGAATATTTTTCTGATTCATAATAAATTTTTAATACTATTTATACTATTCTGTAAAATGTAATTTTCATATGTTTCAGGATTTTAAAATACTCATATATTGTTAAAATTATATGCTTTGCTCCAATATGATTTTTTCACTATTTTACCAGAAATGAAAAAAGAACTATGTCAATCTATATTGAGATTCTATGTTTTTAGAATTTTTAATAATAAATATGATCATTATTATAACAATAATAATAAATATTATCAAATCATAAACCCTAAACAATAATCCATCGGTATTCCGACAGAAATGATAAAAAATATTTTCCACATGTGTTTTTAAAAACCGTTAGAAATCAGTTGGCAATTTATGACAGATTGCCAATAGATCACAAATATTTGTGACAGATTTCCGACGGCAGTCCGATGAATAAGGGTTCAGAAACATCGAAATTGATTTTTTTTTTTTACAATCATGATTGTTATGATTATATTAGCTATTATAAAGGAGTTAGATGTTATTTTATCTCAAAATTAGATTTTTTTCATCATTTAACCAAAGATATATACCAAACCCTAAAACTAACCTTAAGTTCTATATATTTCTATGAAGGTTACATGTTGGTCATTAGGAGATTTCACAAATCATCATAACTTTTGTTTTATGTTCATTTATAAGGTAAATGTTGTTAGATGAATCTAATCATCTATTTTAAAGACTAATCTGATTAAATTTTGCAATTTTTTATACCCTAATTAATACTCCGTCTGAAATAGGTCGGAAATGTGTAAATGTCCCAAATTTTCCTTTGGAAAATAGAATAATAGATCCTCATGAACAAAATTTGATGTATTTTATGTATCTAGATGCTTTCTAATGAATATAAAACATGTTTAACAAAACCATCTACACTTAGGAAAAATTTGGGAAATTAACCTATTCCGACGGCTTTCGGAAATTTGATGATTTTTTCTATTGTTTTATATGTGCCCACACATGTTTGAGGCGGGGAAAAGATATTTTTTTTTGTATTTTCCGTCGGAAATCCCGACTGGTTTATGGCGGAAACAAAAATTTACCCGCGAAATTATATCGCCTGATGCCCGACAGAAATCTAATATATTATCAACCGATTCCTGATGCGAATTCTTCTCCCTTCTCAGATTTCTAGTCGATATAGACCTGCTCGCCGCTGATTTCGTCAAAATCCGCTGGATCTGGACCTGCTCGCCGCCGATCTACTTTCATTCTCAGGTTTCTCATCTTCTCCATTTCTGTTTTTCTCTCTCTCTCTTATCTTCTCTTCACTTATTTTCTCTGATGGTTTTTTTCAGGTTCACCGCCGTGTGGTCGCCGTTGCCTGGTCGCCTCCGCTGCAAGATCTCCTTCGTCGTCGCTTGCTCGCCGCCGGACCTCCTTAAAGCCTCACCTGAAGATACGTAAGTTTCATTTTTAACCAAATTCTTTGAGTTTTATTAGAATTTTGTTAGATTAGGTTTATTAATTATGGAAAATTATTTTGTTAGATAAGGTTTTGTTAGATTATTGATTTTGGTTTGGTTATTCAACATTAGATTTGTAAGTTTTGCTAGATTATTTATTAGAATTTGTTAGAATTGTATTAGAATTTATCCTAAATTTTGTTCTAATTTTAGAAAAATATTAGATTTTCTATTTGTTAGAATTTATTCTAGATTATATTTTGTAAACTTATTTGTTAGAAGCAAATCGTTAGATTTTTCTATGTTAGATTTTTAAAATTAAAATTGTAAAATATTATCTAGTAAAATTAATAGATTTCTTAGATATATCAGATATATTAAAAAAAAATGAAATTACAATAATTTTTTATATGTATATAAGAAATGGAATTTGTTTTTAATTGAACTACAATAACTTTTTTTTTTCAGAAATCTGTTCTTATTAATTTATAGATAATTATAAAAACTTTTTTTGAAAGATACCTGATATGTTCATAAATTACATCATTTAGCTTGCATGTTTAGGTCCAAATCATGTCTTATTTCATGCATTTTAGGTCCTTGGGCATTGTTATAGGACTTAGGGGTTTGCATTAGGTCCAAATGAGTCTTTGCATGGTTTGAAGTCTTTATCAGGTGCTTTTGAGGCTGTTTGGAGCAGAAAAGATGTGATCAGGAGTTGAAACGGTGAATAAAAGGGTCAGAAATGGTGAAAATGGCCTAAAGGAGTTTATCGGCAAGATCGTGCACCGCAGGAATGAGAATCTCGGCTAAAAATGCTGTCGGGTGGATTTCTCTCGGCCAAAACCAGTATCGGTTGAAGATTTATCGGCTAAAACTTTGTGCTGAGCAGGATGGATTTTTATCGACTAAAAAGATTACCGCGGGATGTGATTCTCGAATATTTTCCTTACCGCGGTGCATAAGTTCTCGGCTAAAACTTGTTTTGTGATGCGCGCCAAAGATTGCCTGTTCGAGGAAGCTTCCAGTCCGATTCAGCTGTCGGGGTCTTCATAAAAGTTGGAGAGGATCGATTCAAAGTTCCATAACAGTTCTAACTACTGAATTCGGACCAGTGAACAGAGAGTTAAGGCCATCAGGAGACACACCTTTCTCGCTTCCGTTTTAAGCCGATCCAATGAGCTTCAAAGATTACGAGACGATGCCTTTCCAGTCAGATTTAGTTGTCAGAGCTTTCATCAAGATTCAAGGTATTTGAGTTCTCTCTACAGAACATCTCATTTCACCCAATTTGGAGCTATGTGCTAAGAGATACCGTCTCCGGAGTGAACGCGAGTCCAGGAGCTTCTTTCTGAGCGTTCCGATATATTGCAAAGATTGGCCGTCCGGGGAACCTTTCACTCCCCGGATGCTAATGGGTCATTCACCAAAGTTTGAGATGGCTGAGTGATCTTTCTTTTGGATCTGATTTTAAGTCATTTGGAGTTATGAGCTGAATGTTATTGCGATCAGGAGACAAGCGGGTCGATACAGGCTTTTGAGAGTTGCGCCTGGTGCTAAGTGTTTTAGCAAGTCTCGGTGTTGTTTCCTCGACATTTTCTTACACCGAGGCCAGTTTCCGAAGCTTTTTGGTCTAAACCTCGAGCTGATTCTTCGGTCATTCAACACGAGGCATGCATGTTGAAGAAATAAGTCTGAAAACGACTAAGTGTTGAAGCTGAGCATCTATGCGGTTTGGTTTGAAATTTGTCTAAGTGTGGAACTGGACCTCGGCTTCAACCCCTCGACATTTCACCTCGGACTCTCTCTTCCTGACCCCCTCGACTGATGCAGCGCATCATTATCTCTTTTTTGTGTGTCTTACGTTTTTCCTTTTACTTTAGTTAATTACTTTCCTTTTATCTTATTTCTTTAGTTTGAGAAGATTAGGGTTTCAGTGTTTTTTATATCTTCTCTATTATATAAGGCTCGCCCTTAGTTTATTGTAAGACAACTTTGGCTTATTGAAATTTTAAGAGAATCTCTCTTTTCTGAAATCGAACTCGTCATAGAATTCTCAGGAAGAACTCTTGTCCGAATTCGTCTCTAAGAGCTTTGATCCATGAGATCGAAGAATACTTGGTGTTTACGCTACTCCGTTGCTACAATTCCTCGACCAAGTCCCCTCGGTGTACACACCGAGGTGACATCTTGCCGAATCAATATGATCAAAACCTCGAGCTAGCTCCACGGCTTGTCTATACCGAGGTGCAAGGTTTCCGAATGAAATGCACTAGACCTCGGCCTAACTCCACGGTGTATCCATACCGAGGCCACCGAAACAAAATCCCAGATCAAGAACACATTTCTCTAACGGTCACACGCGAAGATGGATCAAAGACTAGGGTTCATGCATGTTCTTGATGAATTCTTCATTTCAACACAAGTTTGCATGAGGCCCTCAACATGAACACCTCGGCTTTGGACTTTCACACACCGAGAAGCTCACCCATCTCTCCAAGAAGACCGGTTCAGTACCCGGTTTGTTCCGGGCTGACCCACATCACGTAGCAACACCATAAATAGTTTTAGGGACTAAAACCCTACTTATCTTTTATATTATCCTTTTATCCTTGAGAGAACTTGTCTATTTTAAGTAAAACTTGCTGCTTTTATAAGAGATATCTCGTTTTGCATCTAAAAGTCTTGTTCTCATCATTTCTTTTCATCCACTACAAAAAAGCAAATATTGTTATGAAAAAATTGTAACTAATTGTTATGTAACAATTTTGTGATGATTTTCATACGAAAATGTGACAAAAGTCGTTAGTCACAAAAACGTTACTATTTCCGTCATAATATTGTTACTGATTGAAGATAACAAATTTCTGTCACTATTAATGACCTAATTGTTACAAAATATATAGTCACAAATATTGTTACGAATTTGTGACGTCATAAAGTAACAAAATAATACGAATTTGTGACTAAACATAAGTCATTCATGGTTACAAATATTTTGTAAGTACGACATCACAACTAGTCACTGTATTAGTGACTTTTGTAATTTGGTCATAGATAGTGATGTTTTTATTATTGTTTTGTGACAAAATAAAAATTAATGAATTGAAAATAAAAAAATAGTTTTAATTCAAGAAAAAAAATTCAAGATACATAATAACTTTAAAAAATAACATAATAAAATGTAAAAGAAAAAAATTATTATCAGTATTTGTGATCTTCACTCTAGCTCTGGATATGCACATGACCTACATAAAATTAGCAAAAGAAATGAATTAGTCAGAAGTTACCAATACAAGAAATAAATCAAAACAAAAAATTAATAATCTATATGCATAATATAAAGACGAAAACCTTTTAAAAAATTCAAGTTCTAGGTATAGAAAAAATAAAAATAAAAAGATCAGTTCAAAAACCACAACACAAGACGTTTTATGAAAAAAAAAATTTAGCAACTGATTGTGGTGGTGAGTGAGGGTTGTCAAGTTTTACCCTAAACGAAATCAATAGCCGCAAGTGCACAGCTGATCGATTGTAGTACTTAGGGATCGAATCCACAGGGAAGGAGGATCTTTTCCTGCAAAAAGCCTTTGAAATAAGTATAAAGTAAGGAAGTCTAGAACCAAAACGGTTTTGTGGGGGTTTGGTGGTGTGTTTAAAATGTAAAAACGAAATCTTAAAAGAAAATACGGGAATTAAATGACCTAATAACTAAACTTAACGAAAATGAATAAAAATGAGAGAAACGGATATTCTAATTGCTTAAATGAAAATCTACTAAAAAGGAAAGACACTAATGAACTAAAGCTTGAAATAAAAACGGTGTAAATCAATAAGAAAGAAGGCGTTGGGGTTCAGGGAAGTTTTCTCAGGGGTACGAACAATTCAAAACATTGCTAGAGAGTAAATTTGATAAGATCTTAGCTTAAATTTTTCGAACTGGAGTCACGGACGTATGAATACGCCACTGTCGTGATCATAGACAACTATCTCTCTCAACCCTGACCAGTAGGTTTCCACTCTGGCCCTGGAAGAGAAGAGATGCATTATGTTTAAGACTCGTCCTCATTCACAAATCGCCCATAGGTAGGTTTCCACTCCGATGGTTGTTTTGCTCTCCCAAACTAGATCTGACACCGGATGAACACTTTCGTGTCACCAAGCATCTGGATCAGATTGTAGTTCATGACACTACTCTCATGCAGTAAAAACGAATTCAGAAGAAAAAGTTCTAAGATTCGACTCAAAAGCACATGGAATCCTCATCGAACATATAAATCCCCATCGAAAATTCCTTAATCCCAACAATAAAACTACTCAGACATAATGAATAGAATCAAAAACATAGTATTAATAAGTAGAATAGAAACCGAAATTGAAAAAAAAGAACAAGGTTTCAAGAGAAGAAATCTCTCTCTCCCTATAAGCTAAAGCAAAAACAATAAAAGTATGAAGTAAAAATTCGGTGGTCTATGATCGTTCTTCGATTAGGGTTCCTAAAACATGTATTTATAGTGCTCTGGACGTCACTTAGGGTTTCTCCAAATGAGGGAATCATTGTGGGCTTCAGAAATGGGCTTTTGGGGTCGGATTTGGCTTGACGCGGTCGGGAGTGCTGCGACCGCGGGGAATGAGTGGTTTGCCGCGGTCGGGATGCTTCTGACCGCGGGAAATGGCCTGTTGGCCGCGGGTGGAAATGCTCGCCGGCTGGTTTACGGGACATCTTGCTCTTCGCGTATCTTTTGATTGAACCGTTGGAATGCCAAGCTGTAAAGTGTGCTGGAAAGCTGATACTTCCATCTTTAAGGTCTCCAAATTTGAGCTGGATCAGACGGTGAGAAGGCCTTCAATCAGGGGTGAACTTCTGACGGTTTGACTCTGAGCTGAAATCTGGTTTTCTATCCATTTTGTTAAGCTTTTCCCTAAGTTACCTAAAAAGAGTCTTGGAACTACAAATACTAGAAAAACGTAATAAAAGTACTTAAAAGCAATTAAAAACATAGAAAAAGTATTTCAAAACGATCCATAAAAGTGGTCAAATACGATGTTATCAACTCCCCCAGACTTAAACCTTTGTTTGTCCTCAAACAAAGCAAAAGCATAAACTGGTTAAGTGAAAACAAAAATAGGGAATGCACAAATCTCATAGACATGAACTCCTAAACTAGGACCAAAGATAGTGCATCAATCCACAACTTAGTCTAGAAAATTCTCACCAATGCACAAGAGATACTAGTCCACTTTTTCCGTCATGCAAAACTTAAACAATTTAAATCTTGATTCCAGTCAACTAGCTCTCTACATTCATTAAGTTCAATAGTGAGTTCTCATTAAAGACATCATCCAGGGTAGACGGCGTTTGGCATTAAAGGGCTATTTAAGTGGTGGAGTTAAAGTGTTTTTGGGTTACCTGAACATCTTGAGGATGCAAGATAATATGCAAAATCGCAAGAGAGATAAGGACTTGTTGATGACCACAGTTTTCAGTTACTTCTTCTTGCCAAATGTTGTTGCATAATCCTTCCTCCTTTCTTGTAAACAGCTATTCCCCTAGACTTAGATTCTTTCCGGGAATCAGAAAACAATCTCCAAAACTCCATAAAATCAAACTCCAGTTGCCTTGGGACTTAAAATTCGACCTCTCTAGACTCTCTAAGGCTTTTATTTCCTTTCTTTTCTTATTTTCGGATTTTTTTTTTTTGAAAAGGAAATGCCTTTTTAAGAGAGAGAGAGACTAGAGGACGAGATTGTACCAAAATTTGAGATTTTTCTAAGGCAAACTGAGCTTCCTCTTGTGTTGAATCCTTCTGGGAAGTTTTCCGGCAAATCGCAGGTCTCTGTCCTTGGTGACTGAAAACTGCGTCGTTCCTCTTTCTCTCCAACGTTTTTGCACTTATCTGCATATAAGACAATAGAAAACAAGAGTGCATGTGGTTTGAAAGAGGATTGGTTAAGGTGGGGAACTAGCTAAAGATGAACTAGCCATTCAGGATCAACAGAGAGTGGTAAAAGGATAAAGGAGTCCTGAATTTATGATTCGTTTCCCTGGTCTAATGCTCAATGAGAAAATTAAGTCCAAATTAAGTTCAAATAAAACAGAGGTAGTGTATCCCTTCATCTAAATCGAAATCATTCAAATTCCTCTGGGGTACTTCGTTTCAAATGTGCTTAGCTACCGCCTAGTCTTGTCCTAAATCATGAATGAGCATGTCACTAGGAACAGTCTAAAGCACACAGTCAACTATCATTGATTCATGTTCACCATTCCCTTTAAAACGTATTTTGTTTTGAAAACCGATTTTGAAAAACTTTAAGGAAGATGCAAAAAGTGTAGAAAATGCAAGACTCATGAAAGAAAAGTGGTTAGAAAGGGATGAAATCCTCCCCCAGACTTAAATCACACTGTCCTCAGTGTGAAACAAGTCGAGATTGGATGAGAAAAATGCATAGATAATCGAATTGGTAAGGACAAAGAGAACTTACCTGGATCCGGGATGCTGGTGGAGATGAACCGGATTCATTCAAAGGGGTTTGGAAAGGTGATAGGTGGTGATGAAGGTGGTGGAGGGTGATGAATGAGGTGGACTGGGGATTGGTGAGGTGAAATGAGGTGAAGTGGGTGGTTTGGGGTCGGGTTTGATCTCAACGACCAATTGCCGCGGTCAGGGGTCGCGCGACCGCGGCAAACAAGTACTTGGCCGTGGTCAGGATTACGCGACCGCGGTCGATGGTGTGTTTCCTGCGGTCAGAATGTCTGCGACCGCGGGGGCTTATTTCGCGGCCTCTTCCTGCTTCTCCTTGGTTCTTGCTGGGCCGAGCAGTCAGGTACCATCCTTCTTTTTGGTTTTTTCGGTTTTTTTTGATTTTTTGGCTTTTTTGTTTTATAAGAAACACCTGAAACTAAGAAAAAGAAAAAGATCAAAAAAAAAAAAAATCCTAAAGAAAACAATACCTAAATGGATTGCCTCCCATTAAGCGCTTTTGTTTTAAGTCGTTTAGCTCGACTTTTGGTATTGGACGTGACTTATTCCAATGAAGAAGACCTTGTCATGAGACAAGTCTTTTTCGACATCTCCTTGCTTTGCCTAGCAGGTTCTTCGTCACTCCAAAGTTCTTCTTCAAACTCTTCTGTTGCAGAACGTTTTCCTGCTTTGCTGTTGTATGGGACCGCTTCTGTGAAAACATCTTTGTCGATGTTAGCAAATGAAATCCTCCGGTTTGGCCAGTCCGTTATAGCTCCGGAAGTTGCTAGAAAAGACCATCCGAGAATCACTGGATATGTTGCATCTCTCGTTACGACAATGTAGAAGTCGACAGGCACTATGCAATCTCCTATTCTCAAAGGAATTTCATGAGCTATTCCTTGAGGTGTTGCATTTGAATCATCAGCTAGACTAATCTTTGCTCTAGTCCTGCGCAGGTGTTTAATACCAAGTCTCAAAGCAATTGCCTTGGACATCATGTTAAGACAAGCTCCAGAATTACATAGCACGTTTTTAAACATTTCTCCTCTAATAGAACAAGAGATAAGAAACTGACCTACACCTTCGATTTTGTGAAGTGTTCGAACAAGTTTACCTCTTCTGGCATGATTGAACAAGTTTTCTATCTCAGGGATTGATTCTTTGCTCTCACAGAAGTAGTGGCCTATCATGAAATCCTTGCAAGCTCTGGCAAACATGATTCCTTCAGGCAAATTTCAAACCACATCATTAAATTCGTCGAGCTTCTCTTTGCTGATTTTGTTGGTGTAGTGGCTGCAGTCTTCCGGTTTTTTGAGGTGAATCGCATAGACAGCTGCTTCTGGTGTTGTCATGTATCGAGCTCTCATAAAGTATCTATGGATATCCTCTTTAGACTCCTTGCAGTACCTGAAAAATACTTGCAAACGACCAAGTTTCCAGATTTCATCAAAGCTTAAATGAGCAGGGAATGACCTGACTACGTTGTTGAACTCCATTAGTTTTTCTCTACTGATGTTGTTGGTGATCCATTGAATTTCTCCTGAGTCGTCTTCTGAGGAATATCCTGCGTTTGGATCTTCTACAAACAACCCATACTCTTCATCTTCAGAGTATTGCTCTTCATACTCATCTTCACAAGACAAAGCCATGTTGCAAGGCCATGACTTGTCCTCTTCTTCAGATCTTTGGGTGCTAATGGAGCAAACCAGTTGTTGATGGAGTGGTTTAGTCATCCCAGGAGGTGTACCAGACGTACAGATGCTTGTATGAGCTGAACGAGACTGTTTTGGGACGTTTTTACGGTTGGCCTTGACTGCAGGTGACGCGACCGCGGGGAAGCGACTATGGGCCGCGGGCAGGCCTAACACGACCGCGGGAGAGTGCTTGTTGGCCACAGTCGGAGCCAACGCGACTGCAGGGATTTGTCTCCGAGTTGCTTTGCTGCTGTTGCTTCCTCCTTTGCTTCCTGGATGGTCTCCTGGATCTTCTGGCTTGATGTACTTCCTCTCTGGACTTGAGTCTTTAGTTTTGGTCGCTGGAATCTGCTCTCCAAGTCCTTTCATGATCTCTTCAACCTTTTATTCAACTTCATCAAGAGCATAGACTACTTTGTCCGTGGTTGAGTCAAGCTCTTCGGTTTTGTCAATGACCTTGTAAACTTTCTCTGAAACTTTGACTGTGAAGTCATAAGACTCGTTCTTAGCTTCGTTTAGGGCTTTTTCCACATCATCAAGTTTGAAATCCAGGTCCATGACTTTGTTTTTGGTGTTGCGAAGCTCATAGGTGTGCTTTGCTTGCTCTTCCTCCATGCTGTTGAACCTGTTAGCGATCATAGCTGCGTCCTTGGTTGCAAGTTCTTCTATTGAATTGACTTGTGAGGCTAGGTTATCGATTTTCTCATTGAAAAGTGTCGATATCCCGTCAATCCTTTCGTTTAGAGCAGCTGTAGCGGTTGCTTGAGCTTCTATGAACTGTCTGATTACGCCTTCGAGCTGACTCAATATGTTGCTGAGCTAGACGTTCTCGTCTTGCTGGAGAACCTGGTGAGGTAGGCGATGCATAGAATATCTAGGGTTTGCCATTTGAGGTGCGTAGGGCTCCTTCTGGAACGTTCTGTAGTCTTTGGTTCGAATTTCTTCGTAGAGATCTCGCAGGTACTGCTTCTCTCTGCGTCTGGTGGCTTGAGGAGTGTTATAGAAACCTTCCTCATAGCGTATATTTCGATTTATAGGATCCATATCTTCTGAAATGGAAACAAAATAACCAAAAAATGGAAAATTGCAGAAAAGGGGGTTCTAGAGTCGATTTACCAACCTTTCTCGGGGCTTTGCAGAAAAGAAAACGCGTGCTTTCCCCGGCAACGGCGCCAAAAACTTGATTGTGGTGGTGAGTGAGGGTTGTCAAGTTTTACCCTAAATGAAATCAATAGCCGCAAGTGCACAGCTGATCGATTGTAGTACTTAGGGATCGAATCCACAGGGAAGGAGGATCTTTTCCTGCAAAAAGCCTTTGAAATAAGTATAAAGTAAGGAAGTCTATAACCAAAACGGTTTTGTGGGGGTTTGGTGGTTTGTTTAAAATGTAAAAACGAAATCTTAAAAGAAAATACAGGAATTAAATGACCTAATAACTAAACTTAACGAAAATGAATAAAAATGAGAAAAACGGATATTCTAATTGCTTAAATGAAAATCTACTAAAAAGGAAAGACAATATTGAACTAAAGCTTGAAATAGAAACGGTGTAAATCAATAGGAAAGAAGGCGTTGGGGTTCAGGGAAGTTTTCTCAGGGGTACAAACGATTCAAAACATTGCTAGAGAGTAAATTTGATAAGATCTTAGCTTAAACTTTTCGAACTGGAGTCACGGACGTATGAATACGCCAATGTCGTGATCATAGACAACTATCTCTCTCAACCCTGACCAGTAGGTTTCGACTCTGGCCCTGGAAGAGAAGAGATGCATTATGTTTAAGACTCATCCTCATTCACAAATCGCCCATAGGTAGGTTTCCACTCCTATGGTTGTTTTGCTCTCCCAAACTAGATCTGACACCGGATGAACACTTTCATGTCACCAAGCATCTGGATCAGATTGTAGTTCATGACGCTACTCTCATGCAGTAAAAACGAATTCAGAAGAAAAAGTTCTAAGATTCGGCTCAAAAGCACATGGAATCCTCATCGAACATATAAATCCCCATCAAAAATCCCTTAATCCCAACAATAAAACTACTCAGATATAATGAACGGAATCAAAAACATAGTATTAATAAGTCGAATAGAAACCGAAATTGAAAAAGAAAGAACAAGGGTTCAAGAGAACAAATCTCTCTCTCCCTAAAAGCTAAAGCAAAAACAATAAAAGTATGAAGTAATTCGGTGGTCTATGATCGTTCTTTGATTAGGGTTCCTAAAACATGTATTTATAGTGCTCTGGACATCACTTAGGGTTTCTATCCATTTTGTTAAGCTTTTCCCTAAGTTACCTGAAAAAGAGTTTTGGAACTACAAATACTAGAAAAACTTAATAAAAGTACTTAAAAGCAATTAAAAACATAGAAAAAGTATTTCAAAACGATCCATAAAAATGGTCAAAATACGGTGTTATCATTCAAAAGGATACATCCATCTAAATTGCACATCCTCCAAGGCTAGCTTCGTGTGGTAAGTGAATTGGGAAATGCTCCATAACATCAAAAAAAGAAGGAGGAAATATCTTCTCTAGGTTACAGAGAACCATACAGATATTATTTTGCAACATCGCAACACTATCTTTGTGTATAATTCTTGCGCATATGTCTCGGAAAAATAAGCTAACACCTACCAAAAAAAAGATTTTTATATGAATTAGAAGTTTTAATCATAGTGTATAATATAATAACATCACACATGCCTATTAACACTTCTTCAAATTAATATAAAAATGTTGAATACTTACTAGATAATGAATCGTATACAGATTTATCCATAATTTGCTTCTACTCCCTTAAAACCGGATGAATCTTGCAGATCGTAATGTCCGAAAGTAAAGGTATTATTGTACCATTATCATTCTATCTGTTCCATCTCTATTCTTTATCTCTTTCCTACTTGTTTCTTTTCATTCATTTGCAGGCGATAGAGCTTATTATGATATAGCTTATGATAGTAGATGCTACGGTCAAAGCTGATGATCACTTGGGTTTTCGTCTCACATTGATGACCCATGTCTATACTTGAGGGTACACGCCTTCCTCACAAGACAAATCTTTCCCTTTGTGCAACAAATTCTTTTGCGTTTATGTATAAGTTTTGTTCTCCGTAATTGCAGCTGGACTATTCAATCCTCAAAACCATTGAACTATCTCCAAATGAAAAACTTGCAGAAGCTAAAGATTTGATACTCCGTATTCGTAGAAGGCAACTGTACCAAGTAATAATACGATCTTACCGGTTTCCTCCTCCTTAGTTTACACTTGATTAGATTTAACACTTCCCTCCTGAAAAGTTGGCTTTTTTATATAGTGGCAGTTCGGTAGCTAGTATGTGGTTCCAATGGACAAAATAGATCATTTCAAAGCTGTCACTGCCCAGGAAGTCATCTGTTCTCAGGTTCGTAATCTAAAACACTTAGCTAAATAAGAGGAAAAATTTGTTGCAGTCTCGTTGCTATACTGATCACTTTTCATTTAACAGAAGCATACTAGCTTAACATTGAAAGAAGAAGATATCGCTGATACCAACATCAAGATTGATTTAGCTCGTGGAAGAGAAATCCTCTTGAATGGTAAGTATACAAACACTATTTAAGCTTCAGCATCCTTAAAATGAATTGATCCAATAGATCCTTCACTAAAATACTCTGCTCACTTTTTCATATATAGATCCGAACTTATTTATAACTCTTTTAGTATGATCATACATCCAACTTGCTCATTTACAGGTTCTCGACTCATTCAAAACTATCCGAAGAATATAAGAAGATAAGTTTTCAATTTATACACCTGCTCATTTAATTCCATTGGACCTTTACCCACTATCTTACTATATTTCCTTAGATAGTTACTTTATTATATAGTCTCTTGATTTGGATTAGGTTAACTCTAGCTATTTATATATAATGAAATGTTATTAATTTTACCTTAATTTTTATAACACGTCCTCAACTTTCTTTAGCCGCGTTGCCAAAAATTTCCCACTAATATAGAAGCGCTACAAAATTTTTATCCATCTCCTCCACTCTATATCATAACCGCTCACTTCCCTTTAAATTGAAGCACTTTGTATTTTTTTTTTTCAGTTTCGACGACACTTCTTTTTCATTGAAGCGACTTGTTGTGTTTCAGTTCTGAGATTTCATTTGAAGGTAATTCTACAAATCTACTAATTCTGGATTTTTAGAAGTTAATCTAGAGTTGAATTTGTATATCTTCTCTTGAATCTGTTTTTCTCTCATGTTTTTATTGTGTAGGTATGGAAGAACCATATGTGGATCGGACATTTTTGCCTTTGCTGCATCCGTCTCGTCAAAACGGAGCTAAGTGGTATGTAATATTTCGGGAATTCTCTTACAGATATCAAAAATAATTTGGTTTGCTCTGTACGATACCAGGATTTACAATTATAAAATTGTAGTGTAGCTATGCATGTTGAATACATACGTAGGTTTAAAACCAGAGTAACACAAGTTCTTCACAATGAATACGTAGGTATAGAATACAGTTTCATCTTATTAGTAGTAAGTATCAACGAGTAATTAATCTATTTCAATTAACCAGGTTTGGACACCATACCCAAGTATCAACAGCTGTCAGGAAGAGTATTCAAAGTTGTTTTAGAGGACCATGGCACTCTTGGAAAAAAGTGTCACCGTTCTACAAACGAACATGGTTTGAATTGTTTAAGGTATTCTTTGTTTCCCGGTTCAGTTGTTTCTCGTACAAATAAACCATTTCCAAATTAAATAATTTTTTTGTAGACAAATTTTAACTGGCATGTTAACATCAATGATCAGGTTGAAAGTGAGTTTAATAAGCTTGCTGCTTATCGCCTCAGAGGAATGATATGCCATGCAAAAAATCAAGGTCAAAAACCAGATTGGATTCTGCTTGATTATTGGACCCTAATGCAAGCTCATTGGGCAACACCAAAAGCAAAAGCCAACAGTGAGAAGGCTCGAGCTTCTAGATGGTCTGATCGCAATGGTTTAGGCCCTCATTCTCACCTTGCTGGTTCAAGATCCTGAGCCAAAGTTCAAATATTTTGGTAATGAAATTTTTTTTTATTGCTAATTTTGAGTTTTGACTATTTTTTTATTGTTTCACTTTGTTTTATCTTTTTGTTTACAGGAAGCAACGATGAAGACTATTCTTTTATTGCTGTGATAAAGAAAGTGCACCAGAAGCGTAATGGGACTTATGTTGATCAGCGAGCAAAAATACAAGAACGCCTGGAACAACTTGTAGCTGTCGGTGAAGAGAACGTGTCTGCTGAAAGTCTTGGCCAAACTGTAAAAATGAAATTTATGTCAAGGTAATATTTCTAAACTTATATTATTTTGGATTTTTTTTTTGAAAATGTGTTTGTGTTTTTTGGCTTGATTAGTGTGTTTGTGTTCAGCGTAATTGAAGCAGGTGTAATTACAAATTCTTTTGGCTTGATTAGCATGGTTGTTTTCAGTTAGGCGTGTTAGTATTTGGTTTTTTAGCTTGATTAACGAATGCTTTTAATAAAAAAAAAAGAGATTAGTGACTTTGTTGTGGTCATCATTTATTTTTATTTTGTTTTCTATTCTAGGCTGTTGCATCTGCTCCTGGGTCTTCTAAACAGAACCATATCTCTGGACTTGGAGCACTAAGTGGGGTTTTACCATCTGTTGAAGCTTCTCCAAATCAACCACAGGATGATAACTCGTGTGCAGGAATTGGAAGCTGAACTGAAACAGAGCCATGAAGAAAATCAGCAAATCAGAAAAACTTGTTCAGTGTCTTGCAAATCAGAGTGCATAGATGATGTGGTCGTGTCGAGGATTGTCAAGTTTTACCCTAAATGAAATCAATAGCCGCAAGTGCACAGCTGATCGATTGTAGTACTTAGGGATCGAATCCACAGGGAAGGAAGATCTTTCCTGCAAAAGGCCTTTGAAATAAGTATAAAGTAAGGAAGTCTAGAACCAAAACGGTTTTGTGGGGGTTTGGTGGTGTGTTTAAAATGTAAAAACGAAATCTTAAAAGAAAATACGGGAATTAAATGACCTAATAACTAAACTTAACGAAAATGAATAAAAATGAGAAAAACGGATATTCTAATTGCTTAAATGAAAATCTACTAAAAAGGAAAGACACTACTGAACTAAAGCTTGAAATAAAAACGGTGTAAATCAATAGGAAAGAAGGCGTTTGGGTTCAGGAAAGTTTTCTCAGCGGTACGAACGATTCAAAACATTGCTAGAGAGTAAATTTGATAAGATCTTAGCTTAAACTTTTCGAACTGGAGTCACGGACGTATGAATACGCCACTGTCGTGATCTATAGAAAAGAGGCGCTGGGTTTCAGGAAAGTTTTCTCAGGGGTATGAACGATTCAAAACATTGCTAGAGAGTAAATTTGATAAGATCTTAGCTTAAACTTTTCTAACTAAGGTCACAGACGTATGAATACACCACTGTCGTGATCATAGACAACTATCTCTCTCAACCCTGACCAGTAGGTTTCCACTCTGGCCCTGGAAGAGAAGAGATGCATTATGTTTAAGACTCGTCAGCATTCACAAATCGCCCATAGGTAGGTTTCCACTCCTATGTTTGTTTTTCTCTCCCAAACTAGATCTGACACCGGATGAACACTTTCGTGTCACCAAGCATCTGGATCAGATTGTAGTTCATGACGCTACTCTCATGCGGTAAAAATAAATTCAGAAGAAAAAGTTCTAAGATTCGGCTTCAATAGCTCATGGAATCCTCATCGAACATATATATTCCCACCGAAAATCCCTTAGACCCAACAATAGAACTACTCAGACATGATAAACGAAATCAAAAACATAGTATTAAAAAGTAGAACAGAAATCGAAATTGAAAAAGAAAGAACAAGGGTTCAAGAGATAGATCTCTCTCTCCCTAAAGCTAAAGTATAAAAACAATAAGAAAACAAGATGGTGTAAAAGGTGATGATACGAATTAGGGTTCCTAAGACATGTATTTATAGTGCTCAACACATCTCTGGGCGTCACTTAGGGTTTCTCCAAATGAGGGAATCATTTTGGGCTTCAGAAATGGGCCTTCGGGCTCGGAGTTGGCTAGCCGCGGTCGGGATGTGCGTGACCCCGGGGAATGGATGGCTGGCCGCGGTCGGGAAGCCTCTGACCGTGGTGAAATGGCTGTTGGTCGCTGGTGGAAATGCTTGCCGGCTGGTTTACGGGATATCTTGCTCTTCGCGTATCTTTTGCTTGAACCGTTGGATTGCCAAGCTGTAAAGTGTGCTGGAAAGCTGATACTTCCATCTTTGAGATATCCAAATTTGAACTGGATCAGGCGGTGAGAAGGTCTTCAATCGGGGGTGAACTTATGACGGTTTGACTCTGAGCTGAAAATCTGGTTTTCTATCCATTTTGTTAAGCTTTTCCCTAAGTTTCCTGAAAAGAGTCTTGGAACTCCAAATACTAAAAAAACGTGATAAAAGTACTTGAGAGCCATTAAAACATAGAAAAAGTGTTTCAAATCGATCCATAAAAGTGGTCAAAATACGGTGTTATCAACTTCCCCAGACTTAAACCTTTGTTTGTCTCCAAACAAAGCAAAAGTCTAAACTGTTTAAGTGAAAACAAAAATAGGAAATTCACAAATCTCAAAGACATGAACTCCTAAACTAGGACCAAAGATCGTGTATCAATCCACAACTTAGTCTAGAAAATTCTCACCAAGACACAAAAGATACTAGTCCACTTTTTCCGTCATGCAAAACTTAAATAATCTAAATCTTGATTCCAGTCAACTAGCTCTCTACATTCATTAAGTGCAATAGTGAATTCTCATTAAAGACATCATTCAGGTTAGACGGCGTTTGGCATTAAAGGACTGTTTAAGTGGTGGAGTTAAAGTGTTTCGGGTTACCTGATGAATCTGGAGGATGCAAGATAATATGCAAAACCGCAAGAGAGATAAGAAGCTGTTGATGACCGTAATTTTCAGTCACTTCTTCTTGCCAAATGTTGTTAAATAATCCTTCTTCCTTTGTTGTGAACAGCTATTCCCCCAGACTTAGATTCTTTTTGGGAATCAGAAAATAATCTCTAAAACTCCAAAAAATCGAACTACAGTTGCCTTGGGACTTAAAATTCGACCTCTCTAGACTCTCTAAGGCTTTTATCTCCTTTCTTTTCTTATTTTCGGATTTTGTTTTTTGGAAAGGGTATGCCTTTTAAGGAAAAAGACTAGAGGACGAGATTATACCAAAATTTGAGATTTTTCTAATGTGTTGAATTATTCCAGGAAGTTTTCCAGCAAATCGCAGGTCTCTGTCTTTGGTGACTGAAAACTGTATCCTTCCTCTTTCTCTCCAACATTTTTACACATATCTGCATATAAGATAATAGAAAACAATAGTGCATGTGGTTTGAAAGAGGATTGGTTAAGGTGTGGAACTAGCCATTTAGGATCAACAGAGAGTGGTAAAAAGGATAAAAGAGTCCTGAATATATGATTCGTTTCCCTGGTCTAATGCTTCAATGAGAGAGTTAAGTCCAAGTTAAGTCCAAATAAAACAGAGCTAGTGTATTCCTTCATCTAAATCGAAATCATTCAAATTCCTCTGGGGTACTTCGTTTCAAATGTGCTTAGCTACCGCCTAGTCTAGTCCTAAATCATGAATGAGCATGTCACTAGGAATAGTCTAAAAGTACACAGTCAACTATCATTGATTCATGTTCACCATTCACTTTAAAACGTATTTTGTTTTGAAAACTGATTTTGAAAAACTTTAAGGAAAATGCAAAAAGTGTAGATAATGCAAGACTCATGAAATAAAAGTGGTTAGAAAGGGATGAATCCTCCCCCCCAGACTTAAATCAGACTGTCCTCAGTGTGAAACAAGTCGAGATTGGATGAGAAAAATGCATAGATAATCGAATTTGTAAGGCCAAAGAGAACTTACCTGGATCTGGGATGCTCGTGGAGATGGATCAGATCTATTTGGAGAGGTTTGGGAAGGTGATAGGTGGTGATGAAGATGGTGGGAAGTGATGAATGAGGTGGAGTGGGGCTTGGTGAGGTGGAATGAGGTGAATTGGGTGGTTTGGGGTCGGGTATCATCTCAACGACCATTTGCCATGGTCAGGAGTCACGCGACCGCGGCAAACTGGTGCTCGGCCGCAGTCAGAAAGACGCAGCTGCGGTCGAAGAGGTGTTTCCCGCGGTCAGAACACCTGCGACCGCGGGGTCTTAATATGCGGCCTGTTCCTGCTTCTCCATGGTTCCTGCTGGGCCGAGAAATTACAGGGACAGTCCTTCTTTTTGGTTTTTTTGGTTTTTGATTTTTTTGGCTTTTTTTTGTTTTATAAGAAACACCTGAAACTAAGAAAAAGAAAAAGATAAATAGAAAAAGAAAGAAAAATCCTAAAGAAAACAATACCTAAATGGGTTGCCTCCTATTAAGCACTTTTGTTTTAAGTCGTTTAGCTTGACTTTGGTGTTGGATGTGGCTTAGTCCAAAGTGATAGACTGATCATATCATTGTAGCAACTGAATAAAAAAAAAACAAAAATAATAAAGACAGATGATTACTAAGTTATAAAAGGTAATCGAAAAGTATGCGGATAAATGGAAGGATGAAAGAAAGAGAGAAAAAATTGAATATTAATGATATATTATTCCAATTTGGAAAGTCTATGAGATCACTGTAAGAAAAACAATGTAATAAAGCATCAATACAGATTCAGTCATAATAATTAGATAAATCTGTTCCGAAACCAAAAAAATTAAGAGCCTTGAGCCAATAAAAACTGAGAAAAATGACTCAAAAACAAATTAAAAAATGAAATTCAAAATTTCATGTAAGAGCTCCATTGTAGATTTCGGGCCTAATGATTAATCAAGAAGCGATGGGAACGACGGAACCCATGAATATAGAGGATTCTACTAAAAAATAAATCTTAGTAATTCATTGGACAGGATGACGGAATAAACCAGAAACTTTATTATCTATTCTGATTTTGATTCTGAGACCTAGTGAGATAAACATAAAACTTAAATAGATATTGAAGGAGTAAATATTCGCCGGCGAAATTTTTTTTTTATTTGCAAAAAAAAGTAATAAAATACGAAAAAATGAAACAGATAAAAAAAATAAGGATTTGTTAGAATATTCTAACTCTAACAAAAATTACATTCGAAATAATGATATTCCATTATTTTTAAATAAATAGAAATAGAATTCATCTTGGATTCTATTCTATTTCGAAAAAGACATACACAAATATAGAAGAGATAAGATTAAATTTCAAAAAATCCCATGATTAATTAGGATTTTAACTACATCTATATCTTAATTAGTCCTTTTATTCGCGAGGAGCTGGGATGAGAAGAAACTCTCACGTTCAGTTCTGTAGTAGAGATGGAATTTCGAATTTAGAAAAAACCCATCAACTATAACCCAAAAAGAACAAGATTTCGTAAACAACATCGAGGAAGACTAAAAGGAATACCTTCTCGTGGGAATCACATTTGTTTTGGCAGATATGCTCTTCAAACACTTGAACCCGCTTGGATCACATCTAGACAAATAGAAGCAGGGCGACGAGCAACGACACGAAATGTACGGCGTGGTGGGTGGTTTTTTTTATTTAATCTATTGAATGAGACCAAAAAGAGTTATCCTACACGGCGAACGAGATAAGTCACAAAAATAGTTATTTATTTTAACTAGATTTTTAAAACTTGTAATTAGCAATTTCTATTTTTCTAGGTTTAGGTTTTTTTCTTCGAGATTATATAGAAAATCAAGTGAAAAACCATCATCTTTGTAATTAGTTAAAGAAAGAAAAAACCTTTGACTTGAATACAACAAAACAATGCACGCATTACAACTATTTAGTATTAATTTTTTTTAATTATTTGTTGTTCGTTTTAATGGATCCAAAACTATTCTTCTTTTTCTCGTTACTGGAAATTAAGTCCTTAAAATGAACCAAAAAGCAAAAGGGGGATCACATTATCATTAAAAAAAAGATTTTCTACAATTATGCATATGCAACGAAAAGAAAATTTATGGATTTTTGATTCAATGGACTTGGAACAATATGCGAATTTCCTTAATGAATTATTATAATTAGAAACCAACCTCTTGGATTTTTTTTTATCTAATCTTTAGTTTATTTTCTAGTCCAAAACGAATAAAGGATCAAAGCCACTCTAGATTACAGGAATTTATAGAAGTGGGACATGGTTATACATCGACAAGCAAGAAAAAAAAAAAGAAATAAATTATCTAACACCTCTTTTCTATACTAATTCAAATTCCGTTGCTGTGTCAGAAGAAGGATAGCTATACTGATTCGGTAGACTCTAAAAATACCCTTGGTACTTTATTGACGATCTCACAAAGATGTAATTTCAGTGAATTTGAATTTACTTATTCATCTTTTACAGAATCGATTCCCTACGAGAATATCTGGAGTTCAGTATGTCTGGAAGCACAGGAGAACGTTCTTTTGCTGATATTATTACCAGTATTCGATACTGGGTCATTCATAGTATTACTATACCTTCCCTATTCATTGCGGGCTGGTTATTCGTCAGCACCGGTTTAGCTTACGATGTGTTTGGGAGCCCTCGTCCAAACGAGTATTTTACAGAGAGCCGACAAGGCATTCCATTAATAACAGGCCGTTTTGATCCTTTGGAACAACTCGACGAATTTAGTAGATCTTTTTAGGAGGACCCAATGACTATAGATAGGACCTATCCAATTTTTACAGTGCGCTGGTTGGCTGTTCATGGACTAGCTGTACCTACCGTTTCTTTTTTAGGGTCAATATCAGCAATGCAGTTCATCCAACGATAAACCTAATTCAATTATAGAGCTATGACACAATCAAATCCGAACGAACAAAATGTTGAATTAAATCGTACCAGTCTCTATTGGGGGTTATTACTCATTTTTGTACTTGCTGTTTTATTTTCAAATTATTTCTTCAATTAAGAAAAGAACGTAGAATAATAAAATAAAAAAGAAAGAAAAGTAAATTTCTTATCCCATTCGGATGGATTATATATCATAATTATCTCTGACTGTTTATGTTTCTAGCATGACCACTCGATGAAATGTGGAGGGAAGCGGGATAAATGGCTGATACTACTGGAAGGATTCCTCTTTGGGTAATAGGTACTGTAGCTGGTATTCCTGTGATCGGTTTAATAGATATTTTTTTTTATGGTTCATATTCCGGATTAGGTTCATCCCTGTAGAAATTAGATGAACTGAGTTATAGACGTGAAAACATAAGAACTCAACGGGACCCAACTCTTTCTTCCTTGTCTGATACGAGGGGGTCCCGTTGAACTGCTAATAATCAGAACAATTTTTATCATGTTGTTGAAAAATGAACTTAATTAGATTAGTAGATTGCAAACATATAGTATTTATTAACCTTTCAAAGATAGAATAAAAAAGGGGAATCACTTAATTCCTTTTTCTGCTTTCCCAGCTGACACACTATTTTTTATCATCAGATCTATCATTAAAATTTTGTCTATACTATATAGAAAATAGAAATAGAAGTTTTTTCTAATTTTTTTATTTTAGGATTTCATCAAAATTGAAATCAAGTAAATAAAACTACAAAAAATAACTACTATATATACTATTAATAAATAAATAATTAATAATTATCTATACTATTATTACTATATATATATTAAAACCTTATATATATAGAAACAGTAATATATATGGAAACTAAGAATCGAATCAAGAAGGACAAGATCAACACAAGAAAAGGAATTTTAGACATCCTTTTCTTGTGTCGAAGACTCCCTATAGTCCCTAAAATTTGTTGTTTCGCCGATTTATGGTTCCCCCTTTTTTTCTGCGCTTGCTTTCCTTATCTTATTTTAGTATCTAGTTAAATTTTTGTATTCTAATAGAAAAAGCTCTTGATTATTGATACATTCTATCAATTTAAATTGGTCACTAACGACGGAGTTCCATCACACCCCTTCCCATTTTTCAAATTTGTATTGAAAAATCAAGAAAAGGGGGTAAAGTGAACTCTTCTCAATATACATACTAGAATTAGGACTATGATACAAGTAATTCCTGGCACCTGGTCGAAAAGGAATAAAAAATCGAAAGAGAGGCAAAAGACTTTTCATAATTTTTTTGGTTCTTTTTTACGAATTTTATAAAGCTAAATAGACAGATCTAAAAATTCATTTCGGATAATTGAATCTTCTCAAACTGTTTCTTTTTAAGAACCAAAAAGATTTGTGCCAAAACAACCGATCCTAAGAAGAACAAAAGGCCTTGGACACGTAATGGATCTTGAAGTACTATTTCCGCATCCCCCTGACCAAATCCACCCACATTAGGATTACTCGTTAATGGTTGATCGAGTTTAATGGATTCGCCCTCTGAAACAAGAAGTTCTAGGCCTCGATGAATAATATCAATCACTTGGCGTTCATTGGATGCATCCACTATGGTTATTTCGTATCCCCCTTTTTCTTTTCGTAAAATTTTGCTTATTATCCCTCCTGCCGTAGCATATCATAAGGAATTTTAACAACTACTTCAAATACAGTATCAGGAAGTACCGCTTGTGGAACCTCAATATCCACAGGCTTACTAGCTAAATGGCAATTGGCACATACAATATGCCCAGTGGCTTCTCGTGGATTTTCATAATTCTGCTGGGCAAAAATCGAATATCCACTTGAAATGGATGCCCAAGTTATTATATATATCATGAGTGAGACAGATATGGAGCGAGTAATCTCTTCCCTTATCCAAGAAAAGGTATTTCTAGTTTGCATGGTCCAATCATTTATCCCGAAAATTTCTACAATAAAGTTAGGTAGGTCGATAATATACTTCCCTAGCCATAATTCTGCTATTTATAATTACTGAAAAAAAGAAAAATTTTTTTGTTGAAATATACAAGGAATCCCTCATGGGTAAAAAGAGTAAAGTAAATACGACTTTGATTTGGTTATGATGTATAAGGTAAGAAAGATTAGAATTGGATCAGTGAATCACTTTTTAGTCATTTATTGCATGATAAATCACTACAAGTGACGGAGATACACGATTTAAATAACGAAAGATCCAATATTTAAAAATTGTATCAAGAATGACTGGAAAGGTAGAAACTAGACCAGATAAAATTTGCTCATAATGAGCAAACCCAAAATCTTTGTAAATATAACCAATCATTAGTTCCCAACCGTGAGGCGAATGGAATCCGATACATAAATCAGTTAATAAAAGAATCGAAAAAGCTTTAATTGTATCACTTAAATTATATAGGAATTCTTGAACCCAAGAATTCAGAATAAAAAGCTTTTCCTTACCCCAAAAGGAATAACCACTTAGAATAACGAAAGATATTAGATTTGTCGAGAAGTGCAAGATTGTATGGATACGATACTCATTGTGTATCTTGATAAACTGGATCGTTTCTTTGTGGATTCCTAGACGAAATTGTTGTAAATCGGTTTCTGGGTATTCTTTTATCATTTCATCCAGCTGGAATAGATCCTCTAATTGTATGAATTTTTCTAGAACACTTTTTTCTTGAATATCAATCAAAAAAGTTTCGCATTGTCTAGTATTCCACCAATTAGTAATCCAAGTTTTCAAACTTTTATTACAGCAGAGAGAGATCAACCAGGGCAAAAATACTATAGATGTAAAATAAAAAAAAGGAATGAATGCTTTCTTTTTTGCCATTTTGAATCTGTGAATTGTTAATGAACCTACCGCATTTGTTGATTCTATTAGATCTAATATTTCTATCGAGCATGAGTTTCTATTCTAATTCGAATAGAATGTATTGAGCCTATGAATCCATTTTATCTTTTTCTTTCAATACTTAGTCTTTGCTTTGAATCTAGAAAGAATACAGAAATAGACTAAGAATACACTTCCAATTTGAATGAAAAATTGGATTTACAGGATGTTATTCTCCCTTTTTTCGATCAATACTAAAAGAACTTTTTCGAATTTTAAAAATAATAAAAAATTATTCTATTTTAAAACCAAGAAACTCCCTTTCTTTTCTATCAAATATAAAAAAAACGAGCATAAAAGAATAGATTAATGTTCAATTGACAAAAAAAAAAAAGTTCTTTCGTTTTTTCTTCCTACTGCCAAAGCATTTAGTATTTTAAAATGAATTCATTTCAAAATACTTCAATTGGTACACGCAAGAAGTAAGCCAATTCAGCAGCTTTTTGCTCAATTTCTCGTGTAGTAAAATTCTCATCAGTACGAATTAAAGGAATAGCCCCTTGACCTCGAATTTCCATATAAAGGACACGCCGAGCAGAAACACCCTCTTTAACTTCTATTCTGATGAACTGAATATCTTTCATAAGGAATCGTAAAAAAATGCGACGACTTTTTCCAGGAAATCCCCAACGAAAAATACGCACTATTCCTTCTTTTCGGTCGAAAATGTCATAACCACTACCCATATTCCAAAAAATGGTACACCACAAATAGCAACTAATAAAGAGACCTGCGATCCCATTGAAAGACATTACGATCCCTTGTGGAAAAAAAGGATTTGCTGAGAGGCAAATAACGATATAAAATTTCTACCAAGATAACTGGAAATTCCAACCAATAAGAATCCTAATGAACCTAAAAATAGGATAAAGGCCCAGCAGAAATTACTTGTTTTTCGAGACCCCGTTATAAATTCTATCCATATAGATTCTGATCGCCAACTCATATATATTAGATCCAGTTATACAATTTTTTGGAATTGAGAAAATATGACTTTCCTTTTTTGTTTTCAAAGTAACTCTCATCAACTATTTTGTTATGAACCTTTACCTTAGGAGTAATTCCTAGAATTTTTTCGAAAATCTCATTCCTTTAGACGATCCCCTATAAGTATATACATACAGATAAATACATTGACTTGAATTTCATACATCGGCCCGATGATGAGCCATTTTTCAAAAGAGCGGAAGTTGAGTTCCCCATATCATAAGTTTACACATGCATAAGAGCTTTTTTTAGTTATGTTTGTAGGAATCTATGTGATACAATATTCTACCAAATGGGTCTTAGCGAATCGAAGTTTTTAAAATAAAAAAGGAGTGATACGATTCGGTCTCATCCGATCTAAAAAATCTTATTTTTTTGAATATAAAGAAATAAAGAAGCCATTGCAAGTGCCGGAAAGACTAGGCCTACTAAAGGCACAAAAATAGAGGGTAAGTTATTGAAAGTTGTCATAAAATGGGTACCTCAATTTAATATTTATACCTGTTATTGTTATATTCTGAATTCTAAAGATATCTTAGAATATCTTGTATTTTTATTATTTCTATTATATATATATTATAATTATACTAAGTATCTTTAAGGAAATATATATCTAATACTAATATACAACCTAATCGAAATAGAATCAAAAAATAGGTACAAGAAACGCCAAACTAAATAAATGGACTTATTCATCTTTCAAAATCAAATAGATATATATAAATCCCCTTGTTAGATTTATTATTATTTTTTTCTTCTAATAGTAATTGAATTAATAAAGAAAAAATTTTATTCCATTACAAATTTCTACAAAATTGATTGGAATCTGATCCAACAACAGGGAATTGCAAAAAGATGCAAGACTCTCTATAGATCTGTATATATCTCTATTTGAATTATCTATACATATGCAAGCACGAGATGAAAATAAACTTTGTTTTATTTGTCTAGTCTAATTTGAACTTCCCGAAAGCAAAAATTCACTTTTTATCTTGTTGATAGAGGTTTACTGAGTAGTAAACAATAATATCGATAACAAAATGATTCGAAAGAAAAATTTATTTTTCAGGGGTTTCGTTTAATTCTGATAAACTAACTGTTCTAATTAATTTCATTTTTGTTCAAAGGAAAAAAAGCATGGAGCTGAAATAACTCACTCACAACACCTTTTAAAGGATTACGTGGTACAATTGCATCCAATAAGCCCTTACGTAATAAAGATTCAGCCGCTTGTGAACCTTCAGGCACGGCTTTTTTCAATGTTTGTTCAATTACTCTTTTACCCGCAAATGCAATATAGGCATAGGGTTCGGCAATAATGATATCCCCCAACATACCAAAACTAGCTGTCACCCCCCCGGTAGTAGGAGATGTAAGAATTGATATATAGAATAACTTTTTACTTGATTGATAATCACATAAAACCGAAGAAATTTTAGCCATTTGCATCAAACTTAAACTTCCTTCTTGCATTCGTGCTCCTCCCGAAGAACACACTAAAATAAGAGGTAAACGTTGATTGGTAGCATACTCGATCAAACGAGTTATTTTTTCGCCTACTACGGATCCCATACTACCCCCCATAAACTGAAAATCCATAACCCCAAGGGCTACTGGAATACCGGTTAGTTGGCCTGTACCTGTTTGAACAGCATCAGTCAATCCTGTCTTTTTTTGAGCAGAGTCAATACGCTTTTTATAAGGTTCCTCCCGTGAATGAAATTTAATGGGATCCGCAGAGACCATGTCTTCATCCATAGGATTCCAAGTACCCGGATCAATCGAAAGCTCGATTCTCTCTGAACTAGTCATTTTCAAATAATGTCCACATTCTTCACAAACATTCATTTCTACTTTCTTATACATTAATCCATAACAATTGTCGCATTGAATCCACAATTGATTGTGGTTTTTAGTTATATCGAAATCCTTAGAACTCATTAAATTATTACGATTCCTATTAGTTCTTATCTTGTAATTTTTGCTTTCACGAATCTTTCCACTTTCACTACAAATGAAATTATAAATGTAATTTTCATTGGAATTATTACTATCGCTTAAAAAGTGACTATCAATACAGATGTGAGAATGAAAATAAAAGTCAATACAACTAGTAATGTGATTATTACAACTATATTTAGTATCCTTAATGTAAGGATCATAGTGCAGATCGTTGTCACTTTTAGATCTATTATTCAGATAACTAGAACTACAATAACTATAAAAAAAAAATTCTAGGTCACTCAAATCATTGTTAATCTCAAATTTTTTTTTTTTTATATCAAAATATATAGAATAACTATTCTTATTACTATCCCTAACAAAAAAGGTGTCATCCGATATGAAATTCCGAATGTCCTTGGAGCTAACTAAAAGATTAACATTTTTGTAATAACTCGAACGCTCATCCCAACCATAAAAGTTTTTATCCATATCATATATAAACCGGTCTTTACTTATAGTAGTCTTTTCAATAGGAGCAAAACTATCCATTGCTTTATTTAGCTCGCCTCTATATTCCAATTCTCCCTTAGAAAACATCAAATTGAACCACGATTTTTCCATAGAGCTTCTGGCCTCTATTTACATAAAAATACAATAACAATAGATGAATAGTCATTCAATGAAAAAATTGAAAAATGCAAAATTTTTTTGAATAGTTCATTTTCTATTCAGAGTAAGCAAAGCATATCGATGCAATTGCTAATTGCTAAGATTATTAAGTAAAAGTAATTGAAATTCATAAATTTCAATTAAAAATGAAAATAAGGATTTTCTTATATTGTGTAAAATTCTCATTAAAAAAAAGAAATATTTGTTCTTCGCTTATGAATATATGAAGAACTTTTTTAGTAAAATCTCGTATCTCGTATACTAATATAAAATAAAAAAAGGTTTTTATTCCAATACGGAATGAAAAGAAAAGGACAACATGCAGGATGGGTAGAAGAAGTGGGGATACTTGGTTCAAGCCCTGACACGAAACTTAAAAAAAAATACAACAATCCTAAGAATCCATATTTCATATAGGATTTCTTGTGGACACAACTTTACAATACAAAATTGTAGTTGTGTTTAATCTTCTTTTTTTTTTTAGATTTTTTATACCTAGATAAATATGTATCTATCAAAAATAGTATATACAATAGAAAAACTCGGCTCAATCTTTTTTTTACTAGAAAGATTGAGCCGAGTTTAATTGTAATTAAACTAATAAAACGAACGTGAATTACTAATCTAACTTCTACGCTTGGCCATCTAATTTATCGATGGTTGGGAAGTTAAATCTGATCTCCTTCCATACTTCACAAGCAGCAGCTAGTTCAGGACTCCATTTGCAAGTCTCACGGATAATTTCATTACCCTCGACTGCAAGATCACGTCCCTCATTACGAGCTTGTACACATGCTTCCAGAGCTACTCGGTTCGCTACGGCACCCGGTGCATTTCCCCAAGGGTGGCCTAAAGTTCTGCCACCGAATTGTAGTACGGAATCATCTCCAAAGATCTCGGTTAAAGCAGGCATATGCCAAACGTGAATACCCCCTGAAGCTACAGGCAGAACACCTGGTAGTGAGACCCAATCTTGAGTGAAAAAGATACCGCGGCTTCGATCTTTTTCAATATAATCATCGCGCAGTAAATCAACAAAGCCCAAAGTTGACTCTCTGTCTCCTTCAAGTTTACCTACTACTGTACCCGCGTGAATATGATCTCCACCAGATAGACGTAAAGCTTTAGCTAGTACACGGAAGTGCATACCATGATTCTTCTGTCTATCAATAACAGCGTGCATTGCACGGTGGATGTGAAGAAGTAGGCCATTATCTCGGCAATAATGAGCCAAACTAGTATTTGCGGTGAATCCCCCTGTTAAGTAGTCATGCATTACGATAGGAACTCCCAATTCTCTAGCAAATACAGCTCTTTTGATCATTTCTTCGCATGTACCTGCAGTAGCATTCAAATAATGCCCTTTGATTTCACCTGTTTCAGCCTGTGATTTATAAATAGCTTCAGCACAAAATAAGAAACGGTCTCTCCAACGCATAAATGGTTGGGAGTATACATTCTCATCATCTTTGGTAAAATCAAGTCCACCACATAGACATTCATAAACTGCTCTACCATAGTTCTTCGCGGATAACCCCAATTTAGGTTTAATAGTACATCCTAATAAGGGATGTCCATACTTGTTCAATTTATCTCTTTCAACTTGGATACTATGAGGTGGTCCCTGGAAAGTTTTAGTATAAGCAGGAGGGATTCGCAGATCCTCTAGACGTAGAGCAGCCAGGGCTTTGAACCCAAATACATTACCCACAATCGAGGTAAACATGTTAGTAACCGAACCTTCTTCAAAAAGGTCTAAGGGGTAAGCTACATACGCAATAAATTGAGTTTCTTCTCCTGGAACGGGCTCGATGTGGTAGCATCGTCCTTTGTAACGATCAAGGCTGGTAAGCCCGTCGGTCCACACGGTTGTCCATGTACCAGTAGAAGATT
>NW_006256858.1:5912501-5922501 GCF_000478725.1 Eutrema salsugineum
ATTGTTTGGAATTCAGAAGTAAAAGAAATCATTTTATCTACTAATAGTGGACAAATTGGCGTATTACCAAATCACGCGCCGATTGCCACAGCTGTTGATATAGGTATTTTGAAAATACGCCTTAATAACCAATGGTTAACAATGGCTCTGATGGGCGGTTTTGCTAGAATAGGCAATAATGAAATCACTATTTTAGTAAATGATGCAGAGAAGAATAGTGACATTGATCCACAAGAAGCTCAGCAAACTCTTGAATAGCAGAAGCTAACTTGAGAAAAGCTGAAGGCAAGAGACAAACAATTGAGGCCAATCTAGCTCTCAGACGAGCTCGGACACGAGTCGAGGCTCTCAATACGATTTGATTTTGTAACTAGCTGACGTGTCAAAAAAAAAGAATGTATAAAAAAATAGGATAGAAAAGCGAGAAAAACAATAAAAGAAAATAAAAGCTGGTTACAAAAACTTATTAGACACCATGATCAATGGTGTCTAATAAGTTATACCTACTATTGGATTTGAACCAATGACTCCTGCCGTATGAAAGCAATACTCTAACCACTGAGTTAAGTAGGTTATTTATCATCGTAAAGAGAAGGAAAAGGGATACCTATCACATCGATAGGATTATAAATCCAATATTATTTCTAAGCAATACCAATAAACAACGAGATCAAAGAGTTCGATCATGTAATATTAATCTTGACAAGAAATTATCTACATGATAAGATAAAATGTGTATCACAAACACAAGGGCTATAGCTCAATTAGGTAGAGCACCTCGTTTACACGTGCGCCAAAGTTTTTCAGGGGAGTTCATCACGCAATCAAACCAATTGATTGATCTGATTAATAAATCAATGTCTTACTCCATTACTTTTTTTTAGGAAAAAAAGAGGAGAACAATATCCTGACATTAGGTCCTATTAAAGTACCCCCTTAGGTAGGGAATAAATAGAACCCATCATTGATTTGAGATATTGATAGGGTGAATACCCAGTCTACTTAATGCTAGGCAGAATGAGTATAAGGAACTCAAAAATGATCTTTTCGTCCTATGAACCTTAAGGTGTATCAAGTTTCATTTTTTAATCAGGATGTTAGAGACTATATTTAACTTAAGTTGATCTAGACCAAAAGCAAACCTACGTCAAGAGAACCCAACCCTTCTTTGAAACACTTTGGTAGTTCGTCTGTATTGTATTAGAATTAAAAAATAATCAATCAGAGTACTTGGAACCATTTCTTATCTTTTTCTTTTTTAAGAAAAAATATGGTAGACTAACTGATCTTTCTGTCAGTTAATGAAAGAGCCCAATGCAAAAAAAAAATTCATGTTGGGTCTTTGAAAGAGTTCGAATCATTTTGATAATAATAAGTTCAAACTCTTTTACCGAGCAGGTCTACGGTTCGAGTCCGTATAGCCCTAACCCCTAACTAAGAAAATTATTCTAATAAATGACATTGAAATCCAAATAATTGGATAATTATTTTACTTATTATTTTATTGTATTCTTTATTTTTAAATGGTTACTTTCAATTACTTGGTTCATAAAAAAAATTCACATATCCTAAACCATATGTCCTGGGGATCGTTCAGAATAAAACGGAAAGCCTAATTTTTGATTTCATTTGATTTGAATGGATCCAATCACTATCTATCTATCGAGATATCTAGATAGATTCTTATACTTTAAAATAAACGTTTTTTCTTCATTAATTTTCATAGTCGTAAGGTCGTAAGTGGATTTTTTTGTATGAATTTTCCTTGTTCACTGGCTACAATCAAAAAGTTCATAATACTTTCTTTTTTTGTATCCCCATTCAATCCTGGTTACTTTTTTTCTGATACGACCCTGTTAAAAAAAACGAAATCTAATTAAATTCAACCCAAATGAAATTTATCTAATACTAAGGTACTAAGGAAGATGGCTATGGTAAAGTCTTACTGGATTTTTTGATACGTCATAATTTTAAAAACGAAGATATTTTTCTAATTTTTTTCTAAAAAAAACATAAATAAAATCTCATAAATAGAAATAAAAAAACAAATTACTAGTTATTAATCATCTTAATAATATATTATTAATATTAGAAACTAGTAGTAATAGAAACACGGTAATATTAAGTAATTAAGTGTACTGAAAATAAGATTACAATCCATAAATCTTAAAATGAGATGTCTACCACAGCAACCAAACGAAACTAAATGATTTGATTAACCCGAATTGTTGTTTTGACTCAAGAGTTCTATATTCCTTGCCCAATCCGATTGGAATTGACTAAGCGGGTATTTTTTCCACATTCATAGGAGTTCGTCTATGTTTCTGCTTTACGAATATGATATTTTCTGGGCATTTTTAATAATATCAAGTGCTATTCCTGTTTTGGCATTTCTAATTTCCGGAGTTTTATCTCCAATTAGGAAGGGGCCAGAGAAACTTTCTAGTTATGAATCAGGTATAGAACCGATCGGGGATGCTTGGTTACAATTTAGAATCCGTTATTATATGTTTGCTCTAGTTTTTGTTGTTTTTGATGTTGAAACAGTTTTTCTGTATCCGTGGGCAATGAGTTTCGATGTACTAGGGGTATCCGCTTTTATAGAAGCTTTTATTTTCGTGCTTATCCTAATTTTTGGTTTAGTTTATGCATGGCGAAAAGGAGCGTTGGAATGGTCTTAGTCCCTTTCCTGAATACTTGTACAATAACAATTTAAAAAAAACTAAAAAAACCATTCAAACAATTATGAATTCCATTAAGTTTCCCGTACTTGATCGAACAACCAAAACTTCAGTTATTTCAACTACGTTAAATGATCTTTCAAATTGGTCAAGACTTTCCAGCCTATGGCCACTTCTTTATGGTACCAGTTGTTGTTTCATTGAATTTGCCTCATTAATAGGCTCCCGATTTGACTTTGATCTTATGGGTTAGTACCAAGATCAAGTCCTAGACAGGCAGACCTTATTTTAACAGCAGGTACAGTAACAATGAAAATGGCTCCTTCTTTAGTGAGATTATATGAACAAATGCCTGAACCAAAGTATGTTATTGCTATGGGAGCGTGTACAATTACAGGGGGGATGTTCAGTACCGATTCTTATAGTACTGTTCGAGGAGTTGATAAGCTAATTCCTGTAGATGTCTATTTGCCGGGTTGTCCACCTAAACCAGAGGCTGTTATAGACGCTATAACAAAGCTTCGTAAGAAAATAGCTAGAGAAATCTATAAGGATCGAATTAGACCTCAACAGGGTAATCGGTGTTTTACTACCAATCACAAGTTTTTTGTTGTACGCAGTACGCATACTGGAAATTATGATCAAGAATTACTCTATCCACCATCATCTAATTCAGAGATCTCTACTGAAACATTTTTTAAATACAAAAGTCCAGTATCTTCCCACGAATTAGTGAATCAGAAAGGATTTTAGAGAATAAGAAAAAAATCTTCATAAATTAGAACTCATGGTAAATGTGAAATACTTATTTTATATAAAAAAGGGGTGGGGGAAATAAAAAAGATGCAGGGCACTTTGTCCGTTTGGCGGGCCAAACGCAGGCTGGTTCATAAATCGTTGGGCTTCGATTACCCAGGAATAGAGACTTTACAAATAAAACCCGAAGATTGGCATTCTGTTGCTGTAATTTTATATGTATATGGTTACAATTATCTACGTTCGCAATGTGCCTATGATGTGGCACCAGGTGGCCTCTTAGCCAGTGTGTATCATCTTACGAGAATCGAATATGGTGTCAATCAAGCTGAAGAAGTCTGTATAAAAGTATTTACTCACAGGAGTAATCCCTGAATTCCATCTGTTTTCTGGGTTTGGAAAAGTACGGATTTTCAAGAACGGGAATCTTATGATATGTTAGGAATCACTTATGATAGCCATCCACGACTGAAACGGATCTTAATGCCCGAAAGTTGGATAGGGTGGCCTTTACGTAAGGATTATATTGCCCCCAATTTTTATGAAATACAAGATGCTTATTGAATGATAAAAAAAAGTCTTAGCTTCTACAACTACGGACCTTATTTTGAATTCGATTCTTTTTTAGATCAAACAAACAGAAGAATTGAGGTCTCATTAATATTATTATAGATAGCTTGATCTCCAATTTGTTCAATTTGAAAGATACTTTTTTTTTTCGTAAAAGCCGAGCCAATAGGATGAACTAAAAAAAAAAAGAGCTCTGCATTATGAACTTTGTATCGCGCACATAACTTAGTCAACTTTAGTGACATAACTGGGAATTAATAAATAAGATCGAAAAGCAATAAATGGGGGGGAGGTACAATTAGATTTTTATTGTATCTAATCTTCGGGTATTTCTGCCCTTCAACTATAGATACTACGGATGGATCCACAATGAACAAAAAAAGAGAGGGGAATAAAGGATTATTGCACTTTTTTACTTTACTAAAAATACGTTTAATTTGAAGAATAGAAACTTATCAAAATTAATCAATCCTATGCCAAGAACCAGATTTGAACTGGTGACACGAGGATTTTCAGTCCTCTGCTCTACCAACTGAGCTATCCCGGCTATTACCGATTTGAACTGGTGACATGAGGATTTTGAGTCCTCTGCTCTACCAACTGAGTTATCTCGGCCATTACCGAAGTATCATCCTCATTTTACTAGATGACTTAGGTCTATGTCAATTAAAAGACACGCAAAAGTAGTAAATGAAAAAAGTTTTGGACCGGGAATTTCTTGGATCTTCGAAAAGAAGATTTTATCAGTTTAAAACTGAAAAATGATATCGATTATAAATAATTCAAATTGATATTTCTTTCTCATTTGTACGTGTATGATATATCCCACAAGACTTGTATATAATAAGAAAAGAAATTATAGTTTGTAAAAGCGTAGGATGAATGACAAAAGATAATGAATTCTTGAATAACTAAAAAAGGGTAAGGTGTCAAACAGACTTTTTGGGGGAGTAGAGTTGGGGATACAGGGACTTGAACCCTCACGATTTTAAAAGTCAACGGATTTTCATCTTACTATAAATTTCATTGTTGTCAGTATTGACATGTAGAATGGGACTCTATCTTTATTCTCGTCCGATTAATAAGTTCCACCGAGGATCTATCAGACTATGAAGTGAATCATTTGATCAACACAAAGTAGTAAACTCCATTTTTTAGAACAGCTTCCATTGAGTCTCTGCACCTATCCCTTTTTTTCTCGCTTTCTAAACTCTGGTTTGTTCACGTAAACTAGGATTTGGCTCAGGATTGCCCATTGTTAATTCCAGGGTTTCTCTGAATTTGAAAGTTATCACTTAGTAGGTTTCCATACCAAGGCTCAATCCAATTAAGTCCGCAGCATCTACCAATTCCGCCATATCCCCTTTTTTGATCTCATTATGATGTCTTTCCACTTTTCTTATGCCGAAACCTTGGAATTCATTACATATGTCATATAGATACTTATTTTATTTTTTTTTATATCTTCTTTCATTTTTTGAGCCCCATCCATATTGATTTAGTCTAATCAAAAAAGATTCTATCATTTTTGTATTTGCAATTCAATATGGTTATATATTACATAACATATATATGTTCTTCCTTTTCTCATCTTTGTCTTAAATTTGAAGAAATAGTCGAACGGTCCATTCTTTTTTTTTTACTTCCCATGAAAACAAATTTATGATTATTATTGAAACTTCGAATTCTACTGTGTCGATTTAAAATTCGAATAATTCTAAAAGATTCTATTCGAATATTCATTTCGAATATTAATTCTAATAATTCTATACTATTAGAAATATAATAAAAAGACAAAAAGTGCTAAAATAATAATAATAGCATGAGGTTAGAACAAAAAAACAAGAATTTCAAATCAGATATAATTTAACTTAAAAAAATAAGATTTCTGATCTAATTAAGATTTTCTTAGTTTGATTTCGAAACTAATGAAAAATTAGAAAGTTGATCTATTGCTATATTCTATATAATTAATAATTAATTAATTAAGGTTATGTTTTATTTATTTAATAATAGTCATTATTTATTTGAGCTATATTCTGTTCTAGAATATTATTAATTCTAAATAGATAAGGAAAAATATGAATAGAATAGTTAATTGATATGATCTAGTAGTTTAGTGAATTTCTATGTATGCGCTATTTTATTTGAGCCCGCTTAGCTCAGAGGTTAGAGCATCGCATTTGTAATGCGATGGTCATCGGTTCGATTTCGATATCCGGCTTTTACATATTTTGTCGTTTTTTTACATGATTTTTAATGTACTTTAAAAATCAAAGAAGATTGAAAAGACTTCTTTCACCTTTTTCCAAGAGTTACCACGCCATCTATATTATATCATATAAACTTCCATATAGGAATATATATTGGGATAAAAGGGTTAGATCTTTGCAAAATAAATCAAGAAAATAAAGGAAAATTTTTGTGATTTAGTTGATTTATATATATTGTATATACAATAAAAAAAATCTGTATATTGAGAGAATATATCTTCTGACTCTTTGTATTCCAATAGTTTATTGGAGTGGATTTCACGTCATTTATCATTATCATTTAGTTCAGTTTTAATTTTGTTTAGTTTTGTTACAATTTCAATAAAAAAGGAGTCTTTATGTCACGTTACCGAGGGCCTCGTTTTAAAAAAATACATCGTCTGGGGGCTTTACCGGGACTAACTAGTAAAATACCTAGGGCAGGAAGCGATCTTAGAAACCAATCACGCTCCGGAAAAAAATCGCAATATCGTATTCGTTTAGAAGAAAAACAGAACGCCAATTACTTAAATATGTTCGTATCGCCGGAAAAGCCAAGGGGTCAATGGGTCAAGTTTTATTACAATTACTTGAAATGCGTTTGGATAACATCCTTTTTCGATTGGGTATGGCTTTGACTATTCCTCAAGCGCGCCAATTAGTTAACCATGGACATATTTTAGTTAATGGTCGTATAGTTGATATACTAAGTTATCGCCGCAAACCCCGAGATATTATTACAGTGAAGGATGAACAAAACTCTAGAACTTTGGTTCAAAATCTTCTTGATTCATCTGCCCCCGAGGAATTGCCAAACCATCTGACTCTTCACACATTCCAATATGAAGGGTTAGTCAATCAAATCATAGATAGGAAATGCGTCGGTTTGAAAATAAATGAATTACTTGTCGTAGAATATTACTCTCGACAGACTTAATAAACCTAACTTAAGTAAAAAAAATTACTAAAAACAAGAGTTCGGACAACTCCCCTTAGCCCTCTTTTTTGATAAAAAAAAGGTACGAATGTAAGGGATTTTGTCGGGGAATCTTTTTCCTATTCATGTATCATAGATTGATAGGGAGGTTTGGATCCCTTGGTTTCTCTTCCCATCATTTTCCATGCTAAAATTTTTAGACCTACATACATACTTTATTTACTCTTTTGTATCGAACGAAAAGCTAATACTTCAAGATTCTTCTGAGTCTAATTCACTGAAATTCCATCCAGTAGAACAGAAGAATTATAAATCTCCAAAATAATGGATAGGAATATAACTAGGAAAGAGTGCCTAATCTCGCGAATTACTTCTGAATAAAAAATTCACTAAAAAAATCATATTTTAGAACCATAGCATTTCGTTATTCTTTGGTAAGTCTACTTTACTTTGATTCTCTATCAACCAAAAATTTGGGACCATTAATTAACATGGTTAAAGCTAACCCGTTTGAAGTTCATCAAAAGGTGCCTGTACGGCTCCTAAGGGATACGATTGAGAAATAGGAATCCGTGTTATCAAAAGATTTCCTGCGAATTCTTTCTAGTTTTTTAATTTGTTTTTGAGTCAATTTTCTCAGTTTTTATTGGCTCAAGGCTCTTAATTTTTTGGTTTCGGAACAGATTTATCTAATTATTATGACTGAATCTGTATTGATGCTTTATTACATTGTTTTTCTTACAGTGACCTCATAGACTTTCCAAATTGGAATAATATATCATTAATATTCAATTTTTTCTCTCTTTCTTTCATCCTTCCATTTATCCGCATACTTTTCGATTACCTTTTATAACTTAGTAATCATCTGTCTTTATTATTTTTGCCCGATCTATCTATAAGGCTCAGAAAGGGTCCGGTTGGAGGAAAGAAAGCTACAGCGCTAAGACGCAACTTCTACTAGTGTGCTCCTCTTGCTTTTAGGAATAAAGAAGCATCAGATTCCAGTCTCGTAGTCAATGAACTATCTAATCTATAAGTTAATGATCTATATTAAGAAGAAAGAGCCTTTCACCTCGAGGTTCTGGATTCTCCAAATTCTTCTTGTTCTACTCCAGCACACTAAACCCGCAGATACCAATTCGTATCTGCAAGAACACTACCGACTTCGTCAAGCCACTTACTGTCTAAAAATGATGACTCTTTTCCGTATAGCGTCCTTTTCTCAAATCGTTCTATTTCATCTGGTATTCTCTAGGGGTAACTCTATATCAAAGAAATGTAGATTTTATATCTATTCTTTTTTTTATTTGATAAATTGTGGTTAATCACATAAGATTGGTGAATTAGTTGAAAGTACGGAAAGAGAGGGATTCGAACCCTCGGTAAACTAAAGTCTACATAACAGTTCCAATGTTACGCCTTCAACCACTCGGCCATCTCTCCGACATCAGGGTTATGACTGAGTACCTGGGTGAATAGCGAGTTATTCATCGTTTTTTAGATTATGGTTAATAGAAACCTTTTTTGACCGGAAAAAATTGGAAGTAGATAGAATGTTTTTTTATTTTAACGATTCCGCTTTTATGTTAGTTCGTACTATAAAATTCCTTTGTTTGTGAGACAATTTTCTCACAAAAGAAAAGGTAAAGGAAATAAAAAGAGTTATAGAATGGATTACTACCTATGCCAAGATCGCGTATAAATGAAAATTTTATTGATAAAACCTTTACAATTGTAGCCGATATCTTATTACGAGTCATTCCGACAACTTCCGGAGAAAAAGGAGGCATTTACTTATTACAGAGATGGTGCGATTTGATTATTATTATTTTTTTTTATTTCTCGCCGATTTGGAATAGAAAGAAAAACGACTATTGAAAAAAATCTACGCTTTTGAAGGTGAAGTTTATAATATAAAAAAAAGCAATCCCTTCTGTCATGTATCAACGATTAATGCAGCCTTAGATGCTTCAATTGTGAATTCTAGTATTGAGCAAAAGGTTTTTACCTATGGTTCCCGTATTACAGATCAAACTAATACACTCTACGAATAGGAGGCACAGGGGAAGAAGCACTACGCCGAGAAATCAACAACATGAAAACTTTCTTCAAAATGATTCCTTTTCTTTCTTCTTCTTCTTTGGGATTGGGACTAATTAAAATGGTTGGAACAATAAACATCCATCTTGTTCTTACTTTGGATACCCGTATAACCATTGAAGACTGTTGAAGTGACTAATTCCTGGAAATTTAAGGGCGTTGAGAACAAAGAAATTTTTAGAGTTTCCTTTTTTATTTTTATCTAGCATGAACCCACTTGGTAGTAAGAAAAGATCTTTTGCAAGAAGGTTGGCTAGGGATTTCTTGTAAAAACATTAGCCCCGCTTAGGTCATAATGACATCAAATTTTTCCATATATTTATTATTTTGATTATGTACCTAAAGGAGGAGCCGTATGAGATGAAAATCTCACATACGGTTCTGAAACGGAGAATTCGGTAAAGCGAATGACGACCGTAACGGATGTCGGCTCAATCTGAAGGAAATTATGCGGAAGCATTACAGAATTATTATGAAGCTATGCGACTAGAAATTGACCCCTATGATCGAAGTTATATACTCTATAATATAGGCCTTATCCACACAAGTAATGGGGAACATACCAAAGCTTTAGAATATTATTTTCGGGCATTAGAACGAAACCCCTTTTTACCACAAGCTTTTAATAATATGGCTGTGATCTGTCATTACGTGCGGCTATCTCCACTATAGAAAAAAAAGAACGAATAGCTAGTCAATTAAAT
>NW_006256858.1:5930001-5931794 GCF_000478725.1 Eutrema salsugineum
CCATCAGGAGACGCAAATACAACGGGTACACTAATCAGTAAGATTGATGAAGTAATAATTAATGCAAAAACAGCCAATTGGAAAGCAATAGTCATGTTTTTAATCCTCCAAGCTATTAACAAAAGAATATACACCATTTAATCCTCTTACCCACTAAAAAATTTTAATAAATAAAGGGATTTTATCATGAATCCGTTGATTCGAGATGACTTATTTCCAACTTATTGTTACCATACCACTTTTTTTTTATTCGATTCGGACATTAAGTTAAAGGTTTTTTTTTTTACTTCACAAATAGGTATGCTGGATCGTGTATCTCATTTGTTTATATAGACAGATTGATAGACCTATAAAGATAAAGAAAGTAACACCCTATATCTTTTTCTACATAGTGCTCGTATTAACTCATAGGGCTATGTTCTATTTGGCAAAAAAAAAAAGATAAAATAGAAATTATCTTTCGGAGAGATGGCCGAGTGGTTGATGGCTCCGGTCTTGAAAACCGGTATAGTTCATAAAAAATAACTATCGAGGGTTCGAATCCCTCTCTCTCCTTTTTTGGATTAATATATTTTTTCTTTATTGGCTTTTTTTTACTTCTTAACATCATAAAAAAAGGAGAATGGCTCGGCTTGAATTGAAAGAAACAAAGAAGACTTTTTAATTTTAATATGAACCGATTTTGACTTGCCTATTTTAACTACTACTTTAGTTAAGAGGAGTCATAGAAAGAACGGGTTCAAAATCACGATCAATTCCTTTTTCAAATCCTGCTGCCGCTGCTCGAGCCCTTCCCGCGTGCCATAAATGACCCACGAATAGGAAGAATCCTAGAAAAAAATGAGAGGTCGATAACCAACTTCTCGGAGAGACATAATTGACTGCATTGATCTCAGTAGCTACGCCCCCTACAGAATTTAAGGAACCTAAGGGAGCATGAGTCATATATTCGGCAGAACGTCGTTCTTCCCAAGGTTGTATATCTTTTTTCAACCTACTCAAGTCCAAACCGTTAGGACCCCTTAAAGGTTCTAACCAGGGAGCACGCAGATCCCAAAAATGCATTGTTTCTCCTCCAAAAATAACTTCTCCAGTTGGGGAACGCATTAAGTATTTACCTAAACCTGTAGGTCCTTGAGCAGATCCCACATTAGCTCCAAGGCGTTGGTCTCTAACTAGAAAAGTAAATGCTTGAGCTTGAGAAGCTTCTGGCCCTGTAGGTCCGTAAAACTCACAAGGGTAAGCGGTATTATTAAACCAGACAAAACAACAAGCAATGAAACCACAAACAGATAAAGCAGCTAAACTATAAGACAAGTAAGCCTCCCCAGACCATACAAGTGCGCGGCGAGCCCAGGCAAAAGGTTTGGTTAAGATATGCCAGATTCCACCAAATATACAAATGGAACCTAACCATACATGCCCTCCAATTATATCTTCCAAACCGTTCACACTAACAATCCATCATTCTCCCCCAAAGGGAGATTTTAGTAAATAACCAAATATAACACTTGGGCTAAGAGTCAAGTTGGTAATTTTTCTTACATCCCCCCCTCCTGGAGCCCAGGTATCATATACGCCCCCAAAAAATAGAGAGCCTTGAATACTAGAAGAAAAGCACCTACACCTAACAAAATTAAGTGAATACCCAAAATGGTGGTCATTTTTTTTCTATCTTTCCATACATAACCGAAAAATGGAAAAGACTCTTCAAGAGTTTCGGGTCCCAGAAGTGCATGATAAATACCGCCAAAGCCCAAAACTGCAGAAGAAATTAAGTTCTAGAATCCTTA
>NW_006256858.1:5937450-6015710 GCF_000478725.1 Eutrema salsugineum
GTCCTCAAAGTATTGTTGTTGTCCTTGTATATGTAGATGATATTATCATCTCAGGCAATGACACAACATGTATTCAATCGACTAAAGAGTTTATTAAATCTGTTTTTGACATTAAGGATCTTGGAGCACTAAAGTACTTTCTAGGGATAGAAGTGTGGCGATTAGAAGATGGCCTTTTCTTATCTCAAAGAAAGTACACCCTTGATATCTTGAGTGATACAGGTTTTATGGAGGCAAAGTCAGTTAAGACTCCACTTGAAGATGGTTACAAGGTCCATCGAAAGGGGAGAAACCAGAAGAGCCGTTTGAAGACATATCCCTATACCTTAAGATTGTGGGTAAGTTGATTTATTTAACACTCACTAGACCTGATCTGTGCTCTGCTGTGAATCAGGTGAGCCAACACATGCAAAATCCCACTGTTTACCATTGGAGCATGGTGTAAAGGATCCTTAGATACCTCAGAGGCTCATCGGGTCAAGGCATATGGATGGGAAATAATGATAGCACCGAGATAGTTGGATATTGTGATGCTGATTGGGCTGGAGATAGGAATGATAGAAAGTCTACAACCGTGTATTGCACTTTCATTGGAGGGAATCTGGTGACTTGGAAATCAAAGAAGTAGAAGGTGGTATCTGACTCAAGTGCTGAATTAGAATACCAAGCCATGAAGAAGCTTGCCAATGAGCTTACTTGGCTCAAAGCCTTACTCAAAGACCTCAACATCGAGACTCCAGGTCCCATTACCATTCATTGTGACAATCAGGCGGCCATTCACATCAAAAAAAACAGCCTTCCATGAGAGGACCAAGCAAATTGAGATAGATTGCCACAAGGTCCGACACAAGATTGAAGAAGGAGTTATACTCCCATGTTTTACGAGAAGTGAAGATCAGATGGCTGACATCTTCACCAAAGCTGCAAGACTCAAAGTCTGTGAGCACATCTACAGCAAGCTGGGACTTGTAGACATCACTCAAGCTTGACCCAAGCTCCCTGACCCGTAAAACATTATACTCTTTTTCCTTGGCATAGTTTTTATCTCATGAGGTTTTTTTATGTCAAGGTGTTAATGAGGTAATGGGTTATGGGTCTTCAAACTTAGTACTACATTCTAAGCTTGAGGGGGAGTATTGAGCAGACCCATAATAACCTTAGACATTGTATGAGCTCGGTATGATCTTTGTAAGGAATACTTAGGTGCTAAGTCGTATAATGGGCTCAGGTCTTTATCAAGATTCAATAAGGGGCTTTGAGGCCCAAGTTGATATGTGTGTCTGCGTATAGAAGACAGAAAAAAGGAGCAAAAGAACCGTTAAAGTCAAAGAGAAAGAGTCGTTGGAGTTAAAGTGCAACATGTGACCTTAGCTGTATCCAAGACTAAGGTCACGTCACTTTCAGGCATTTAAAGCCTTTGTCTGTACCCATATTGTCTCGTGTGGAGACAAAAAATATCTTGTTGCTTTTAAAATTCCTCTTGTCTATCTATATAAAGATATATCATTGTAACCTTGGAACATACATTAATGGAGACTTTTATTCTCTTCATCTCTCTTCTCGCTTTTCATTTCTGCAATATTATCACTCTGTTTTTCAAATTCTAACATTCCCCGCCATGTATCACCTGAATCAAATGGTAGTACCAGGAATCAATCCAACAACAGGTCAGCAGCAAAGTGTTTGTTTGCTATTCTTGTTTGTTGTCTGCTTTACCATGGAGTTGCTTGCAGTTGATCTGAGCCTGCTTTTGTCTTACTCTAAAGAGGCCGCTTAACCAGTGTTTCCCAAGTAGGCAAGATAGAGACGGACCATCAGAACTCCAATCATTTTCAGACTCACTAAAATCCCGATTAAATGCCTTCTCAACGAGGTAAATCCCATCTCTACCAACTTGGGCTGTGTAAGCTTTGATCAACTCTGAATCCATTCTTGATGCAATTGATAGTACAAAAAACAATATTAAGGAACACAAGAAGCTGTAAGGATAGGTTTTTCTCTCATGGCATGTTAGTGGAAGATCTTGGCTCAGAAGTTGGAAGAGAGGGTAATGCTGGAATTGCCACGATGTCGTGTATGATGGACGTCTGGAAACAAGAGAAAACAGTGGATAAAGACTGTATCTGTATCAGATAACTCAGCAAATAGTACTCCAAGTGAATCAAACAATGAGCATAGATCAGAGTCTAATGATGACCATTTTGTGAGTGAAAGGTGTTCAGGGAGTGTGTTCTGCTAGTTCTGGCTCAAGCTGAGCTGCATTCTCAGAATCTGCATCAGCGATAGCATCTTCATTTGTGAAGGTTAGTTAACTTTGATCCCCTTGATATAGTGGAGTTTAGTTTAAGAATTGTTGTGTCCTTGACGGTTTTTCACAATAAAGTAGTTGCTTTACTCAGCTTTGATGAGCTTTTCTCGTTTACTCACATTTTTTCAAATCGGAAGTAACAAAATTATGAAAAATGTGATCCATCCCCTGAGGTAATAAATTGTAAGTAACAATCGCTTATGAACTTCTTTTACTTAAGATCTTTTTGTCTTTCAGTTTGAGCAGAGACAAGAAGATGATATACTTAGAAGTCACTGGTTGTGTTCTTTTCCATAAAGAAGTCATTGATGATTGAATGCTTAAAGGATCTCTCAACCATGAGGCAGGAGCCTCTTTGTGAAGTGCATTGACATACTCATAATTTTATAGGTTTTAGCATGCATTTTACTTAAGATTTTGTGTCTCATGCATGCATTCTTATAGTTTTCTTAGTGTTTTTGTCCAAATTGTGTCATTATAGGTTTTGCATTAGGTCCTAGTGTGTCTATGCATGTTTGGAGTGTTATTAGGTGCTTTTGTAGATTAAAAGAGACATGGAGACAATTGGGATCGGAGCCAGTGCATGACAAGAAAAGGAGATGCATTACCTCTGCCGATGCATCTCAAAGATCAGTAAGATCGAGGATTTCAACACAGAACTGGCCTTCCAGCTTATCATAAAGGTTGTAGGTAGTCTAGCTACCTTTCCATTGCAGTTAAAAGAAAGTTATTCTGATCGGTGGTCAGGAAGTTACACCCAATAAAACATAAGCATGTCTCTCAGCCAAAACTCGGATCAAGCCAATGCAACTACAAGATCGAGCTGAATGGAAAGCGTACACACCGATCCAGCCCTGGAATTCTTCCTAATATTTGTTTACAATTGAGTTTCCTTTACAATGGAAGTGGTCTCGAGTTATTCTGACCAGTTGCTCGAAAGTTATGACTGAATGAGCATGAAGATACCCGTCTTTTGGTTACATGCCAAGGGTCAGTGTCTGGCCTTGCTTCCGCCGGTGATCAGGAAGTGCTTCACCTGGGAATCAGCCTTGGAACACTTTCAAGTCGACACAAGAAGCAGGTGCAAGTGATGAACTCCTCAAGAATCTGCACCGGGACACATCCAAGCCAGTTCACAGACCAGTGCAAGTTGCGAATACACCAAGATTCTGCCTTGGTCATTTGCCTTGGTCAAGAAGGGACCCAGTGCAGCTTGCCTCAGTCACTGCCTAGGCTCCTCTAACCCAGTGCAGCACTCAATTCACATGTTCTCCATTTGCCTCGGCCACTACCTCGACTCAGATCATACCCGGTGCAACATCAAACACTTCACCTCAGTTAGCACCCCGGGTTTGAAACAGACCAGTGCAGCCTGCGAACACACCAAAATCTTGCACCGGTCTACTTTCTCGGGTGGTCTAACTCGGTGCAGACCAGTCTTGACCCTGTTGGAGCCGGGTCAGGATCCAATTTGTCCTGAGCTGACCTGGTTCGCCCACACTTAGTATATATATGTTTTTAACCTAATTTTGCAAGATATCTTTCATTCTCTTTAGTTTCCTTTCTTTTTTGGTGAAAGAAATAACCTGTGTAAGAGATATCCCTTGTGTTATTTCAATTTAATTTGGTTTCTTATCATCTTTCTTCTTTCCTTAATTATTAATCATGCTTAACATCACTTTTTGCAAAGAAAATAGTATGTTAAGTATGATTAGTGAGTATTCTTTCATTAAGCTTTTGGTATGTAGATTATGATGTTTAGATGCTAGATTGTGATGTTTAGGTGCTCGATTCTACTTTTCCTATTCTTATTTGGTTGTTCTCTATGCTAGATCTTTCACAATTAGCTTGATCTAGACCGAAGGCATTTTCCATCCAGAAAGTGTTTAATGATATGCCTGAAAGAGCCATTTAAGATTTTAATGTTTTGATCACATGAGAATGCTTGTTTGAAGATTAAATGGCATGTTAGATCTGATTCTTTATGATTTCTGATTATTGTTGCACTATTGAGAGTTAGGTTTGCTAATGATGATTTGAAATGTGATTAATGTCTTAAGAAATGATTAGTTTTGTTTAAGAGTTTTAAGTTAAAAAGAAATTGTATTTTTTGAATACTTTAGTATCATAAAGTAGTATTGAATCAATTATCACACCTAGAGGCTTAGCTTTTTATATATTTGAATCTATCTTTGTTAAGTTGTTAGTTGTTTTTTTTTTTGTTAACCACTTTGCTTGTTTAGTTTTAATCATTTGGTCTTGTTTAATCACAACACCATCTTGTTCATTTGGATTAAGCTAGTTTTTTTTATAACTTTAGTGTTTAAATCTTCATTTGGATGAACTTGTTAAGGAATTGATCTAAGAAATATCCTTTTATCATGCATACATAAAACTAAAGGAAGATACCATAGAAGAGAGAAAATTGTGGGGTTGTTTGTCTATTACCAATTTCTCTTCTGTGTATGTTATTATATTACTAATAATTGTTGTTTCTTCAGCTTCTTGCATGCCAAATCAAATTCACGACAAATATATATATATATATATACTAAGAATAAATTTAGTGGGTAATGAATATTCTGTAGTATTGTTGATTCTTTAAGGTTAAGCTTTGTTTATCTGATAGAATCGAGTCTTGTCGGTGTCTAACCGTTGCTTTTCCTGACTCATTAGAGCAGAAAGATTGATCTGTGTTTTACTGTAGATCAAAGTCAAGCATCTTTATTTGGACACCACACAAGCATAGGAGAGAGTTTTAACAAAGTCAGTACATATTTACAACAGAAAACTTAACTAGCAGAGACCGTGGAAAATAACGTGATCTTAAATTTGAAGCTGATGCAAGATAGTTGCTTGCCATTCTTGTCGTTCATCGTCATCTTAAGCGTGTAAGTGCCCTGTTTCAAAGAGACGTATTGTTAGATCAAGGAAGCCAAATCTTGACCTAGCTGATTATGATGGGAAACTGAGTCTTAAGACAAATAGGAAGCATATCTCAAACCATTTGTCAAATGAACATAACCAACATATCCTTAAGTTCAAGCGTTGAGATAAAAACCAAGATATGGTCAAAAGGAAATGAACAATCACATTGTTAGGAGATCTTACGGGTGGTGTAAATACAGGCAAAGTTTGGGAATGAGAAAGGACGAAGCTGCCTGGTGCGATCGGGCAGGAAGTCTCATTGCAGAGGTCATGAGTTTCGGTATGGATATGAACCCCAACGAATGAAACGCTGATCACTACTTTTCCTCCAGAGATGTCTTCATCTAATTCACAACAACACACAAGATTTTATCAAGGAATGCACAAGATTATGTTTCTAACTTTTCAATAATATAAATAGAAGCAGGAAGATCATAATTACCAGTAGAACCCGATATCTTAAATGTTGCGGGTTTGCCACTCACTACGGGGTCAGGAGAGATCTCCACACCCTTGACCTTAACGGGATCGAGCCTCTTATCTATAACAGTCGCAAGTACAGAGCAAAATCCAGTTCAGCATAAGCAAAGTAAAAGACTAGTAGTATCATGCAGATAAACAGAGAAGAGTAAAGTATACATCACTGATAAAGAAACATGAAAATTTGAAATGTAAAAAAAAAAAAAATTAACCTTTATGTAATTGCATAACCAAGAACAGAAAATAACTTGTATTTAACAGTCGCAAAAAAAAACAACTTGTATTTAACAAATATTTTTAAAAATCCCTATTTTCTTGCAAGCAATTGATGAAAGGGTAAATGAAGCACTCTACAAACAAACTTTTAGCATCTATGAAACTGATTTTCACATGCATCAAGAGCGAAACAGAAAAAAAAAAAATTAGTTTTTTGCAAGAATTGATTAAACCAGAGTCATATCATTTTGTACCCTCAAATTGAAAGTAGCAGATCGGAGTAGGCTCTAAATTCAAGGTCAATAACCAAAATTCAGAGTAAAATATGCAATATTTAAGGTTATGTGATGAGTCTTAACCATATTTGTTACTTAAAAGAGGAAGAAGAGAGTTTGGGTACAAACCGCAGGAGCGGAAAGAAGTGGCCAGCAGAGAAGGTAAGAGGAAGAGTGTGAACAGGAGAAGAAGCAGAGGATGAGCGTGAGAAATTGCCATGGATGATGAGTGATTTGCAGATGGCGAAGAAGGAATTGTGATTTGATGAAGATGACGAGATGAAGCTCGTCGATTTTACAGGTGTCGAAAGAGTTTGGTAAGTAGATATGGAATTTAACGGTTTCCTGAATACACCGAACCATCCAACGGTTGCAGATTTTAGCTACATTTAAAAACATATATATTTTGACTTTTTCAATAATTTTTTTTTGATTTTCAATAGAACTCTTGGTTGGCAAATCAGTTGCTTATTATAAGAGACTAAATGAATATCTGCATATATATATGTATGCGGATTTTTTTGTTAAAATATTTTTTAATTTGATAAATTAGTTAATGCTTAATAATAAAAAAATTTCAATCATTCCTGTTACATAAAAATTAAAAATTGAAGTAAGAAAAGTTTTCTCTTCCATTATCTTTAAAATATTATTTTTCAAAATTCGCATCATTATTTTTTTATGAAAATTTCATTTGGTCTCGAAACATATTCGTACATGAAAAAAATGATACAATTACAAATTTAGATCAATTTTTTCTTCACCATTTTAAAAGAACACACTAATATTAATGTATATCTGTGTGAAGGTGTCAAGTTTTACCTTAAATAAAATCAATAGCCACAAAATACACCGTTGATCGATTGTAATACTTAGGGATCGAATCCACAGGGAAGGAAGGAAGTCTAGAATCAAAAAAAATTTATAATGGTTTTGGTAGTATCTTTAAAACGTAAAAACTAATCAACGAGAAATTACGGGAATTAAAATGACCTAATAACTAAACTTAATGAAATCGACTAAAAACGAGAAAAACGGCTAAACCTAATTGCTTAAATGAAAATCAATTAAGAGAATGAAAATAATGAACTAAAGCTTGAAATAAAATCGATGTAAATCTATAGGAAAGAAGGCGCTGGGTTTCAGAGAAGTTTTCTCTGGGGTATGAACGATTCAAAACATTGTTAGAAAGTAAATTAGATAAGATCTTAGCTTAAACTTTTCGAACTAGAGTCACGGACGTATGAATACGCCACTATCGTGATCATAGACAACTATCTCTCTTAACCCTGACCAGTAGGTTTCCACTCTGACCCTCGAAAAGAAAAGATGCATTATATTTAAGACTCGTCAGCATTCACAAATTGCCCATAGGTAGGTTTCCACTCCTATGTTTGTTTTGCTCTCCCAAACTAGATCTGACACCGGATGAACACGTTCGTGTCACCAAGCATCTGGATCAGATTGTAGTTTATGACACTACTCTCATGCAGTAAAAATAAATTCAGAAGAAAAAGTTCTAAGATTCGGCTTCAATAGCTCATGGAATCCTCATCGAACATATATATCCCCACCAAAAATCCCTTAGACGCAACAATAAAACTACTCAGACATGATGAACGAAATCAAAAACATAGTATTAAAAAGTAGAGCAATAATCAAAATTGAAAAAGAAATAACAAGGGTTCAAGAGACAAATCTCTCTCTCCCTAAACCTAAAAACAAAAGCTTAAAGTAAAATTTCTTCTAAAATATTTTGTCTCTCCTAAAAACGACCTAAATGATAAGTATTTATAGTCTCCAATGCTCTCTGGTGTCTAGGGTTCCGGAATTGAGGCTGAGAAAATGATTTGGGCTTCAGAAATGGGCCTTCAAGTTCGGAGATGGCTGGCCGCGGTCGGGAAGTGCGTGACCGCGGGGAATAGGTGTTTGGCCGCGGTCGGGAAGCCTCTAACCCTGGTGAAATGGCTGTTGGTCGTGGGTGGAAATGCTTGCCGGCTGGTTTACGGGACATCTTGCTCTTGCGTATCTTTTGATTGAACCGTTAGATTGCCAAGCTGTAAAGTGTGCTGGAAAGCTGATACTTCCATCTTTGGGATCTCCAAATTTGAGCTGGCTCAGACGGTGAGAAGGCCTTCAATCGGGGGTGAACTTCTGACGGTTTGACTCTGAGCTGAAAATCTGGTTTTCTATCCATTTTGTTAAGTTTTTCCCTAAGTTTCCAGAAAAGAGTCTTGGAACTACAAATACTAGAAAAACGTAATAAAAGTACTTGAAAACAATAAAAACATAGAAAAAGTAGTTCAAAACGATCCATAAAAGTGGTCAAAATACGGTGTTATCACACACACATCAAACTAAGTAAATTAACCAACAATGAATTAATTTCTTCCACGACTGTCTCTCTCACTTGTTTGTCCTAGCCGCTTTAAACAGTACCTTAGAGTTTTTAGAGGCTTCTCCGTCGAGAGCCTCACCGTTCCTTTTCTTAAGTACTTTAGTTGGCTGGTAAATCGAATTGAACCAGGAGGCAGATTCTTCTTCTCTGGCAGTGTGCAGCGTAGAGCAATCTCCTCTTTGAAGTGGTGCTGTATTAGATGCAGTAAAGGTAGATCGGTTTTGCGACTACTCCGTTGTCCCGTGCTGCTGGAGAACGGCGGTTGGAGATCGGAAGAAAGGAAATCGAGAATCATGATTACTCCGTTGATCTGTGCCATTGGCGGATGGCGATTGGAGATCGGAAGAAAGTGAATCGAAACTAACGACTACTCTGTTGATCCGTGCTGCTGGAGAATCATCCCATACACTTGTCCCCGAGCTCAAAGAGGCACCAATGACTCGTTCCAAAACAAGGAGACTGAGGGAAGGGTTCAATTTGGCCGTAGAAGCATTACTAAGCACCATGGAGTATGGAGATGCATTCAAAACCGGTTCACAAGAGCACTACATGCGAGACAATCCCAAAGGACCCGATTTAGACATAAAAGAAGATTTTGCGTGTTTGAGCCTCAAAGAGAGTCAGCCTTGACGAGAACAAGGTATGCATGTTTACTTGGAAGGAAATGGAGTTTGGAACACCAATAATCTCGAAGAGACCGCCTCGGAGCTTCAAGATACACCAATCTCAAGAATAGAAACCAATAGCAATCAAATGGAACAAGTGGAAGGTCTTGAAGCTGGACACGAGAAGAAACTCAAAGAACTCACAAGACACGACGTTAGCAGGACTCAAGACGAAGAAAACATCAAGACTAACAAGCTACATGGACCGGAATGCGACTTAACCAACTTCACACCAAGCAAGCCCACAACCGGCCATAACTAGGTATTTTCGATTTATACAATCTGTGCAGGTAACATGGAAGTATCCTAGTGGTGTCTAACACGCTAGAGAGCATCAGAGGTCCACGGAAAAAGTCCAGAAAAAGTTGCACGTAGTTAGTTTTTTTTCTTTTTATTTTCAAGTGAATTTTCCATTTTTGTGTCCAAATTAGACGCTTTGCCATTTTTGCTTTAATTCTTTTACAAGTCGTGTTTTTTTTAGTCTTTAGTGTCGTTTTTCTTGTTAAGTGTTGAACCCTAGAAGGTTCAAAGCTGAAAGACTATTTATAAAGTCCCACACGTAGCTGTTGTACTCAACTTTTACCCTATCAATAAAATAACGATGTTTTCCTCTTAGCTTGTGCTTGAGAGCCTTTTGCTTGTGTTCTTGCGTTTGAGATTCACCGAGAGATAAGTTTGCAGTATCAGAGATTCTCACATCATCTATGTGGTGCCATCGATCCATTTCACAACCATTCATTGATCCCTCAAGAGAGAGCGTCATAGCCAGCTTGACAGATCCCATCTCGATACAAGCCTTGTGGAAACAAGTCTTATCTTACCATCCCCATCCATTGATCCACACGAGAGAGCGTGAAAGCCAGTGTGTTGATCCCACCAAGCCATTGATTCCAAAATCTTATAAGCCTCACCCGAGTCTTATATCATTTTGGTATCAGAGCCAAAGGTTCCTGCCTTTGGTCTTCTATCTTTTACACTTGTAGTTTATTTGTTCGCACTCGTTTAGTTCTTTGAATTCATAAAACTGAAAACCCTAGAAAAATTTAGTTAGTTTGCTTGCGTATTCATTAGTCAAAAAAAGAAAAAGAAAAAGAATCCGTTGCATTGTTAGTTTAAAACCGTCGTCTTTAGTTTATTGCAACCCAAATTTTGAAAACCCTATATAAGTTATCTAGTTTTATCTAAGTGCCGAGTTCATCTATTTTAGTGCCTTTTTATTCGGTGGTACTTTTGACTTGTTTGTTGTTTTTTTTAGTACAAAGACATTTAAGTGAGTCTAGTTAACACCATGGCCGATGGAGAACCAGTTCCGAATGATGCTCTTGTTCAAATGATGACCGCAATGAGGGAAGATTTAAGGAACATAACTCAACAAATGGGTAACATTCGTCAAGAATTTGGAGCAATGATAGACCGAGTTGAAGCACAACCAAGGAGAGCCCCAGTTCGAAGGGCACAAATTCCAGCTGGTGATGCGAGTGATGATGAAGAGATGCCCGAGTTGGAGGATGATCTTCCACCCAATCCTCTTCAACATCGACAATAGAGGAGACCGGATCCTCTAAGGAGGAATCCAGCAAGGGTAGTAGATACTCGAGAGAAAACTCATGATCTTAAACTAACACCTCCTACTTTTTGCAGGAAAATCTGATCATGAAGCATACTTGGATTAGGAGAGGAGACTATAGCACATCTTTGAGTGCTATGGCTACACTGAACACAAGAAGGTGGCTGTTGCGGCAGCACAGCTCACTGACAATGCATTGGCGTGGTGGGACAGAAATGTGGCCGAGAGGAGAAGGCAACGTTTTGGACCGGTCATAACTTGGAGTGACATGAAATTCCTCTTACTTAAGTATGTACATGAACACTATCATAGATACTTACAAAAGCGTTTTCGCAAGTTGTCTCAGGGAGACAGGAGTGTAGATGAGTACTTTGAGGAATATGAGAAGCTGATGAACTCACTGGAGCTAGAAGAATCGGATAAGGCCTTAATGGCACAATTCATTGACGACTTGCAAGAGAGAATTGCAAGAAAGGTGGAGAGAGCTCAATACAGTGGATTGCACAAGTTGTTTCATCTTTCCGTACAAGTGGAGCAGCAGATCAAGCGCAAAACAACCCTCACCAACCGCAACCGTACGAATCAAACCTGGAACACCAGCAGCTCTAAACCCGTAGACAAGGGCAAAGCCGAAGAGATCGACTCAAGGTATAAAGGCAAAAATGTCGAGGCTCCCAAGTTCAACCGAGATGAGCCAGGTAAGTCATCTAACAATACTTCAAGAATTCGTGACATAACATGTTTTAGATGTCAAGGTAGGGGTCACATGTCAAGGGAGTGTCCAAATTAACGAGTCATGATCATCACACCTAGTGGGGATTATGAATCTCAAGATGAACAAGAAGACGACTCTAATGACATAGATGAGGAGGTCGAGTATTCTGATACTGGTGAACTATTATTAACTCGCCGAGTACTAAGTGTTCTTGTTCACCCCGAGGAAACAGCCCAAAGAGAAAACATTTTCCACACTATATGAACCGTCAGAAACAAGGTATGTAACCTTATTATAGATGGTGGTTCATGCACTAACGTGGCTAGCAAGTATATGGTGGACAGATTAGGTCTTGAGAAGACAAAGCACCCTCGCATTTATAAGTTAAGGTGGTGAAACGATCAGACCGAGCTCAAGATTTTCGAGCAAGTATCAGTGCCTTTTAGTATTGGCAAGTACCATGATCAAGTCACTTGTGACGTGGTGCCAAAGCAAGCAGGGCATCTACTACTCGGTAGGCCGTGGCAATTTGACCGAGCAACAAACCACAATGGCTGCACCAATCATTACTCTTTCATGCACAAGGAGCGTAAGTACAATCTTGCACCTCTTAGCCCCACCGAGGTACATGAAATGCAAGTGCATATGAACAAAGAGGCTGAGATAAGTAAAAATAATCTTTATCTATCATCTCGTGATATTTGTAAAACCATGAGTGCCAATGGCACAGTGCTACTAATGATGTTTAAAGGGTGTTTGAGCGCAGGCATAGGTGACTCTGAGATCCCACCCAAAGTGCAAACTATCCTGAATAAGTTTAGAGATGTGTTTCCCGAAGAGATACCCCCAGGTTTACCACCACTTCGTGGAATAAAGCACCAAATTGACTTAGTTCCCAGATCAACATTGCCCAATAAGCCAGCTTATAGGATGAATCCTGAGGAGACTAAGGTGTTAGAGAGGCAAATGCGAGACCTAATGGACAAAGGCTATATCCAGGAGAGCCTCAGTCCTTGTGCTGTGCCAGTTCTCGTAGTGCCAAAGAAAGATGGTACATGGAGAATGTGTGTGGACTGCCGTGCCATCAACATCATCACCATCAAATATAGGCACCCCATTCCACGCCTAGATGACATGTTGGACGAGCTGAGTGGATCCACAATCTTCTCAAAGGTGGACTTAAAGAGTGGATACCAAGTGGAAAACCGCATTTAAGACCAAACAAGGTTTGTATGAGTGGTTAGTTATGCCTTTTGGCTTGACTAATGCACCAAACACCTTCATGCGCCTTATAAGAACTAGGTTTTTCGAGCCTATATAAGTAAATTTGTAGTTGTTTATTTCGATGATATACTTATATATAGTAAGAACCTTAATGATCATCTTCAACACCTCGAACTAGTGCTTAAAACACTTCGCAAGGAAGACCTATATTCTAACCTTAAGAAATGCATATTTTGTACTAACCGGCTTGTTTTCTTAGGTTTTTTAATAAGTGAACAGGGGTTACAAGTAGACGAGGAGAAGATCAAGGAAATACGAAAGTGGCCTACACCAACTACAATCGGCCATGTCAGGAGTTTTCATGGTTTGGCCAGCTTCTACAGACGTTTTATGCGAGATTTCAGCACGGTGGCAGCCCCACTCACCGCGTTGATCAAGAAAAACGTGCCATTCTCATGGGGACCAGCTCAAGATGCAGCTTTTGAAGCCATGAAGAAACGTTGAACCCAAGCACCTATTCTAGCCCTACCTGAGTTTGATGAAATGTTTGAGGTGGAGTGCGATGCATCAGGAGTGGGAATTGGAGCTGTGCTAAATCAAAGAAAGAGACCAGTGGCATTCTTTAGTGAAAAACTAAGTGGAACTACATTAAACTATCCCACATACGACAAAGAGTTATATGCCTTAGTCCGAGCATTGGAGACTTGGCAACATCACTTGCTGTCCAAGGAATTCCTTATTCATACTGATCACGAGACCTTGAAGCACTTAAGAGGACTAACCGCGCTTAAGAGACACCATGCTAAATAGCTGGAGTTCATAGAGACTTTCCATTATGTGATCAAGTACAAGAAGGGGCAAGAGAATGTGGTGGCCAATGCACTCTCAAGAAGACATGCATTGATCTCTACTATGGAGGCAAAGGTACCCAGGTTTGAGCATATCAAGGAGTTATACAAAGATGATCCAGAATTCGGAGAAGCTTATCAAGGGCATGGAAAATGAGCTTTTAGCTCGTACCACTTGCACGATGGGTTTCTTTTCCGAGACAAGAGGCTATGTGTTCCCCAAGGATCTTTGAGGGATCTATTGCTGAAGGAGGCACACGGTGGAGGCTTCTTGTCATTTTGGAGTGGACAAGACACTGGCCGTGATAGCTGATCACTTCTTCTGGCCGCACCCCAAGAAAGATGTGGAGAGACATTGTTCACGCCGTGTTACTTGTCACAAGGCCAAGTCCAGGTTACATCCTCATAGTTTATACTTACCTTTACCTATTCCTAAAGGACCATGGGTGGATATTTCTATGAATTTCGTACTAGGCTTGCCCAAGATCAGGCACAAGGACTCGATCTTTGTTGTTGTGGATCGCTTTTCAAAAATGGTGCATTTCATTCCCTGTGACAAGTCCAATGATGCCACACAAAACGCAGATTTCTTCTTCAAAGAGGTGGTGAGACTATATGGAGTGCCAAGAACGATTGTGTCTGACCGAGACTCTAAGTTCTTAAGCCACTTTTGGAGAACCCTTTGGAGAAAGCTTGGCACCAAGCTTCTATTCTCTACAACTTGTTATCCTCAAATGAATGTACAAACTGAAGTGGTAAACTGTACATTATCTACTTTACTTAGGGTCACTCTTGGTCGAAATTTAAAAAAGTGGTTAGATTTTTTGCATTTCATTGAATTCGCTTATAATCATGCTACTCACTCGGCTACTAAGATGCCTCCTTTTGAAGTTGTGTATGGTTTTAATCCATTAACGCCCTTGGATCTTTAACCCATCCCACAAGCTGAGCAAGTCTACTTAGATGGTCTTAAGAAAAGGGATTTTGTGAAAAAAATACATCAGAAGGTCCGAGATAACATAGTGAAGAAAACGGAAGAATACAAAAGGACGCAAGAAACTTGTATTCGAACCAGGAGAGTGGCTTTGGCTGCACATGAGACCAGAAAGATTCTCACAACAAAGGATCTCGAAGCTTGCACCTTGCGGAGATGGGCCTTTCAAAGTTCTAGAAAAGATCAAAGACAATGCGTACCGATTGGAACTTCCAGGTGATTTTAATAACTCACATAGTTTTAATGTTACTGATTTGTCTCCTTGTGATTCATGTAATACAGTTTTGAGGACAACACCTCTTGAAGAGGGAGGGAATGATGAGGTCATCAAACCAGAATCAACCCATACACTTGTCCCCGAGCTCAAAGAGGTGCCAATGACTCGTTCCAATACAAGGAGGCTGAGGGAAGGGTTCAATTTGGCCGTAGAAGCATTACTAAGCACCATGGAGCTTGGAGATGCATTCAAAACCGGTTTGCAAGAGCACTACATGCAAGACAAGCCCAAAAGACCCGATTTAGACATAATGGAAGGTTTCGCGAGTTTGAGCCTCAAAGAGAGCCAGACTCAACAAGAACAAGGTATGCATGTTTAGTTGGCAGGAAATGGAGTTCGGAACACCAAGAATCTCGAAGAGACTGCCTCGGAGCTTCAAGATACACCAATCTCAAAACAAGAAGCCGATAACGATCAAATGGAACAAGTGGAAGGTCTTGATTCTGGACACAAGAAGATACTCAAAGAACTCACAGGACACGACGTTAGCAGGACTCAAGACGAAGAAAAAATCAAGACTAGCAAGCTACATGGACCGGAACGCAACTTAATCACCTTCACACCAATCGAGCCCACAACCGGCCATAACTAAGTATTTTCGATATGTACAATCTGTGCAGGTAACATGGAAGTATCATAGTGGTGTCTAACACGCTAGAGAGCATCAGAGGTGCACGGAACAAGTCCAGAAAAAGTTGCACATAGTTAGTTTCTTTTCTTTTTATTTGTAAGTGAACTTTCCATTTTTGTGTCCAAATGAGACGCTTTGCCATTTTTGCTTTATTTCTTTTACAAGTCCTGTTGTTTTTCGTCTTTAATGTCGTTTTTCTTGTTAAGTGTCAAACCCTAGAAGGTTCAAAGCTGACGGACTATTTATAAAGTCCCACACGCAGCTGTTGTACTCAACTTTTACCCTATCAATAAAATAACGCTGTTTTCCTCTAAGCTTGTGCTTGAGAGCCTTTTGCTTGTGTTCTTGCCTGTGAGATTCACCGAGAGACAAAGCAGTATCAGAGATTCTCGTATCATCTCTGTGGTGCCATCGATCCACTTCACAACCATTCATCAATCCCTCAAGAGAGAGCGTCATAGCCAGCTTGACAGATCCCATCTCGATTCAAACCTTGTGAAAACAAGTCTTGTCTTACCATCCCCATCCATTGATCCATACGAGAGAGCGTGAAAGCCAGCGTGTTGATCCCACCAAGCCATTGATTACACAATCTTATAAGCCTCACCCGTGTCCTATACCAAAAGGTATTCAAGACTCACGACTATTCCGTTGACCCGTGTCACAAGAGGTCGGCTGTTGGAGATTGGAGGAAAGCGATTCGAGACTCACAACTACTTCGTTGACCCGTTCCCCTAGTGGACGGTGGTTGGAGATCGTAGGAAAGGAGTCACGCTGAGGCGGCGCCGAGATGCGTTTTCACGGTGGAAATCAAAGAGGTGATTCGGAGGAAGAGCACTGCAAGTCGATGGTGGTTTAGCCGTGGTTGGTGATTCGACCTAAGCGACCCAAGCGATTTCTGGCGGTGGCGAAGGGAGTTTGCTGGCCCTAAGCAAGCCAACGTTTTTGGTTTCTGCCGTTGACCAGATCGACAATTAAGCTTTGAGAATAATTTGGTTTTTTACTTTTGGTTCAATTTCGATTGTAAATCTGGTTACTCTTGATTTGGGTCGCAAAACTTATATAATATTTCTATTTAAAAAATGGACAGTATACACAAAAATAATCTTTTTATATGGTGTGATGCTACATCAAAAAATATTCTTTCTACAGTGGATCCATGATTCAATATTAAAATCATAAATAATCTTTTCAAACATATTCTTAATTAATTTTGTTTATGACTAACTTTACTCACACATCTATTGAAATTTCCTATCAACATGTTTGATCATGAACGGAACCTGATGACCCTTGACCAATCTTATCTGTAAAACATGAAAACTTTGAATTTATTCTATAATTTCACAAATATTTTCCTGAATGTATTTTGCTTAGTTTTATGGATGTGTGCTGGATGATAAACTTATCGGAAACCAATATTTATTAAAATCTACAAATATTTTGTTTTTAACCATTTAAATATCTAACTATTTTATTACAGAATTAAATATCGCAGTTTGAGATGCCAAACTATTTTAGTCTCAGAGTTAGACAACACTAATACCATGTTAACCCTGTAACTAACCATTGTTGTGAAAACTTAGATACTTTATTAATCACTGGAATGTATATATAGAGTACATATGGAATCTAGGTTAAGTACAATGCCCTGATGGGCCTAATGGGCCGGTATAAGAGTCCATATATGATATGTGTTATAACACTCCCCCTTGGACGAGTGAACCGGGCCAGCTACTCAATCGGGATCTCGATAATGCGCTGGGGAATGTTGCCTCATTAAAACCTTACCAGGAAAAACCCAGTGGGACAAAACCATGGTGAAGGAAAAAGAGTACAACACGCATTACTCCCCCTGATTGTAGCATCACTGCAGATCTCTAAGTCTATACATTCCTATCTGTTTGACGAGCTTCCGGTGTGTTGAAGTAGGCAATGATTTGGTGAAGAGGTCAGCTGAATTCTCACTGGATCGGACCTGCTGAACGCTGAGAGTGCCGTCCTTCTGCCAGTCTGAGGTTGAGAAGAACTTCGGTAGAATGTGCTTCGTCCGATCTCCTTTGATATATCCTTCCTTGAGCTGAGCTATGCATGCCGCGTTGTCTTCATACATCACCGTGGGCTGTGTGTCTTCGTCCATACCACAATCTCTGCGGATGTGCTGAGTCATGGAGCGCAGCCAGACGCATTCCCTACTAGCCTCATGAATGGCTAGGATTTCAGCATGGTTTGATGAAGTGGCAGTGAGTGTCTGCTTCATTGATCTCCAAGAGATGGCTGTTCCTCCATGCGTAAAAACGTAGCCAGTTTGAGACTTGGCAGTGTGCGGATCTGATAGATATCCTGCATCGGCAAAGCCGACTAACCCATCTTTATTTTTGTTAGTATAGAAGAGTCCTAAGTCTTGAGTACCTCGAAGGTATCTTAGGAGATGTTTTATACCGTTCCAGTGCCTCTGAGTTGGGGATGAACTATATCGAGCGAGGAGGTTCACGGCGAAACATATGTCTGGTCTAGTGTGACTAGCCAGGTACATTAACGCTCCTACAGCACTGAGGTATGGCTTTTCAGGACCAAGAATTTCTTCATCATCCTTTTTGGGACCAAGAGGGTCATCACTTAAGCTTCTAACTACCATTGGGCTGGTCAATGGGTGAGCTTGGTCCATATTAAATCGCTTGAGTACCTTTTCGATATAAGCCGATTGATGCACAAGGATTCCTCCTTTGATGTACTCAAGTTGTAATCCCAAACAGTACTTTGTTTTGCCTAGGTCTTTCATTTCGAATTCTGCTTTTAAGCAGTCGACTGTTTGGGAGATCTCACCAGATGTTCCGAGGATGTTTAGATCATCCACGTATACTGCTATGATTACAAATCCTTTGTTTGAGTACTTCTTGATGAAGATGCATGGACTGATGGGGTCATTTTTGTAGCCTTCTTTGATGAGGTAATCGCTGAGGCGGTTGTACCACATACGCCCACTTTGTTTCAGTCCATACAAGGATTTGTTCAGCCTGATGCAGTATTGATCTCGAGATGCATTTTTGTCTTTTAGTTCAATGCCATCTGGGAGTCTCATATATATTTCGTTGTCCAGGGGCCCATAGAGATATGCGGTTACAACATCCATTAACCGCAGATCAAGATTTTCTCTTATGGCCAGACTTATGAGGAATCGGAATGTTGTTGCATCCACCACTGGAGAATAAGTCTCCTCATAATCGATTCCGGGTCTCTGTGAGAATCCTTGTGCTACAAGCCGTGCTTTGTATCGAACGACTTCACCGAGTTCGTTCCTTTTGCGCACAAAGACCCATTTGTGGCCCACTGGCTTGATGTGTGATGGGGTCCGGATGATCGGACCGAACACGTTTCTGAGTTTGAGACTCTTTAACTCCACGTTTATGGCTTCTTTCCATTTTAGCCAATCTGTTCTATGTGTACACTGTGTTATTGACGTGGGTTCTAGATCCTCTTGCGTGAGCGCAATATCAAGTGCTACTTTGTATGCAAAGAGTGCATTTAAGTCGACTTCTTTTCGATTCCATTGTATTCCGGACATATTGTAATTGATGGAGATCTCATTGTTATCTTCTGAACCTGGAGATTCGGCGTCCCGAACTTCCATTGAGGGTTCATTAGATTGAGTCTCAGCCACGGCTATGTCTGATATTGCAGGAATCCCGGTTTCGGTTATTGCACCTTTCTTTGATTTCCGGGGATTCTTATCTTTGGAACCGAGAGGTCTGCCCCGTTTGAGACGTGGTGCAGACTCTGTAGCAACTTGGGTCTGTCCCGTTGGGACGGCTATTCGTACTGGTGCATTACAAGCTGGGATGTACGATTTGGTTACTTTGGTCGGGTCAGCAAAGGAATCTGGCAATTGATTAGCTAGCTTTTGATAATGAATAATCTTTTGGATCTCTGAATCACATTCTAGAGTCCGAGGATCTTGCCAATTTAATGATGTTTGATTCCATGAAAGATCTTTGACCAGCTTGTTTGTCTCACCACCTAAAGAGGGATATACCGATTCATCGAATTGGCAATCCGCATATCTGGCCTTGAAGAGATCTCCAGTGGTTGGCTCGAGATATCTTATGATGGTGGGAGAGTCAAAACCAACATATATTCCCATCCTTCTTTGAGGTCCCATTTTGGTTCGATGTGGTGGAGCAATGGGTACATATACTGAACACCCAAATATTTTGAGATGGGAGATGTCTGGCTCATGACCCGAGAGTAGTTGGGATGGGGAATATTTGTGTTCACTAGATGGCCGGATGCGTATGAGTTCAGCAGCATGTAATACTGCATGTCCCCATGCTGAGGCCGGGAGCTTTGATCTCATGAGTAATGGTCGGGCTATCCATTGAATGCGTTTAATGAATGATTCAGCCAATCCATTTTGAGTATGGACATGTGCTACAGGATGTTCCACGGTTACCCCCATGGCCATACAGTAGTCATTAAACGCTTGTGAGGTAAATTCACCAGCATTGTCAAGGCGGATAGTCTTTAGTGGGAAGTCAGGGAAATGGGCCCGCAATTTGATGATTTGGGCCAAGAACCTAGCGAAGGCTTGGTTCCGAGAGGACAAGAGACAAACATATGACCAACGGGTCGATGCGTCTATAAGGACCATGAAGTACCGGAATGGTCCGGAAGATGGATGTATAGGTCCACAGATATCGCCCTGGATTCTTTCTAGGAAATGAAGTGTTTGTTTAGAGATTTTAACTGGTGAAGGCCGAGTGATCAATTTGCCTTGAGAACAAGCTGTGCACATGAGGTGTTGAGGATAAGCTCGGTTTTCTTTGAGGGTATGCCCTTGAGAGTTTTGAATTAGTTTACGCATCATATTTGCACCGGGATGACCGAGCCGGTCGTGCCAAATAGTATAATCAGTAAACCGGGCTTTGAGAGTGGTATTAGCTTCAATCATACTGACTTTAGCATGGTAAAGTCCAGTAGAGAGCGCGGGTATGGTTTCGAGGATTTGTTTATGGCCGTCTACGGTTTTAGTGACTAGGAGGGATTCTTTGTTCCCTTGACCTTGGGTTTCTATGTGGAAACCATTCTGTCTTATATCCTTGAAGCTCAGAAGATTTCTCTTCGAACTAGGAGAATATAGAGCATCTGGTATTTTAAGTTGTGTGCCATTTGATAGCAACACATAGGCATGGCCATATCCTTCGATAAGGTTTGAGGGACCCGCGATGGTGCTAATATTTGCGGTTTGATAGGTTAGGTTTATGAAGTAACTTTTGTTTCTTAAGATAGTGTGGCTGGATCCACTATCTACGACTATGGTTTCCATTTGCTGGTGTGCTTCATTATGAATAGAAGATAGAATTCGGTATTGAGAAATTCAGAAAATGTGATAAATCATAAAGTAAAGCAGTGTCTGAGAATAAAGGCAAATGGAAAAAAAAAAAATGAAACAAATCCCAAAATGAAAAAAAAATAAAGAACAAAATCAAATTGTATCAGAGTTTCAGATGATTGAATTAATCGAGGAGATCAGCTGTTTCATAGTCCATGGGGTCGGTCTGCTCGTTTGTGGTGTTCTCATCACCAAGGAGGTCGTCACCTTCCAGGTTAGCAGCATCGACTGGCTGAGTCATGTTGGCTTCAGCAGGAGCTTTTCCGTACTTCTGGTATAGATCGCAGTGGATCTTGGGGGTGCGACATTGCTTTGTTGGGTGGTTGAACATCCCACATCTGGTACAAGCAGAGTGATCGGGGTTGGTGTGGCGGGTCGGCTTGGTGATGCCTCGACCACGACCAGGACCATAACTGAGGTTAGGTTGGTTGCCACGACCATGTCCGCGTCCACGTCTTCCACGTCCATGTCCTCGGCCATTACCACGTCCATTACCACGTCCACGGCGGTGATCTGAGGATCTATCGGGTTGAACATGGTAGGACTCTTGACGAGAAGCTGGGACAGGAGCCGATCCCGGGGGCCTCATAGCGCTGTTCCTCATAAGCAGCTGGTTATTCTTCTCAGCGAGGAGAAGACAGGACAACAAGTCTTCGTACAATGTGTGTTTCATTGCACGGTATTGTTGTTGGAGCACAACATTCTCTGTGCTGAATGTGGATAATGTTTTCTCGAGGAGATCATTATCTGTCACATTCTCGCCACAGAGTTTCCGGATGGCAACAATACGAAAGAGTTCGTTGTTGTAATCATCTACGGATTTGTAGTCCTGGAACCGAAGGTTCTTCCAGTCGAAATCTGCCTGAGGCAACTGGACCATTTTCTGATGGTCATATCGCTTTTTCAGCGCTTGCCACAATTCAAGTGGATTCTCAAGAGTGAGATATTGCTGCTTAAGGCTCGGGGCCAGATGATGGCGTATGTGACATATCGCCTGAGACTGTCCCTTACGGGATGCGGTGTTACCGTCGGTAATACATGCATCGAGTTCTTTCGATGCAAGGAACAAGCGCATGTCTAGGGTCCACTCGAGGTAGTTATCTCCGGAGACGTGAAGGGCCTCGAATTCACATTTCTGAATGTTTGACATCTGAAACATGAGATTGATTTTGTTAGGGATTGTTTTGAGAAAATTTTGAATGCTGATGATGAAACTTTCTATTTTGAGAATATTTCTATTTTAGGAAAGTTTCTAAATTTGGAAAGTTTCTAATTTGGGTAATTTTCTAAATGAGGAAAGTTTCTATGTCGGGAAAATTTCTATATGAGGAAAGTTTTTATATGAGGAAACTTTCTATTAGAGGGAACTTTCTCAGAAATAGTAAATTTTAAAGGGTATGGTTTTAGTTACCCCGAACATGATGTCGGTTTAATAGCTGTGATTTAATCGGTTAAAGCCGAATATAATTTCGGTTAATGAGAACCAGGTTTAGCCGGTTTTAGGCGGTTTAGGAGGAACCCTAGGGGAGCCGAATATGATTAGGGTTTTATCTAGGGTTTTAACGGTTTGGAAAACATATTTTGGATGTGATTTCGAGATCTATAGGATCTGTGGTCGATGGTTTTAATAATTTCACAAGGACAACAAAGAAATCACGTGAAAAGGACTAGGGTTTAAGCATTATGACTTACGATTTTGAAGATTACAAAATCGTGAATCAAGCTTAGGATTTAGGGTTGATTTTCTTAGTTTATTCAATCAAGTGTTTCAAGCAAGAGAATCAACAATCAAATAAGCTGCAACAAGCTTATTAAACATGAAGAAAATCGAATAGGTTTATGCCATAAACATGGCCAAAAACGGTTGTTAGGTTTTTGTAGATTAGGGTTTTATAAAACGAGTTTAAAACCTTTGAACATGCATAAACTTGTAATTTAAACAATCAATCAACAAGTTATCAATCAATCATCAGAGTATCAAACACTTTCAATCAATTAGAGATCGATTTTTTTTTTTTTTTATAGGGTTTTGAAGTGTTTAAACAACAGGTTCTATGGCTTTCAGTTTTAGAAGATACCTTTTCCACCTTTGGATTTCTGACAGGCTAATGAAACTAGGAGCTAATAGACCTCAGTTAGCCGCTACAAATTCCAAGGATTGATCACCAAAACTGGAGAAGCTGCTGGTTGAAGAAGGAAAAACTCGGATCTGGTTTTTTTTTTTTTTTTTTTCGGTTGATCGTCGTGTACTGTAAGTGTGCGTGAGGGCGCGTCCGACGTTGGATCGACAAAAGGTTTTCACCAGTAGATTCGTCTCGTCGAGGGCTTCGATTTGATATGTAGATCGTCTTCTGGTTCCTCACGGTTTGGAAGATATGCGTCTTTTAAGTTTCGACTTGCTTTTAGGGTTTTGGTGGTGGCCGGATTTATTAGGGTTTTTCGCTCAGAGAGTCTTATCGTGCTGATAACGTGTTGTGAAAACTTAGAAACTTTATTAATCACTGGAATGTATATATAGAGTACATAGGGAATCTAGGTTAAGTACAATGCCCTGATGGACCTAATGGGCCGGTATAAAAGTCCATATATGATATGTGTTATAACAACCATTAAATTTTTTTGTTGATTCTTTAATGTTGTTTCATTATTCAAGACAACAATTTTTAAACCCTTTAAAGTTATTCTCTTTTCTTCGCCTTATTCTTTAAACTCTTCTTTAAATATAATTTTTTATTTTTAAAATATAAATTATATATATATATATATATATATATATATATATATATATATATATGAATGAGAGTATAATGATTCTGTACATAATGTACATAATTATAATGGGTATCGTTCACAATAAAATATTTAAAAGAAAAAAAAAGAGAATGCCCAAACAAACAAAAAAGAATTTAACAGTTACAATTTTTTAGCACATTTTTTTACCTTTCAGCGTATCAGTTCTTTGAATATACAATCCAATTGAAAAATATATTTGAGTGTAATGTAATTGGAACAATATTTGGACTCCCAAACTAATACAACAACTTCTACTTCAAAGCAATAAAATTTCTTCTTTTTTTTTTTCAGTTTTCTCAATAGTACTGTTGGACTGGTTAATTATTTGTTTTTTTGTTCAATTAATTTTTCTTTTTTAATTTGGAACTTTTTTATGTGAATTGATGAGTTAAAAATCTTTCAAAGTATTAGTTGTCTTTCTATTTAATATTTTGATCCATTTGCCGCCCTATAAAGCACAAATTTCCTATTATTTTATTTTTAGTTTTAGATTCAATCAACCATTTGAAATACACAGAATTTAGACAATAAATCAATATATAAAATATCCAAAACTCGCAAGTTATGAATTCTATATTCTCTATCACCAATAAGGCAATAACTCCTACTATTACAAGTACACTATCAACCTCTTATCCATCAGGAGCTTAGGCAAATCTCCATTTTAATTACTATCAACTTTGATCATCTGCAATCACTAATGAGAAGTCAAAGTCACCAAAAACAATCTTGAAAATATATAGCCTTAAATATCCCAAATTAACAGTTTTAGGAAATTGACCACTAGTTTGGAAGGGCATACAAGCAAACTAACGAACCAATAGATGAATATAAATTTATCTATGCAACAGTTTCTTATAAGCATATATATATTGTATATATATATATAGTTTAAGTATAGTTTCTATGTGTTGACCTAGTCGTTGAAAGTACTACACCATTCCTTAAACCCTATTTGAAGATCAAGAATTGTTTTCAAACCATCATGCAAGATTGTGTTTGACCTTATAAATCAATTGTTAGGGTCGGTTTTACCCCAATCGGATAAAACCATCTCGAAAATGACTAAGTACCGGAGAAAACCAATTAGGCAAGAAGGAACAGCTGCCCGCCAGATACGAACCGAGCCGACCCACGAAACAAGTGGGCCGAGCTGTGCTCACCAAGACGAGAGGGCCGAGCCGTGGAAAAAGATAGATGGGCCGAGCCGTGAGAGGAGTAGGCCAAACTCAAGTGGGCCGAACCGTGAGGAGGAAATGGGTGAGCCGCGTATGAGAGAAGATGGGCCGAGCCGTACACCAGTGAAGATGGGCCGAGCCGTGTGGGCCGAGCCGTTACCTTTCGAGATGGACCGAACCGAAGTCTTGAAGGGAGAAAGCCCATAAAAATCCTAGGCGATGCCTTGAGGCGGTGGCCGCATAAAGCGATAAGGAAATGTTCCTAAAATCTCTCCCGAGATTCTCGGCTAGGCGGTTTAGAAAGTTAGTATAAATAGGACAATGTATGCAATTCATTCGGTAACTTCGGAAACCCTAAGCAACAATACCTAAACACTTTCACAGCAATAAAAACCTTCTTTGATCTTACTGTTCTTGCGATTACCCTAAAAATTTCAGATCCCTTAGTTTTTTCTTACAAATCTTTGGTTGTGCGAGTTTTGGCTCACACAATTTGGCGCCGTCTGTGGGGGAGTCGAAACTTTTTTACTCTAAATCGACGAGACTTTAAGATCTGAAGAACATGGCGAGCAACACCCTCGACGATAACAACAACAACAACAACAACGATAACGGCGCGGAGAAGGACGCTCCAGCATCAGGCACAACGACGGCGACGACCGAAACCCAAGAGGAGATGCGAAACATGATGGCTGCATTGATGAAGATGATCGACGAGCAGGACAAAAGAAATGAGGCGATTACAGAGAGGCTCGACGCGATGGCGGCCGAGCAACGACACCCAAATTGGAGAGCCAGAATCTCCGACTCGATAGATGGAATCCGGAGACGCTTCGATTTCTCAATGCCTGCAAAGGCCTCGGGAAGCGGCGCAAGGAATCCCTTGGCTCCACCAATGTTTCGTCCTCTCGGCGAGCAGACTCCCGCGGCAACCCGAGTCAACATGACCGAGCCGCCTCCACTCCGTCGGAACTCAAGGCGACGAGCCGGCGAAGAAGAGAATGACGCGATCTACGTGGACGCCCAACAGAACGATGGAACCACGAACTCGCAACAGAACGGCTCAGCTCGGCGAATAAGCCAAGAAGAGCTCGGCTCAGCACTAAATGGCGTCCGGACTGACGAAATCACCGATCCGGCTCGCGGCGACAACCCGACTGAAGAAGAAGAAAACCTCCAATGGATCGAGCAGGCGGAACGCGAAGACGAGCCGAGGAGAGAAGAGCGGGAGCGACTCCCCCAATCAAAGGGAATGACTCACACGCAAACCCTCGAAATCAAAGAGCTGCGAGCCTCAATGGCTCGGACAGTAGCCGAGATACGCGCCATGATGTCTCAAGTGCATAACGCGACGAGTGCTGCGCCCGAGATCGGTCGGATGCTTGAAGAAACCCAGAGAACACCGTTCACGGCGAGAATCACGGAGGCTAGGATTCCCGAGCCCGGGAAGATGAGAATACCGTTCTACGAAAGAACGACCGATGCGAAAGCACACATCACAGCGTTTCGGATAGCAATGGGACGAGCTTTCACAAAGAATGCTGCCAAACTGACCGAGCGGGAAGTAGATGCCGGATATTGCTTGCTCTTCGTGGAACATCTCAAGGGAGCCGCGCTCGAGTGGTTTTCAAGGCAGGAGCGGAATTCAATCGGCAGTTTCCAACAGCTCTCCGCCTTGTTCCTTAAACAATACTCGATGTTTATGGATAGAGGAACTTCTGATGCCGACTTGTGGACGTTATCCCAAGGACCAAACGAACCGCTTCGGGATTACATGGCAGTTTCAAGGCGGTCGTATCCAAAATAGAAGGAATAAGCGACAAAGCTGCTCTCGAAGCTCTGAAATGCTCTTTGTGGTACAAATCCGAATTCCGACGAGAAATGGCACTCAACACGCCACAAACGATTCAAGATGCCTTGCATCGGTCATCAGACTTCATCATAAACGTGGAAGAGATGAAGAATCTAGACGAGCAGTACGAAGCAACGAAAGCAGCAATCCGAAGCTCAATTTTGACGCGCCCCTCAAAGAAAGGCAATCCATCAAAGAACGCAACAACGCAGAGCTCAGACGAACTTAGAAGCGGAAGTGCCCATAACTACCAAGTAGGCACTGAACGCGGAAAAGGAGAGCCGCGCAACAACACTTGGGTAAGAAAGCCCACCAACTACGACGAAAAAGCATTCTGCGAGTATCACCAGACCTACAGACATTCAACGGCACAATGCCAAACTTTAGGAGCAAAACTCGAAGCTAAGATGGCGGCGGGAGAGCTCCAGAACGCGGTTAACCTTAAAGACCTCGTCCCTAATGAACTAAAAGAAGGAGCCGAGCCGAGCAGCGCGGCAGAACCCGCAAATCCTCCCCGACGGAGCGATAACACAACATGATCATGGGTGGATCTCAATATTACCAAGATACGGTGTCCTCCATCAAAGCTTATCAGCGCCGAGCCGAAGCGAAAAAAAATTGGACAGAACCGACCGATATCCCGAATACAGTGATCTCCTTCGCCGAGGAGGAAACGGCAGGAATCGATAGACCACACAACGATCCACTGGTGATCAAACTGATGATCAGGGATCACGATGTAGCGAGGGTGCTCATCGATACTGGGAGCTCGGTAGACGTCATTTTGAGGGAGACACTCAGAAGGATGGGAATCGATCTCTCCGAGGTGACGACGATCCCCAAACCTCTAACCGGATTTTCAGGAGAAACAACGATGACTATGGGAACAATTAGGCTCCCTGTGGTAGTTGGCGGAGTCACTAGGATCGTCGAATTCTGCATCACCGATCACCCAGCAATCTACAATGCGATTATGGGAACTCCATGGATCAACGCGATGAGGGCGGTCCCTGCCTCAAATTCCCGACTCCAGCAGGCATCAAAACGATATGGGGAAATCAGAAGGAGTCGCGAATGTGCTGCTTAGCGGAGCACAATCTGAGGAATCCCGTCACCGACGCATGAGCAGACATAGATCGCAAAAAGATGAAGACGGACCGAGAGCCTGCAAACGAGCTCTCAAAACTCTTATAGAAATTACAGATCGCGGAGAGCCACGAAACGCGCACCGAGCCGGTATGTGATGCAGTGGACTCGGTGTGCATAGACGAAGCGTGTCCAGAACGATGCGTCGAAATCGGAGCCAAACTAGAAGAACCTCTGAGAAGCAAACTTCTTTCCCTCCTCAAAGAGAACATCAACACTTTTGCATGGACAGCGGAAGATATGTCGGGCATAAACATCGATGTGACCTGTCACGAGCTGAACATGGACCCATCCTTCAAACCAATCAAGCAAAAAAGAAGGAAGCTCGGACCCGAACGAGCTAAAGCAGTTAACGACGAAGTGGAGAGATTGCTCAAAGTAGGATCAATTGCCGAGGCCAAATATCCAGACTGGCTTGCGAATCCAGTGGTTGTGAAGAAGAAGAACGGCAAGTGGCGGGTCTGTGTAGATTTCACTGACCTCAACAAGGCGTGCCCAAAAGACAGTCCCTCTACCGCACATCGACCGGCTCGTCGAAGCCACTGCGGGAAATAGGCTGTTAACATTTATGGACGCATTCTCCGGCTACAACCAAATCCTGATGCATCCTGATGATCGGGAAAAAATGGCATTTATAACTGATCGTGGGATATACTGCCACAAAGTCATGCCGTTCGGACTCAATAACGCAGGGGCAACATATCAATGGCTCGTCAATAAAATGTTCGCGGATCAGCTCGGAAAAACCATGGAGATATACATCGACGACATGTTAGTCAAATCACTCGAAGAGAAAGATCATGTCGCGCACCTACGAGAATGCTTCGAACAGTTGAACAAACACAACATGAAACTGAACCCGGCGAAGTGCAGATTTGCGGTCACCTCGGGGGAGTTTCTCGGCTATCTGGTAACTCACCGAGGCATCGAAGCGAATCCCAAACAGATCAAGGCATTAATCGAGATGCCCTCTCCAAGGAGGAAGCGAGAAGTGCAAAGGCTTACTGGAAGGGTCGCTGCGCTAAACAGGTTCATTTCCCGTTCCACCGACAAGTGCCTGCCTTTCTACGACACCCTTCGGGGAAATACGAAATTCGAGTGGGACGAGCGATGGGAAGCAGATTTCCATGAATTGAAGAGTTATCTGGCAAGCCCGCCGATCTTGGCGAAACCAGTTGAAGGAGAGCCTCTCTTCCTCTACATCGCCGTATCTGCTACAACTGTGAGTGGGGTGCTTATAAGAGAAGAACGATCCGAGAAAAAACCCATTTTCTACGTCAGCCAGACACTGACCAACGCCGAGACCCGCTACCCCCAGATCGAGAAAGTCGCCCTAGCCGTCGTAATCTCGGCTCGCAAGCTGCGTCCGTATTTTCAATCACATTCGATTGTGGTGCTCGCTACACTTCCGCTGCGCTCGATCCTACACAGCCCGAGCCAATCTGGCCGGCTCGCCAAATGGGCCATAGAGTTAAGCGAGTACGACATCGAGTATCGGAACAGGTCGTCCCCAAAATCACAGGTGCTTGCAGATTTTCTCATCGAACTTCTGGCCGAAGCGATGAACGAGCCAACCCCAGACGAAGTATGGATGTTGCACGTCGACGGATCGTCGTCTAAACACGGCTCGGGAATAGGAATCCGTCTCACCTCTCCCACCGGAGAAATATTGGAGCAGTCTTTTCGCCTGAAATTCCACGCCTCGAACAATGAAGCAGAATACGAAGCGCTGATCGCCGGCATACGACTAGCACAGGGAATCAGAGTTCGAAAGATAAGAACCTTTTGCGATTCACAGCTCGTAGCATGTCAATTCAACGGCGTATACGAGGCGAAGGACGGACGAATGGGAGCTTACCTCAAGGTGATCAGAGAGTTGGTGCAAAAGTTCGACGAGTTCGAAATCACACGAATACCCCGAGGCGAAAACACCTCGGGTGACGCCTTGGCAGCACTTGCTTCGACTTCAGACCCGGATCTCCGACGGACACTTCCAGTCGAATTCATCGAACGTCCTAGCATCGAAGAGGTAGAAGGAGTTCGGCTGATAAACCCTCCCAAGCAGGAACCAGAAAACGACGAAGCAGTCGCTATGGATGTAGACGCCTCACCAGCCGAGCTGGAGTACGGCTGCGACAAAGAATGGTTCGGAGCAATCCGAGTGTATATCGCCGATGGAGAAGTACTAACCAACAAATGGGAAGCCCGCAATTGAAAGGCATCCTTGGTCTCGATACGCCTTTTAAGCAATGCCACCTTGGCGCTTTTGGCTCTCCTAGCTTCCTCGAGGCGAATCACCGAGGCGGAAACCTTGTCGATATCGGCACGAAGAACTATCTTCTCCTCTTCTAGCCTCGACACCCTGGTCATCGCCTCGTCCAGCTTCCCCTTCGCCGCCGCGGTCTCGTTCCGGGCCTCGTCCAGGGGACGTTCGACCTTGGACAGGTCCGCCTCGTATTCAGCCATCAGCTCGTTGATGGCTGCTACAAACTGCAAAGAATAATACGCGTTAAACACTTAGTAAGAATTTGATAAAATAAGGAGAGTAAACAGAACGTACCTTGGTACCGCGCTGTGCCCTCGCGCCATACGACCTCGGTCTCCTCAGCTTCTCAAGAGGAGGAAGACGCGTGTTCTCATTGTTAACATGTGTAAACATCATTGCCGAGGCGTCAGGGTCGTCGACGACCAGTTTGCATGAAGCGGGATCACCGGGAGCCTGCTTGCGCTTCTTCTTGGCCGGCTCGTCCTTTTGAATAGCTACGCCCTTCCCCTTATCAGCGGCCGAACGTTTTCGGCCAGAATCATGCTTCTGTAAAACCGAAGTCGGGGCCTCGATGACTTCGAAAGAGCCTGAATAGCCGAGTTGGAAGGAGTTTTACTCCGCGCCGCAGAGTCATCTTTGGGCGCCTCGGGAATAATTTTGCCCGGTTCCACCTCGGGCACTGCTTCTTTCTCAGTCATCTCGGCAATGTTCGCCTCCGCGGCTTGGACCATGCCTTCACCTTCACGGCTCGGCGGATCATCCTGAGGGACAGCCTCGGTCTCTGTTTGAGCCGCCTCAACGGCTCGTCTCACAGCTTCTTCTTCTTCACGCCTTTTCTTATCTCTAAGAGTAATGATCACCATTTTCTCCCTTGTGTCTAGTGAGGAATTTGAAGACGAAGAGCTAACAGGAACTCCGGCAAGAATGGTTCGTGCTCTTTCCACTCTCTCGAATGTAAAATGCTTCCTCCAATTAACTCTCCGAGCCACAAGAGAATCTCGGACAACAAAGAGGTCGTCAGGAATTAGGGGAAGAATGTTCCGAACTGCAAAAACAACAAGAAAATAATCAGCTTAGTAAGGGAAGATTATACAATAACAGTTCCGAGCCGAGGCAAATCTTCGGATCGACTACCAAGTGGTCCCCAAGCAGTCTTGGTTTTTTGAACGTAATCCTCGCCGACTGACGCCTCATTCACCAAGACAAAGAAGAAGCGCTCGGTCCAAAACTGATCCTTGATTGGAAAACCACCTATGATCCGGCGGTTGGACTTGTTGGAGATGTAAAATCTGTCTCCCTTCGGAGCTTTTCTGATCTCCAACAAGTTTAGCAGGTGATTCAGTTCGATATCGAGCCCGCATTCAAAACTTCGAACCAGAATACCGATCATGTGCCGCAGACCCCTCGGCATGATCTGCCCGATTGAGATCCCATGTTTCCAGAGGTACTCAAGGATAACTCCGGGGATCGGGAACTAGAGAAAACAAAGCCCAAAGAACGCCTCGAACAGAGTAAAGTGATTCTCAGGGGTTTGTCGGCTTGGTCATTCTTCTCTGGAAGGACGAACTCTACCGCCTTGGATATCTCGAAACGACATCTCAACGCCTCGAGTGAGTCAGGGGAGGAGAGCGTAGAGCCGGGCGGGTCAGGTTTTTGTCTTTTCACTCGTTTTGGCTTCCCTCGCCCAGATGAAGAAGCACCTCGGGATGCCATGAGACGTTCTAATTCACGCTTCGCCTCGAACAGATCAAAGGGAAACGCTTCCTCCTCAGCTTTCACTGCAGCATGATTAACATCTTCGTCGAGAGCGGGACCTTGAGGGCGGCTCGTCGAAACCGACGGCTCGTCATCTGGAGAGCGAGCGCCTGACGGACTTGAGCAATTCGACGCCTCGTTGCTTTCGGATGAACGGTTAGAAGGGCTCGGCGAGATAGACGCCTCGGAGGACCCTGTTACACCTCTCGCCTCGGCGTCTACACGGCTCGGCCCGTAGTCAAAGAGTGAATCTAATGAATCGTTGGAATGGTTCGACATGATTTACAGCTGGAACGGAAAATACAATTCTACGCGGCCAACTTTCATCGGAAAAAGATCTGAGGCAGCGGAAACCTCGGAACCCTAGCCGGAAAATAAATAAACTAGAGAGAGAAAGAAGAGAGAAGGGAGAGCTACCTTTTAGTGAAAACGAATGGATCTGAAGATTATGAGAAGGAACGAAGGAGCTCACCTATTTATAGGAAAACCAAAGCGCGTGAAGTCCGCGTGGACCTCGGGATGGCGCAAAGGTGTTCAGTGGGGGCGCATGAAGTCCGCGGCGAATGCGTAACCTCTTGGCGCGTCCGTCATACACGCCAACACTCAAGATGCCTTGGAAAGAACTAACAGCCGCTCTATCCAGATAAACCGAGCACATGACACAGCTATGGTTATCTGAGAATATCTTATCAAGCTGTGTGAGCCGAACCATGCTTTGTCGATACGGCTCGACAATTTCATAAGAACGCCTCGTCGTTATCGTTAACGCGAAACGGCTCGGCAATCTTCTTAGAAAAAAACGCCTCGTCGTTTATTCTGCTCGGCATAACTTTCACAAAACGCCTCGTCGTTTATTCGGCTCGGCATAACTTTCACAAAACGCCTTGTCGTTTATTCGGCTCAGCATAACTTTTACAAAACGCCTCATCGTTTATTCGGCTCGGCATAACTTTCACAAAACGCCTCGTCGTTTATTCGGCTCGGCATAACTTTTACAAAACGCCTCGTCGTTTATTTGGCTCGGAATTACTTTTACAAAACGCCTCGTCGTTTATTCGCCCCGGCATAACTTTCGCAAATCGCCTCGCGTACAATCCTTTTCCTAAAGATATCTCATCAAGCAGCACAGATTGCGCCACGCCTCGTCGTTAACAAAACGGCTCGGCATTATCTCTTATCTTGACACGCCTCGTCGCTATACATAGCTCGGCACTACATAAACACCACGTCGTTGAAAACAGCTCGGTGCTATTTTTGTCAAAGTAACCTCATCTCTTAACGGCTCGGAAATTTCCTTCGAACAGCCTCGCCGAAGACAGCTCGCTTGTATGCGTCGTCAAAGAACGGCTTGGCATTTTTATTCCCAAAACGCCTCACCTGGAATTGTTCTGCGACGGTTTAACTCGATATTTTATCCCATGGCTAGGAGCAATGAACCTCGTCACTCTTGTATCCGAAACCGACGAGCTGGGGGGCTAACTGTTGGGGTCGGTTTCACCCCAATAAGATAATACCATCTCGAAAATGACCAAGTACCGGAGAAAACCAATTAGGCAAGAAGGAACAGCTGCCCGCCAGATACGAACCGAGCCGACCCATGAAACAAGTGGGCCGAGCTGTGCTCACCAAGACGAGCGGGCCGAGCCGTGGAAAAAGATAGATGGGCCGAGCCGTGAGAGGAGTAAACCAAACTCAAGTGGGCCGAACCGTGAGGAGGAAATGGGCGAGCCGCGTATGAGAGAAGATGGGCCGAGCCGTACACCAATGAAGATGGGCCGAGCCGTGCAAGAAGTAGAGTGGGCCGAGCCGTTACCTTTCGACATGGACCGAACCGAAGTCTTGAAGGGAGAAAGCCCATAAAAACCCTAGGCGTTGCCTTGAGGCGGTGGCCGCATAAAGCGATAAGGAAATGTTCCTAAAATCTCTCCCAAGATTCTCGGCTAGGCGGATTAGAAAGTTAGTATAAATAGACAATGTATGCAATTCATTCGGTAACTTTGGAAACCCTAAGCAACAATACCTAAACACTTTCACAGCAATAAAAATCTTCTTTGATCTTACTGTTCTTGCGATTACCCTAGAAATTTCGGATCCCTTAGTTTTTTCTTACAAATCTTTGGTTGTGCGAGTTTTGGCTCACACATCAATCAGTTTTCTCCATGATCGCCTAGAATTGTTTTTTGTGGCGATTAAGTAATGATCTCCCCATTCTTTTATTATCAGCCTTCAAAAAAACGAATATCACTTTTTCTACTACTTAGTAAGTATTGAAATATTCTGCGATCAACAGGACCCCTTTGGGAACCCACTCGCGGTATCCAGTTTTCGGGAGCCACTCCAAAATACTCGTTTGTTGCATGGCTAGCTGAAAAATACAGGATCTCAACTGGGACGAGAATGGCGAAATGGAATATCTCGGCGTCTACAGGATGTTCTTTCTGCGACGAACCATTTGAAAGCAGAGAACATTTATTCTTTGCATGCTCATATACAAAAAATGTGTGGAAAGACCTGGTGGATGGGATCAAGGGAACTGGTTTTACAAACCTTTGGATGGAAGTGATTGAAAGCATAACAAATCGGCCATATGATAAAACTAGAACTTTCATCATCCGATACATATTTCAAGTAACGGTTCATGCGATCTGGTGCGAGAGGAATAGCAGAAGACATGGAGAAAAACCAACTCCACCAGGCATTCTCATCAAGAATTTCGATATTGTAATGAGGAACAGGCTGAGTACTCTTCAACTCAAAGGCAAGGGGGGGGGGGGTGTACGAAGAAGGGCTGTGTATTTGGTTCGATGCAAGAAGAAACCCATAACAAAATGGTTTCTTTTTAAGAGTTTTTCAAATAACGTTAACAGTTTATTTTTTTTTCTTGAATATAATTTAACATTTTATTCAAAAAAAAGTAGTATATAAATATTGGAATTTGAAAATATAATTTACCGAGGTAGAGATAGTGGAATGAAACCCTATGAGAATATTAATTTGCGGAAGACACTTATCACAGGTAAAGCAGATCTGCCATATTCTACGAAGCAAGTTGGCGGGCATGGACAGAGCAGCCCTTCTCAAACTCTCATCATCCTCAAGATCCAATCAAAACTCAGCAGAGTGTTTTTCCATCGACATGGTTCAGCTTCATTCAAAGGTAGAGGAATTCATCATCGATTTACCTTTCTTCTTTTCTCTACAATCACATTACTTGCTTCACACAGGTTTCAGTTACTCACATGCCATATGTAATCTTGCTTATAAAAATATTTCTGTAAGTGAGAAGAGATTAGATAAATAAAGTATGGAGTTTTAAAGAAAAAAAGAAAGAGTACAAAATATGTCTTCTTAAAAGAGAGAATATAAGTAACATAATTTAAAGAGGTGTATTAAATAAAGAATCGCAGTTGGAAGAGTGAAATTTTAATGGTTCTCTGTTGACTAAGAATTTTTGAGAACTGCAAATGTCATTTTTAAGAAGAAAAACTTGATATTATTATGATTTTATCAATGCTGATGTGTCAAAATGGTAGATGTTGATGTGTCATGATTGTGAGACACAACTCAATTTTTATATAATAGATATTGCTTTTCCTAGATCAAGCAAAAACTATGGAATGGAGAACAATGTTACTTCTGGTCGAGTAATTGGTCTCCTTTTGGGAACATAAAGAGGTACCTGTCTTAGGAAAGACCTGTCTGTATGGGTATTCCATAAACCACAACATTGGCAGAGCTTTGGAAAAATGGAAATTGAGTGATGCCAGCTGCACGATCAGATTCTCATGTTAGAGTCCAGTCATTTCTCTCTACTTTATCTCTAACTGAAGCGCTAGATTACTATGAGTGGTGGCCTGACAATGTTAAATTCTTTGTCTACTCAACAAATGTTATCTACAACTTACTAAGAGATTTCTAAAGGTATTCAACTTTCTTGTTTGGCTGATGGTTTTGAATCAAAACCCAACTCGTGACAGATTAATTCAATGGGGCCTTCATACAGATCCTAGATGCCTCCATGCAACAGCCAGGTAGAATCTCGTTCCCATTTATACTTTGAATGCAGTTTCACTTGGGAAATCTGGAGGAATCTCTCATCTCGATGCAATTTTGCATCCCCTCGCGACTGGAACTCAATACTGGTTCAATTGAGAAGCTTCACGGCTTCAAAATTACCGAGAAAACTGCTCCTAATTGTCTGGTAATCAACAATATATGCAATCTGGTCAGAGGGGAGCAATAGATTGCATCGACAGGTATTCAAATCTGTAGGAACATTAACCCAAGAGATAGACTCACTGGTGAGGATTTGGATCGCTGCTCGTAGATGGTAGTGACTTGATGTGGTCGTGTCGAGGGTTGTCAAGTTTTACCCTAAATGAAATCAATAGCCGCAAGTGCACAGCTGATCGATTGTAGTACTTAGGGATCAAATCCACAGGGAAGGTGGATCTTTCCTGCAAAAGCCTTTAAAAGAAATATAAAGTAAGGAAGTCTAGAACCAAGCGATTTTTGTGAGGGTTTTGGTGGTGTCTTTAAAATGTAAAAACTAATCTTAACAGGAAAATACGGGCATTAAAATGACCTAATAACTAAACTTAACGAAAACGACTAAAAACAAAAAAAACGGCTAAACCTAATTGCTTAAATGAAAATCAATTGAAAGAGTAAAGATACTAGACTAAAGTCTGAATGAAAATCGGTGTAAATCTATAGAAAAGAAGGCGCTGGGGTTCAGGGATGTTTTCTCAGGGGTATGAACGATTCAAAACATTCCTAGATAGTAAATTTGAAAAGATCTTAGCTTAAAATTTTTGAACTGGAGTCACGGACGTATGAATACGCCATTGTCGTGATCATAGACAACTATCTCTCTCAACCCTGACCAGTAGGTTTCCACTCTGGCCTTGGAAGAGAAAAGATGCATTATGTTTAAGACTCGTCAGCATTCAAAAATCGCCCATAGGTAGGTTTCCACTCCTACATTTGTTTTGCTCTCCCAAACTAGATCTGACATCGGATGAACACTTTCGTGTCACCAAGCATCTGGATCAGATTATAGTTCATGACGCTACTCTCATGCAGTAAAAACGAATCAGAAGAAAAAGTTCTAAGATTCGGCTCAATAGCTCATGGAATCCTCATCGAACATAAGTATCCCCATCGAAAATCCCTTAGACCCAACAATAAAACTACTCAGACATGATAAACAAAATCAAAAACATAGTATTAAAAAGTAGAACAGAAACCGAAATTGAAAAAGAAAGAACAAGGGTTCAAGAAATAGATCTCTCTCGCCCTAAAACCTAAAAACAAACCTTAAAGTAAAATTTCTGTAAAGTATTTCGTCTCTCTTCTTCCTCTCCTAAAAACGACCTAAATGATATGTATTTATAGTATCCAATACTCTCTGGTGTCTAGGGTTCCGAAATTGAGGCTGGGAAAATGATACGGGCTTCAGAAATGGGCCTCCGAACTCGGAGTTGGCTGGCCGCGGTCAGAATGTACGTGACCGCGGGGAATGGATGACTGGCCACGGTCGGGGAGCTTGTGACCGCGAGGAATGGGTTGTTGGCCGCGCGTGGAAACGCTTTCCGGCTGGTTTATGGGACATCTTGCTCTTCGCGTATCTTTTGATTGAACCGTTGGATTGCCAAGCTGTAAAGTGTGCTGGAAAGCTGATACTTCCATCTTTGAGATCTCCAAATTTTAGCTGGATCAGACGGTGAGAAGGCCTTCAATCGGGGGTGAACTTCTGACGGTTTGACTCTGAGCTGAAAATCTGGTCTTCTATCCATTTTGTTAAGCTTTTTCTTAAGTTTGCTGAAAAGAGTCTTGGAACTACAAATACTAGAAAAATATAATAAAAGTACTTGAAAGAAATTAAAAACATAGAAAAAATATTTCAAAAGGATCCATAAAAGTGGTCAAAATACGGTGTTATCAACTCCCCCAGACTTAAACTTTTGTTTGTAAAGTGGTCAAAATACGGTGTTATCAACTCCTCCAGACTTAAACCTTTGTTTGTACTCAAACAAAGCAAAAGTCTAAACTGGTTAAGTGAAAACAAAAATAGGAAATGCACAAATCTCAGAGACATGAACTCCTAAATTAGGACCAAAGATCGTGCATCAATCCACAACTTAGTCTAGAAAATTCTCACCAATACACAAAAGATACTAGTCCACTTTTTCCGTCATGCAAAACTTGAACAATCTAAATCTTGATTCAAGTCAACTAGCTCTCTACATTCATTAAATGCAATAGTGAATTCTCATTAAAGACATCATCCAGGGTAGACGACATTAAAGGGCTGTTTAAGTGGTGGAGTTAAAGTGTTTCGGGTTACCTGATGAATCTGGAGGATGCAAGACAATATGCAAAACCGCAAGAGAGATAAGGACCTGTTGATGACCGCAATTTTCAGTCACTTCTTCTTGCCCAATGTTGTTGCATCCTTTCTTGTAAACAGCTATTCCCCCAGACTTAGATTTTTTCCGGGAATCAGAAAATGATCTCCAAAACTCCATAAAAATCGAACTCCAGTTGCCTTTGGACTTAAAATTCGACCTTCAGTTGCCTTTGGACTTAAAATTCGACCTCGCTATGCTATTTAAGGCTTTTATTTCCTTTCCTTTCTTATTTTCGGAATCTTTTTTTTTTTTTGGAAAGGAAATGCCTTTTAAAGAGAGAGAGACTAGAGGACGAGATTGTACCAAAATTTGAGATTTTTCTAAGGCAAACTGAGCTTCCTCTTGTGTTGAATCCTTCTGGGAGCTTTTCTGGCTAATCGCAGGTCTCTGTCTTTGGTGACTGAAAACTGCGTCGTTCCTCTTTCTCTCCAACGTTTTTACACATATCTGCATATAAGACAATAGAAAACAAGAGTGCATGTGGTTTGAAAGAGGATTGGTTAAGGTGGGGAACTAGATAAAGATGAACTAGCCATTCAAGATCAACATAGAGTAATAAAAAGGATAAAGGAGTCCTGAATGTATATATTTAGAGTGCATTTTAGAGTCCTCATCATGTGTTTTCCCATGTAAATTGAGTCTTTAGGCGTCAAAATAGGATTTAGGGCTTGCATTAGGTCCCAAAGAGTTTTGCATGTTTTGAAGTCTTAATCAGGTGCTTTGGAAGTCATATGGAGCTTAAGAAGAGGAGCAGAGAAGAAAACGGTGAAGAAAAGGATCAAAAATGGTGAAAACCGCTTGGAGGAATTTCTCGGCCAAAACTCGTACCGGCTGGACAGAAACCTCGGTCAAAAAGCTTACCGAACGCTCATTACCGGCCAAAACCCTTACCGATCGACGAAAATCGACCAAAGACGAGTATCGGGTGCAAAATACCACGGGTTAAGTTTTGGCTGAGGCGAGAAGAATTTTACGGCTAAAAAGCTTACCGCGGTACATAGCCCTCAGTCATTTTCCTTACCGCGGGAAGCTTTTCTCGACCAAAACCTGTCTTTGCCCGCGCATTTCAAATATCAGCAATCCGGGGAACCTTCCGGTCCGAATCAGTTGGCGGGGTCTTCATAAAAGTTGGAGATAATCAAGCAAAGATCCCAGAGCAGTTGGAATCATAAAATTCGGACCAGTGAGGAGAAAGATACAGCTTCCGGAAGATGCACCAGCATTACGCGCATCCGAGAACCAAACGGCGGATTCCAAAGATCACGGTGGACGGAGCCTTTCCGGACCGAACTAGCCTGCCCGGTCTTCATCAAAGCTTGAGATCTGTGAAGGAAATTCTCAGAACAGTTGGAATAGCTCAGTTCGGAGCAGTGGTTCAAAAGATAAGGTCTCCGGAGTTCACATTGGTTCAAAAGCTTATTTTCCGGTGAATCCGATGCGGTGCAAAGATGTGAAATCCAGGAAGCCTTCCACTTCCCAAGCTCCGACGGTTCCTTCACCAAAGTTCGATCTTATTGAGTCATCTTGACTATGGAACTGGTTTCAGAGTTACTGGAGTCGTGTGTTGAAAGTTACTGTTTCCGGAAGGCAATATGGTCGATACGAGCCCAAATGAGTTGCGATACACGCTAAGTGTTTTCTCAGGGCTCGGCATCATTACCTCGACATCGTACAAGTCAAGGCTCATATCTTGGGAGTATTCTGGACTAGACCTCGTGCTGATGCCTCGGCATGTTGGGATCAAGGCATGCACACGTAAGAAGTGAAGCTGGAAACGACTAAGTGTTGAACGTGCACCTCGGTGTAATGACCTCGGCGTGCATGCCGGACTCTGTTCTCCCAAACCCCTCGACTACCAAGCCCCTCGGCATTTTATCCCGAGGTCCCTTGTCACAAACCCAGAATCAAGAACAAGACGGCTCAAGAACACAAAAGTGAAGATGGATCGAAGACTAGGGTTCATGCATGTTCTTGACGTGTTCTTCACGAGATCTTCATTTGGATCCTGACTCACGTGCACTCCTCGACATGAAGACCTCGGCTTCACACTCCGATACACCGTGGCACTCACCCATCAACCCAAGAAGGCGGCTCAGTACCCGGTTTGTTCCGGGCTGACCCGCGACACTTTCCCTTTGCTATAAATACATTTTAGGACCAAAAACCTAATCATCTTATCTCTTATCTGTTTTTAGCTCTAAGAACTTGCCTCTTTTGTGAAACTTGATTAATCTAATCCGATATCTCGTTTTTGCATCAGAATCTTGTTCTTTCTTCATTTCTTTTATCATCCAGCATCAAACTCCTTATCATGACTAGCTACACATCTTGCAAAAGACTTAGTGAGCTCGTTATGATCAGTGAGTAGTCGTTTAAGCGGCTTTAGATAGGTAGATTAGGGTGCTTTCAAGATAGATTAATGGGTTTAGGTGTCTAGTCTTGCATGTTTCATTCTTTAACCGACGAGATGATATGTTCATAATTTGCATCATTTAGGTTGCATAAATCATTCCAAATCATGTTTTATTTCATGCATTTTAGGTCCTTAGGGTTTGTTTTAGAACTTAGGAGATGCATTAAGTCCCAATGAGTCTATTGCATGTTTTGAGTGTCTATCAGGTGAATATGGAGCTGAAAAGATGAATCCAGGAGGTGGAATGGTGAGCAAAGCTTGAAAAAAGTGGAAAATTGGGTCCTGGGAGATTATCGGCCATTCTCGCTGGCCAGGAAGGTTTTACCGGCCATTTCCATGTACCGCGGGTGAACTTTGTCGACCAAAACACGTACCGCGAATGAAGTGCATCGGCCAAAATCTCCGGGTATGAACGTGTCTCAGAAATCGCCTGTCCGGGGAGCCTTCCGGTCCGATTCAGATGGCGGGTCCTTCATAGAAGTTGGAGAGCATTGGAGCACGGTCTCATAGCAAGTGGAATCGTGGAATTCGGACGCGTGAGCAGAGAGATAAGCTTGTCGGAAGGAACCCCAGTCTCGCAGGTATTCCGGACCGAGCAGATCAGTTCTAAAGGATGCGAAGGACGGTGCACTTCCAGGCCGATTTAGTTTCCGGGTCCTTCATGAGAACCATAGACATTTGAGCCTTCTTTCCAGAACGTCCAAGAGCATTCAATTCGGATCTATGAGCAGAAAGATACAGTCTCCGGAATGGACACATGTCTAGACGCCTCTATCTGGTCGTGTACATGCACTGCAAAGATGTGCCCTCCAGGAAGCCTTACACTTCCCAAGCACCGAAGCTTTCTTCACAAAAGTTGGAGATAAATGAGTCCTCTGTCTTCTGCAACCGAAATCATTCAATTCGGACAAGTCTCATAGGAGTTACACTCTCCGGAATGCGAAGTGGTCTAAGCTGCTCTGGATGCTGCGAGTTGGAGAGGAAGGAGACCAAGCCGCAGCAACACTCGCAAATCACTCCGACTTGAGCCTGCGACCTAGGTGCAATAGAGACCAACCCGCACAGTTTGTACATTCCCCAGAAACCGCCTTAGCCCTGCGAGTTGGAGAGGAAGGGGACCAAGCCGCAGCAACACTCGCAAAACACTCCTACTTAGGCGTGCGGCTAAGACAAGGCGATTCAGGCTTCACAAGACAAGTCTCCATCTACTGCGACTTAGGTGTGCGACCTGGGACATACTGGACTGACCCGCAGGATTTCCACTTGACCCAACTGAGCCGGGTCAGTACCCGGTTTGTTCCGGGCTGACCCGGTTCATTAGCACTTAGTATATATAGCTTTTTGGAGAAAAACCCTAGACATGTTATCTTCTACTTAGTTTTCTCTCTAGTTTTCTTTCCTTTTTAGTGTAAAAACGTTTTTGATTAAGAGATATCTGAAGGGATTTGATCATTCCAAGTCTGTTTCTTATCATCTCATCACCTCATTTCTACTTCTAATCATGATTAACATCATCTCTTGCAAAAGATTAGATGTGTTCTTCATGATTAGTGAGTAGTCATCTTTTAAACTTCTAGGTGTGTAGATTAGGGTGCTTAGATGTTTGATTGGTGATGTTTAGGGTTTAGATTCTCATTCCATTTCCTTAGTTAGTTGCTCCCAATGCCAGATTTCCTTGGGAAAGTGAAATCTGGGTTCATAGGCATTTCATGCACCAAAAGTGTTTGATGAAATGCCTGAATGAGCTAACTTAAGGGTTTATGCCTTTTTCATCATGGGAATGATTTGTTAAATGCATGAATGACATATTAGAACTGTTTCTTAATGCTCATTGATTCATATTTCACAAATGATGATTTGGTTTGAAAGTGGATTAGTGTAGAGATTAATGCCTTCATGAGAGGATTAGTCTAGATTAGAGTTCTAAGTTGAAATGTTTGAGATCATGTGATTGCTTGTTATGTCTTTCTGTATAAGATTCAGTCTTCTTGGTTGAGAGATTGTTTGGTCACTTATTAGGCTTGATGCATTATGCTTGCTGATTGCTTGATTATATCTAATGGTTGTTAGACTTGATTAAGTGATTTGCAAAGGGATTATTGTCATGGGAATGAATTAATCTGATTAAGAAGCCTAGACTAAAGAGTAGCAAGTGTTGCATTATGTTCTTAGCATCATGATTCAATATCTAAAGCACCCTAATCAATGATCACATCTAGAGGTTTAGCTTTTATCATTTGCTTAATCACCATCATCTTGTTTTGTTTGCTTGCTTAGTTCATTAATCATAGCTTGTTTGTTTCTTGTTTTATGCTTTCTTGTTGCTGGTTTCACAAAACTCATCTTTGATTACTTGACTTAAGAACCTATCACATAAACTAGTGCCTAACTACCACACATATGGATTGACACCCCTTATACTACTTTGACAAGGGGATTGATAACCCAACTAAGGCTTAAAAACCTTAGTTATCACGAGATCTCTAGGCTGGATCCAAGCACATCACTTGAGGTTCAGATCTGAGACATATCTCGCATCAAAAGTGTTTGTAGAAATGTCTGAACCACTCGGTTAAGGGTTTAAGAGTCTTTCATCGCGAGAGTGATAGTTTGTTCTCTTAAATGACATTTTTTGAACTGAATCTTATTGCTGACTGATTCATGCTTCTCAAAAGGGATTTTGGTATGAAAGAGGATCAATTTAGATGTTTAATACTTTCTTGAGAAGATTAACATGCCTTGAGTTCAAAGTTAAATGAAATCGCTTGATAAAATGATTCATTAACCCATTAGTTTAGCTTGGAAGCACCCGAGTCAAGTATCCTGTCTAAAGCTTCTGCCTTTATCATATATTATCATCATCCGAATCATTTGCTTGTTATTTGCATCTTCACTTAGTTTAAATCTCATCATTTGTTTTACTTTTATGCTCATTTGCTTGTTACTTAGTCTAGCTAAAAACCTTTACTATTCTCTCTTGACTTAAGATGACAAATGACATAGATAGTGTCTCCACTACAAGTTTGGTTTGATAACCCTTTGTACTACAAGGACAAGGGAATTGATAACCTCTTTAAAGGGTGAAAACTCTTAGTTATCAATTGGCGCCGTTGCCAACTTGTGGGAGCATTATTCTCTTATTTGTTCTTAAGATCAAGACTTTACTTTCTTTTGTTTTACTAACTCTTTTTCAAGTTCTTGTTTTGATTTCAGGTGCATGAAAACCAGGTCTCGTAGCACAGAACCGCCTTTACCATATGACAATAACATCAACACGATTGAGAGGCGTGCTCGCGAGAGAGAACGACACTTTGAAAGACTTGGAATGGCAGAACAGCAAAGGATCGAGCAACAGGCTCAAGAAGCCGAGCACCAGGCTCAGGCTAATCAGGCGCAGGCGGGAAGAAATGAACAACAAGCCTATGTTAACCAACAACAGGCTCAAAGAAACGAGAGGCTTGCTCAGCAAAACCAACAACAAGCTAATAGGAACGAGCAACAAGCCCAACATGTTCATCCGCCACCGCCACAAGTTCAGAGACAACCTCCTCCGGTCTTTGTTGGAGAGAACGACCGAGCTAATGTGCACCAATACCGAGCCGGGATTCAAGCTCCACCAGTTCAGAATAACAACTTTGAAGTTAAAGCTTCCCTGCTCAATATTGTGCAGAACTCAAAATTTCATGGTCTAGCCGGAGAAGACCCTCTTGAGCATCTAGATCAGTTTGATCGAGTTTGCGACTTAACCAAGATCAATGGCGTTTCAGAAGATAGCTTCAAGCTACGTTTGTTCCCATTCAGCCTCGGTGATAAAGCTCACCAGTGGGAAAAGAACCTCCCGAGGGGTTCTATACAAACATGGGAGCAGTGTAAACAGGCGTTCTTATCAAAGTTCTTTTCCACATCACGCACGGCTAAGCTCCGGAATCAGATCTCAAGTTTCACGCAGCACAACAATGAGAGCTTTAGTGAGGCTTGGGAACGGTTTAGAAGCTATACTAACCAATGCCCACACCACGGCTTCTCAGAGGCATCCCTCTTGAGTACTTTATACCGAGGTGCACTCCCCAAGATTAGAAACCAACTCGATACAGCCTCAAATGGAAATTTTCTTAGGAAAGAAATCAATGCCGCAATGGAACTAGTCGAGAACCTAGCCATGTCTAATGACACGTATGGAAAGGATTTTGATAGGGCAAACCGTACAGGGGGATCTAGTGATGAACATCATATGAAAAAGGATATAAGAGAGCTTCAGAGCAAGCTTGACAAGGTTTTAATGGCGACTCAAAAGCCAATACACTTTGTAGGCAAGTTTGATGAGCAAGGGCCAAGTTTTGACAATGTTAATGAAGATGGTCTAACTCAAGAGGAGCTGAATTACATAGGGAATCAGCAGAGGTATCAGCGGTTTAACAACTACAACAGTAACCCAAACCTCTCATACAGAAATCCGAATGTAGCTAACCCTCAAGACCAAGTGTACCCTGCTCAACAACAACAAAGCTATGCTCAAAAAGCTCCCTTTCAGAATACCTTCCAGCCCAAGCAACAGTTTAGTGAGCCACAGCAAGGCTACACTCAGCAGAATCAAGCGGCTCAGGGTAACAACTTCACCAGCCAACCGCAGCAACACAAGTTTCCACCAGGGTTCAATCCGCAGCCGATGAGTAATCAGCAACAGATTCAGGGATCGGGTCAGAATCAGATGGGAACAGATGTCTGTGGGATTTTACAGCAACTGTTACAGGGTCAGCAGAGAGTGGAAAGCCAGCACACGAGAATGCAGCAAGATATCAGAGAGCTTAAGCAGAATCAAGCCTCTACATCATCAAGAGGTCCGGCTTTACCAGGTAAACCGGAGCCGAACCCCAAGGAGTATGTGAACGCCATCACATTAAGGAGTGGTAAAGAATTACAAGCTCCAACGCCTAAGACAAAGCTCATTGAGGCCAATGAGCAATTAGAGGGGGAGTCAGCCTCAGATGATGCGTGTAAAGAAGCGGTTTTTGAGAAGGAACCGATCAAGGGCAAAGGAAAAGAGGTGGAAAAGACAATTGAGCTTGAAAAGCCATACGTTCCACCACCACCTTACCAACCCAAGATACCATTCCCAGGGCGTTTCAAAAAGAAAATCTTAGACAAGGCCAAGGCGGTCTTTGAGAAACACTTGGAGAACACGCAACTTACCTTACCCATCATAGATGCTTTCTTAGCTATACCTCAGCTTGGAAAGTTTCTAAAGGACGCAATTCTCAACAAGACAAAGGAGCTCCAGGGTATGGTAATACTGAACCATGAGTGCAGCGCCATAATACAAAGAAGATCTATACCAAGGAAGCTATCCGATCCGGGCAGCTTTACTTTACCGTGTGCTTTAGGTCACTTGAAGTTCTCAAACTGCTTGTGTGATCTAGGAGCTTCTGTGAGCTTGATGCCTTACACAGTGGCCAAGAGATTGGGATACAAAAGCTACAAGTCGGCCAAGATCTCTCTTGTATTAGCTGATAGATCGGTCCGATTACCGGTGGGGTTGCTTGAAGATTTACCTTTGAGAATCGGTGAGATAGAAATCCCCACGGACTTCATAGTTCTTGAGATGGACGAGGAACCATTAGACCCTATTATCTTGGGCCGACCGTTCTTGGCGACCGCAGGAGCCATAATCGATGTGAGAGGGGGCATGATCGAACTACACATCGGTTCCGGGACTATGAAGTTCAACGTGAAGGAAATGATGAAGAAACCGACCATTGGAGGTCAGGTTTTCTATGTGGAGGTAATGGAGGAGCTAGCTGATGAGCTCCTAGAAGAGTTAAACGCAGAAGACCCATTACAAGTGGTCTTGACACGGGAACAAAGCGAGCACGGGTACTTGAACGAGGAAAGCGAGGTGTACAAGCGTCTTTTGGACCAACCGAGGGAAGTTGGAGCTGAGGCGAGGTTTTTGGAGCTCAGGAAGAGTGGCCTCGACATATTAGACAACGAGGGATCCAAGGGAACAGAGGAAACACCTCGGGATATCATGGCCGTGACAGCTTATGCCGAGGCCGATGGTAAACCGCGCGAGAACAAGGAAAAGGCCGAGGAAGCTGTTCCGGGCCAATGCAGCTTTGATGCCGATTGGAATGAGGCTGACGCACCCCCTGTTGAGCTCAAGCCTCTACCAACAGGGCTCAGGTACGCGTTCTTGGGTCTAAACTCCACTTTTCCAGTGATCATAAACGATAGCTTGCTTGAACATGAAGAACGTGCATTGCTTAATGAAATAAGAAAATTCAGGAGAGCCATATGGTATTCCTTGGCTGACATTAGAGGAATCTCTCCTGATATATGCACTCACAGGATCCACCTAGAGGACCAAGCCATGTCCTCTATTGAGCACCAACGTCGCCTTAACCCGAACCTTAAAGAGGTAGTTAAGAAAGAGATACTTAAGCTCCTTGAGGCAGGGATAATATATCCAATCTCTGACTCTCGGTGGGTATCTCCTGTACACGTTGTGCCCAAGAAAGGTGGGATCACGGTGGTGAAAAACGATAAGGATGAACTCATAGCCCAAAGAACTATAACCGGCCATCGCATGTGCATTGATTATAGGAAACTGAATTCTGCATCAAGAAAAGATCATTTTCCTTTACCATTCATTGATCAAATGCTTGAACGGCTAGTTAATCATCCTTATTTTTGTTTTCTTGATGGATACTCGGGGTTCTTTCAAATACCTATAGACCCCCGAGATCAAGAGAAAACGACATTTACTTGCCCTTATGGCACTTATGCTTATAGGAGAATGCCTTTCGGTTTGTGTAAGGCACCGGGCCACTTTTCAAAGATGTATGATGCACATTTTCTCTGATCTAATTGAAGAGAAAGTTGAGGTGTTTATGGATGATTTCTCCGTATACGGCTCCTCTTTCTCCGAATGTCTTGCTAATCTATCTCAGGTTCTAAAGCGATGTGAGGAGCATAGGCTTGTCTTGAACTGGGAGAAGTGCCATTTCACGGTCCAAGAAGGCATTGTCTTGGGACACAAGGTATCAGAGAAGGGTATTGAGGTGGACAAGGCTAAGATCGAGGTGATGGTGAACCTACAAGCTCCGAATTCTGTAACAGGAATAAGAAGCTTCCTTGGGCACGCAGGGTTCTATAGGCGGTTCATTAAAGATTTCTCCAAGATAGCTAGACCCTTGACGAGGCTATTGTGTAAAGAGGTGGAGTTTATCTTTGATGAAGAATGTGAGGAAGCGTTTAAGAGAATCAAGGAGGCTTTGATCAGTGCACCGATTGTACAAGCTCCCGATTGGTCTTTACCATTCGAAGTGATGACTGATGCATCTGACTATGCCGTGGGGGCTGTCTTGGGGCAGAAGAAAGATAAAAAGCTCCATGTGATCTACTATGCAAGCTGCACCTTGGACTCGACTCAAGAAAAGTATGCCACCACCGAGAAGGAAATGCTTGCCATTGTGTTTGCATTTGACAAATTCAGGAGTTATCTAGTGGGATCAAAGGTCACGGTTTACACGGATCATGCGGCCTTGAGGTATCTGATGTCTAAGAAGGACGCTAAGCCAAGGCTGTTGAGATGGGTCCTATTGCTCCAAGAGTTTGACATGGAGATACTCGACAAGAAAGGAATTGAAAACGGGGCCGCAGATCACCTCTCAAGGCTGAGGATTGAAGAACAGGTCCCTATAGATGATGCTTTACCCGAGGAACATCTCATGTTAGCCCGGTCTTACTTAGAAGTGGAGGAAGCCAACACGATCAAGTAAAGAAGCCTCCCATGGTTCGCGGATCTTGTGAACTACTTGTCTTGCGGTTTAGAGCCACCGGATCTTGATACTTATCAGAGGAAGAAGTTCTTTAGAGATGTAATGAGATATCATTGGGACGAGCCGTACCTTTACGTGCTTAACAAGGACCATCTCTATAGGCGATGCTTGGCCGAAGAAGAGATCCATCCGGTGCTACAAGAATGCCACGCTTCATCGTATGGTGGTCACTTAGGTGCATTCAAGACGGTTGCCAAAGTTTTACAAAGCTGTTTCTGGTGGCCGACTATGTTCAAGGACGCTCAAGATGTAGTCTCGAGGTGTGAAGCTTGTCAAAGACACGGTAACATATCCAAGAGGAATGAGATGCCCCAAAATCCAATCTTTGAAGTAGAGGTCTTCGACTGTTGGGGCATTGACTTCATGGGTCCCTTTGTAAGCTCATACGGGAACCAATATATCCTTGTCGCGGTGGACTATGTGAGTAAATGGGTTGAAGCGGTCGCATCTCCAACCAACGATTCAAAAGTGGTGGTAAAACTCTTTAAGATCATCATTTTCCCACGATTTGGAGTTCCAAGAGCTGTTATCAGTGATGGGGGAAGCCATTTCATCAACAAGACGCTTGAGAGTCTTTTGAAGAAACATGGAGTGAAGCACAAGGTAGCCTCACCTTATCATCCACAAACTAATGGCCAAGTGGAGGTCTCTAACCGACAGATTAAGGCCATTTTGGAAAGAACGGTGAGCTCATCTAGGAAGGATTGGAGCAAGAAACTTGATGATGCTTTGTGGGCTTACAGAACCGCATACAAGACACCCATTGGAACCTCACCGTTTAACTTGCTCTATGGGAAAAGCTGTCATCTACCGGTTGAGTTGGAATACAAAGCCTTGTGGGCAGTGAAACTTCTGAACTTTGACATCAAGACCGCACAAGAGAAGAGGGTTTTACAGCTTCATGAGCTCGAGGAGATCCGTTTAGATGCTTTTGAGAGCTCTAAGATCTACAAGGAAAGGACCAAGGCGCTCCATGACAAAAAGATACACAAGAGAGAGTTCAAAGAAGGGGACCAAGTTCTGTTGTTCAACTCAAGACTTAAGCTATTCCCTGGGAAGCTGAGGTCTAGGTGGTCCGGTCCGTTCACAATTCTTGAAGTAAGGCCTTATGGAGTCGTTGTGTTAAAAGGAAAAGATGGACAAGGTTTTGTGGTAAACGGTCAGAGGATAAAGCACTACTTGGCATCAGAAACAAGAGAGGGAGCTACCTCAGTTCCTCTTCTTGAACCGGAATCAGCCTGAAAAGGTATGAAAATTCAAACTTAGAGACGTTAAACAAAGTGCTCTTGGGAGACACCCCAAGCTTATCCTTGTACATATTTCGTTTTTCATCTTCTTTTTTTTTATTTGAAACTTTTTGAAGGGTTTGTTAAGTGTTTCAGGAGTTAGACAGTGAACCTTGAGGATGAAAGTAAGAAAAGGCTTGAAAAAGACACGGCCTGATGATTTAAGTCAGAGAGTATTCATAGCCTCGGTATCGACCCTCGGTATATTCATACCGCGGTCACCTTTTGCCGAGTGAAAGCTTGAGAACCTCAGCTAAACTCCTTGACTTAATTTCATCATGGCCGTGTCTGAGAATAGCTGTGGTGAAATGACTAAGTGTGGGGGAGGCTCACGGTGTAAACACCTCGGTATAATTATACCGAGGGGCGATGTTCTCTTGAAACGGTCAAAAACCTCGATCCGAGGCCGCGACTAGTTTACACCAAGGCCAGCCCGTTTAAGCCCCCAAGCACCAAGTGTTCTTTGTTAAAACAAGTGACCTCGGCATGATACCCTCGTGGTGGAGCGTGCCGAGGTGCCCAGTTTCAAGAACGTTCAAAAACAAGAACACTTGGGACACTTAGATCGAAGAAGAAGGTTTGCGCGGTCTGAGGAAAAGACTTGAAGGCCACGGAGAATTACGCGTTAGCATGAGCTCAAACCACTCGGCTTGGTGCCCTCGGGGTGGAACAAGTCGAGGCCGCTCATGTTAGCACAAGAAAAATCACTCTAGACCGTACGGCCCATGGCATCCCCATGCCGCGCCATTTGAAGGCTTTGCGCGGTAATTTGAATTTGAACGCCCGGTCAAGATGGTTTTTGGCGCGGTCAACGGCTGGAGCTGGAGGAGAAGGGGGGACCAGTCCCACTACAGTCCAAACGCCAGCTGGAAAGCGCGCTCCAGCCCATACCAGCCTCCATATCGAGCTAAAACGCAGAGTTTGCCTTCTTCACTCTTTTCGCTGCATTTCGCGAACACAACTCTCTCATTTCTCATTCATTTCACGTGATTTCAAGCATTCTAGACTTGTTAGGGTGTTGTCTATTCTGCATACGCATCTCACTGAGCTTGAATCTTGGATTCCCAAAGGTATTTGCATCTTAAAGAACTCATCTTTTTCCTTCATTCTTTGCGAGCTTAAATGTTTGTAAAATGTGGAATCGATTCTTTTAGAACATATTGGCCTTTGGGAACAATTTTAAAAATTCTATCAGGATAGACAACACATGAAAAACTGGTCTTTGCTCTGAAAATCACTTGTTCTTGAGTTTTTAAAATTCTTGAGAAAATGCGCTTGGAATCGGCTTAAATGGTGAACCGAGTTGTTGAGCTGAACTGACTAGATATCTTGTCTCTCTCCGGTTGTTCTAGCTTGTTGATACTCTCTTTCATGTTTGAAAAAGCTATAAATCTGGTCTTGTTAGAGAAAAAGCTCTGTTCTTGCCATCTTGAGATACATGTGCTTATCGATATACTTGATTCTAACGGTTTCTTTGAGAATCTGCCTTGCAGATGACCGCGACCGAGCTGTTCCTACTCATGAGACGAACAAAAACGAGGTCCAGAGGAGGGGTACGAAAGGAAAAGCCGTGGCCGTGGCACGCAATGGAGGAACAAGCAAGAAAACCTCGACAAGACCCGATGGCGAGCCAGCTGCTAAACGAGCAAGGAACGCTGAGCTCACTCCGACACAAGCTCCTGAATCAAGAAGGAATGGGAAGCAGGCAGCCGTTGGATCCGACGAGGATGAGCTCAGAGCCATAGTCCCCCATGAAGCCAACTGTGGCAAGAAGGCCAAGAAGGAACCAAAGCCCGAGCCCGAGGAAGAACATTTCCCAACTACTGAGGAGTACTTGGACCACTTTAACTCTATAAGAGTGGCTCAAGGTCGGTTCCCTGATGTGGAGTTGTTGAAGAAGCTCGAGATACTCGAAGATGTTACCCTCATCTTTCAAAACATGGGCCTGGCCGAGTTCTTCACGATGAGCGATGTTGCTTATGAGGGGATCACACAACAGTTTCTTGCCACTTTGGAGGTTGTCATCTATCCCAAGAGAGATCCCAAGCGTTTACATGGCAAAGGGTTCAGCCACATTGAGTTTGACATGGAAGGCGTGCACTACAAGGTCAGTTTCAAGGAGCTTGATGAGATATTTGGGTTTGAAAGGAACGGAAGCTCGCTTGACAAGTTTGTGTATCCAAAAGAAGAGTTGGCTGCCCTGTGGGAAACAATAGCTTTCGGACCTTACTTGGGAGGCAAGAGCAAGACGAGTTGCATCAGGAACCCTGCGATCAGATACACCAACCGAGTTCTCGCCTCTACATTCTTCTCGACCTATAACCCTGGTGTTATTCATACGGCCGAGCTCGAGCTGTTGGGACATGGACTGAAGCCGCTCATCACTCAAATGAAGAACAAGAAGGAGTTCCAAGGGCCAATACATGTACCCTCTCTAGGCGCGTTCTTTGCGATACAAATGCTTACTTACAGGCACAATGTGTGGTGCGACCGAAAGAAGAAAGGAGCAAGGAGGCTTCAGAACGGTTGGATTGTCACCAAGATTTTGAGAGCTCAAGGGTTCATATTCCCTGATTCACCATAAAGCCCGAGTCTCACTGATGAGCAATACCTAAGTAAAAGTGGATTCTTTGGAGGCAAGTCAGGGGGTAGATGGGTTTACAACTTCACACTGATGCACAGAGACGGCACACAGGTTCTACTGCCTAACCGAGGCCTCACCATGCTTGATAAGCAGTGTAACGTCTCCTTCTATGTCCTCAAGGATCAGTTGTACAACCCATCTCTCGACCCACCAATGCGCAAGTGCACCAAGGCAGCACCTAGCAAACCGCAGAACGAGAACGGCCCGGCCGGATGTGAGAATGAAGAAGAGAGGCACGCTGAGAGAAGGACAGGAGCAGGCCGATACCATTTTGATCCATACGTGTGGGGTGAGCCTGAATACCATACCAAGAAGCTGTATTCGCGAGTGAACACTCTCCAAAAGTGGTGTAAGTGGCAAGACAAGACCATTCACGCGTTGGTGGACTGTGTAAGGCACCTGAAAAAGAAAGTCAAGCAACTCACCAGACCATCTTCTCCGGACAAGAACTCGGCAACCTCAACCGCACCGGTTACACAAGAAGAGGTTGGAGAAAGCTCAAACGCGAGGAACACAGAGTTTCCACCAGGCAAAGAGGACTGGATCGATCCTGCCTCGGCATTCTTACCGGAACCCTCGGAAAGCAGCCCACCACGTCAGTCCACACCCTCCTGCTCAACGTCAAATCCCTCGTACTACTTGGGATCCGACCTCTCCGACTGAGGTATCGACTTCAAACTCTTGTACATATGCATCTTGTATATACCATATTGCATTCGTTTAGTTTGTCTTTTTACTTCTCTCATACGCTTTTATAACACAAGGGACTGTGTTATTTAAGTGTGGGGGAGGAGCTTTGTGTTTTCTGATCTTGTTTTCTTTGTTCTTATTTGACTTTTGCATTCTTGAGTCTCATTTAGCTTAATACATATGATAAAACCGCCTCATTCTAGTTGCATCTCGCATTCTAAGATCGAGTCTAGCTGCATCATGTAGGATTGCATCAGTGAAAGGAGCAATGATAGATTTTTTCCTAGAGAGTAAATCACTTGAGAACTTGAACTAAATATGCTTGTGAAACTCATTCTGTGCTTGTAAAGCTTGAAACGATTTGAATCTGAGAAGCAAGTTTGAATTACACTCAACTCTAGCTAAGTGATAACCCTGAACTTGAATTGTAAATATCTTTTGATGTATTGCTTGAATAGGCTTGTGGATACCGATATACATACTTGAGCTAGAATCGTTGTTTTCACCACCCTCCTTCCTTAGCTCAAGTAGCTGAATCCGCATCATGGATCAGTTCCCTCACCTTGAACCCATCTTTCTTTCGAGCCAATGTTTGTGTGTGAATTGTAAGGCCACCTTGGACTGAACTTAGCAGAAAGTGTTAGGTTTAGAGCGACAAGGGCATGTCTCATTGAGTGCTATGTTCCAACATCAAGGAACTGAGAGTATTGGCGAGGAATAAGTGTGGGGGAAAAGACTTGTTGGTGAGTGGAAAAAGGTGAGTTGAGTGGAAAAGAGAAAGGGGAATGAAAGAAAAAGAATTGAGTCTTGGATTTGAAAAGATGAGCTCTGATGTTTTTAAATGAAAAATTTAGTCTCTGAAATGAAAAGAAGCCAAAAGGGCTCAAGTGTTCTAAAATGAAAAGAAAAGAGGCTATACGCTATGAAAGAAAAGAGCTGTGTGAATAAGTGAACACCAAGGCTTGAGAATTAAAACAAAAAGTGAGTCCCCTAGTGAAAAGAAAACGATTGTGAAAGAGTGAGGATCTTGAGAGGGTGAGCAAGTGAGAAAGCTTTGAGTGGAGTATGGGGTGTGATGAGTCTTGCCCTTGTATGCATCGGTTGCTTTTTACCTTTAGCATTCTGCCAAAGTTTGGTCGTTCAAAGAGAGATCCCTTGCTGCATTACACCCGCTTGAATATTGATGAGATCATTTTTATCTCATGACCTTACCCTAGCCAAGCCAGCCTATTTGAACATTGCATCATTTGATTCACCGGTTACGAACTTAATGAATGTGAAAGAGTTGAATGTGATAATGACTTGTGGAGATTCCGTGCTTTAGTTGGAAAATATCTGAGTATAGCTTTGCATTGCATATTTGAGCATGAATCCGAGTTCTCTTTGTGATCACTTCTCTCTAAAAAGGAAATATGAGCTCCATCTGCACTACAACCTCTTTCTCTCATTTGTTCTCTTCGCTTGAGGACAAGCAAAGGACAAGTGTGGGGGAGTTGATATGTCTATATTTTACATCATTTAGAGTGCATTTTAGAGTCCTCATCATGTGTTTTCCCATGTAAATTGAGTCTTTAGGCGTCAAAATAGGATTTAGGGCTTGCATTAGGTCCCAAAGAGTTTTGCATGTTTTGAAGTCTTAATCAGGTGCTTTGGAAGTCATTTGGAGCTTAAGAAGAGGAGCAGAGAAGAAAACGGTGAAGAAAAGGGTCAAAAATGGTGAAAACCGCTTGGAGGAATTTCTCGGCCAAAACTCGTACCGGCTGGACAGAAACCTCGGTCAAAAAGATTACCGAACGCTCATTACCGGCCAAAACCCTTACCGATCGACCAAAATCGACTAAAGACGAGTATCGGGTGCAAAATACCACGGGTTAAGTTTTGGCCGAGGCGAGAAGAATTTTACGGCTAAAAAGCTTACCGCGTTACATAGCCCTCGGTCATTTTCCTTACCGCGGGAAGCTTTTCTCGACCAAAACCTGTCTTTGCCCGCGCATTTCAAAGATCAGCAATCCGGGGAACCTTCCGGTCCGAATCAGTTGGCGGGGTCTTCATCAAAGTTGGCGAGAATCAAGCAAAGATCCCAGAGCAGTTGAAATCATCCAATTCGAACCAGTGAAGAGAAAGATACAGCTTCCGGAAGATGCACCAGCATTACGCGCATCCGAGAACCAAACGGCGGATTCCAAAGATCACGGCGGACGGAGCCTTTCCGGACCGCACTAGCCTGCCCGGTCTTCATCAAAGTTTGAGATCTGTGAAGGAAATTCTCAGAACAGTTGGAATCGCTCAGTTCGGAGCAGTGGTTCAAAAGATAAGGTCTCCGGAGTTCACATTGGTTCAAAAGCTTATTTTCCGGTGAATCTGATGCGGTGCAAAGATGTGAAATCCAGGAAGCCTTCCACTTCCCAAGCTCCGACGGTTCCTTCACCAAAGTTCGAGCTTATTGATTCATCTTGACTATGGAACTGGTCTCAGAGAAATTGGAGTCGTGTGTTGAAAGTTACTGTTTCCGGAAGGCAATATGGTCGATCCGAGCCCAAATGAGTTGCGATACACGCTAAGTGTTTTCTCAGGGCTCGGCATCATTACCTCGACATCGTCCAAGTCAAGGCTCATATCTTGGGAGTATTATGGACTAGACCTCGTGCTGATGCCTCGGCATGTTGGGATCAAGGCATGCACACGTAAGAAGTGAAGCTGGAAACGACTAAGTGTTGAACGTGCACCTCGGTGTAATGACCTCGGCGTGCATGCCGGACTCTGTTCTCCCGAACCCCTCGACTACCAAGCCCCTCGGCATTTTATCCCGAGGTCCCTTGTCACAAACCCAGAATCAAGAACAAGACGGCTCAAGAACACACACGTGAAGATGGATCGAAGACTAGGGTTCATGCATGTTCTTGACGTGTTCTTCACGAGATCTTCATTTGGATCCGGACTCACGTGCACTCCTCGACATGAAGACCTCGGCTTCACACTCCGACACACCGTGGCACTCACCCATCAACCCAAGAAGGCGGCTCAGTACCCGGTTTGTTCCGGGCTGACCCGCGACACTCTCCCTTTGCTATAAATACATTTTAGGACCAAAAACCTAATCATCTTATCTCTTATCTGTTTTTAGCTCTAAGAACTTGCCTCTTTTGTGAAACTTGATTAATCTAATCCGATATCTCATTTTTGCATCATAATCTTGTTCTTTCTTCATTTCTTTTATCATCCAGCATCAAACTCCTTACCATGACTAGCTACACGTCTTGCAAAAGACTTAGTGAGCTCGTTATGATCAGTGAGTAGTCATTTAAGCGGCTTTAGATAGGTAGATTAGGGTGCTTTCAAGATAGATTAATGGGTTTAGGTGTCTAGTATTGCATGTTTCATTCTTTAACCGACGAGATCTCTAGGCTGGATCCAAGCACATCACTTGAGGTTCAGATCTGAGACATATCTCGCATCAAAAGTGTTTGTAGAAATGTCTGAACCACTCGGTTAAGGGTTTAAGAGTCTTTCATCGCGAGAGTGATAGTTTGTTCTCTTAAATGACATTTTTTGAACTGAATCTTATTGCTGACTGATTCATGCTTCTCAAAAGGGATTTTGGTATGAAAGAGGATCAGTTTAGATGTTTAATACTTTCATGAGAAGATTAACATGCCTTGAGTTCAAAGTTAAATGAAATCGCTTGATAAAATGATTCATTAACCCATTAGTTTAGCTTGGAAGCACCCGAGTCAAGTATCCTGTCTAAAGCTTCTGCCTTTATCATATATTATCATCATCCGAATCATTTGCTTGTTATTTGCATCTTCACTTAGTTTAAATCTCATCATTTGTTTTACTTTTATGCTCATTTGCTTGTTACTTAGTCTAGCTAAAAACCTTTACTATTCTCTCTTGACTTAAGGTGACAAATGACATAGATAGTGTCTCCACTACAAGTTTGGTTTGATAACCCCTTGTACTACAAGGACAGGGGAATTGATAACCTCTTTAAAGGGTGAAAACTCTTAGTTATCAATTAGCAAACGAAATCCTCTGGTTTGGCCAGTCCATTATAGCTCCGGAAGTTGCTAGAAAATACCATCCGAGAATCAGTGGATGTGTTGCGTCTCTCGTTTCGACAATGTAGAAGTCAACATGCACGATGCAATCTCCTATTCTCAAAGGAATGTCATGAGGTATTCCTTGAGGTGTTGCATTGGAATCATCAGCTAGACTAATCTTTGCTGTAGTCCTGCGCAGGTGTTTAATACCAAGTCTCAAAGCAATTGACTTGGACATCATGTTAAGACAAGCTCCAGAATCACAAAGCACGTTTTTAAACATTTCTCCTCTAATAGAACAACAGATGAGAAACTGACATGCACCTTCGATTTTGTGAAGTGTTCAAACAGGTTTACCTCTTCTGGCATGATTGAACAAGTCTTCTATTTCAGAGATTGATTCCTTGCTCTCAAGAAGTAGTGGCCTATAATGAAGTCCTTGCAAGCTCTGGCAAAGGTGATTCCTTCAGGCAAATTTCGAACTACATCATTGAATTCGTCAAGCTTTTCTTTGCTGATTTTGTTGGTGTAGTAGCTGCAGTCTTCAGGTTTTTGAAGGTGGATCGCATACACAGCTGCTTCTGGTGATGTCATGTATCGAGCTCGCATAAAGTATCTATGGATATCCTCTTTAGACTCTTTGCAGTACCTGAAAAAGACTTGCAAACGACCAAGCTTCCAGATTTCATCAAAGCTTAGGTGAGCAGGGAATAACCTAACCATATTGTTAAACTCTATGAGCTTCTCCCTACTGATGTTGTTGGTGATCCATTGAATTTCTCCTGAACTTTCTTCTGAGGAATATCCTGCGTTTGGATCTTCTACAAACAACCCATACTCTTCATCTTCAGAGTATTGCTCTTCATACTCATCTTCACATGACAAAGCCATGTTACCGAGCAATGACTTGTCTTCGTCTTCAGATCCTTGGGTGCTGATGGAGCAAATTAGTTGTTGATGGAGGGGTTTAGTCATCCCAGGAGGTGTATCAGTCGAGCAACTGCTTGTATGAATTGAACGGTGCTGTTTTGGAACGTTTTTTGAGCCGGCCTTGACTGCAGGAGACACAACCGCGGGAAAACGCCCATGGGCCCCGGGTAGGCCGAGCACAACCACGGGAAGGGGCTTCTTGGCCGCGGTCGGAAGCGACGCGACCGCGAGAAAGTGTCTCCGAGTTGATTGTCTGCTGTTGCTTGCTCCTTTGCTTCCTGGACGATCTCCTAGGTCTTCTGGCTTGATGTACTTCCTCTCTGGACTTGAGTCTTTAGTTTTGGCTGCTGGAATCTGCTCTCCAAGTCCTTGTATGATCTCTTCAACCTTTTCTTCAACTTCATCAAGAGCATATAATACTTTGTCATGGTTGAGTCAAGCTCTTCGGTTTTGTCAATGACTTTGTAAACCTTCTCTGAAACTTCGACAGTAAAGTCATAAGACTTGCTCTTAGCTTCGTTGAGGGCTTTGTCCACATCTTCAAGTTTGAAATCCAGGTCCGTGACTTTGTTTTTAGTGTTGCAGAGCTCGTAGTTGTGCTTTGCTTGCTCTTCCTCCATGTTGTCGAACCTGTTAGCGATCATGGCTGCGTCCTTGGTTGCTCGTTCTTCAATTGATTTGACTTGTGAAGCTAGGTTATCGATCTTCTCATTGAAAAGTTTTGATATTCCGTCAATCCTTTCGTTAAGAGCGGCTGTAGTGGCTGCTTGAGCTTCTATGAACTGCTTGATTTCGCCTTCGACTCAATCGGTTACTTAGCTGGACGTTCTCATCTTGCTGTAGAACCTGGTGAGGTAGGCGATACATAGGTGGTCTAGGGTTTACCATTGGAGGCACGTAGGGCTCGTTTAGGAACGTTCTGTAGTCTTCGATTCGAACTTCTTCGTAGAGATCGCGTAGGTACTGCTTTTCTCTGCATCTGGTGGCTTGAGGAGTGTTGTAAAAACCTCCCTCATAGTAGGGATGTCGATTTATAGGATCCATTGCTTCTGGAATGGAAACAAAATAACCAAAAAATGGAAATATGCTGAAAAACGGGTTCTAGAATCGATTTACCAACCTTTCTTAGGGTTTTGCGGAAAAGAAAACGCGTGCCTTCCCCGGCAACGGCCCCAAAAACTTGGTGGTGACTTGATGTGGTCGTGTCAAGGGTTGTCAAGTTTTACTCTAAATGAAATCAATAGCCGCAAGTGCACAGCTGATCGATTGTAGTACTTAGGGATCGAATCCACAGGGAAGGAGGATCTTTCCTGCAAAAGCCTTCGAAAGAAATATAAAGTAACGAAGTCTAGAATCAGGCGATTTTTGTGAGGGTTTTGGTGGTGTCTTTAAAACGTAAAAACTAATCTTAACGGGAAAATACGGGAATTCAAATGCCTAATAACTAAACTTAACGAAAACGACTAAAAACGAGAAAAACGGCTAAACCAAATAGCTTAAATGAAAATCGATTGAAAAAGTAAAAATACTAGACTAAAGCCTGAATGAAAATCGGTGTAAATCTATAGAAAAGAAGGCGCTGAGGTTCAGGGAAGTTTTATCAGGGGTATGAACGATTCAAAACATTGCTAGAGAGTAAATTTGATAAGATCTTAGCTTAAACTTTTTGAACTGGAGTCACGGACTTATGAATACGCCACTGTCGTGATCATAGACAACTATCTCTCTCAACCCTGACCTGTAGGTTTCCACTCTGGCCCTGGAAGAAAAAAGATGAATTATGTTTAAGACTCGTCAGCATTCACAAATCGCCCATAGGTAGGTTTCCACTCCTATGTTTGTTTTGCTCTCCCAAACTAGATCTGACACCGGATGAACACTTTCGTGTCACCAAGCATCTAGATCAAATTGTAGTTCATGACGCTACTCTCATGCAGTAAAAACGAATTCAGAAGAAAAAGTTCTAAGATTCGGCTCAATAACTCATGGAATCCTCATCGAACATAAGTATCCCCAACGAAAATCCCTTAGACCCAACAATAAAACTACTCAGACATGATAAACGAAATCAAAAACATAGTATTAAAAAGTAGAACAGAAACCGAAATTGAAAAAGAAAGAACAAGGGTTCAAGAGATAGATCTCTCTCTCCCTAAAACCTAAAAACAAACCTTAAAGTAAAATTTCAGTAAAGTATTTCGTCTCTCTTCTTTCTCTCCTAAAAATGACCTAAATGATATGTATTTAGTCTCCAATACTCTCTGGTGTCTAGGGTTCCGAAATTGAGGCTGGGAAAATGATCTGGGCTTCAGAAATGGGCCTCCGAACTCGGAGTTGGCTGGCCGCGGTCAGAATGTACGTGACCGCGGGGAAGGGATGACTGGCCGCGGTCAGGGAGCTTGGGACCGGGAGGAATGGGCTGTTGGCCGCGGGTGGAAACGCTTGCCGGCTGGTTTACGGGACATCTTGCTCTTCGCGCATCTTTTGATTGAACCGTTGGATTGCCAAGCTGTAAAGTGTGGTTGATAGCTGATACATCCATCTTTGAGATCTCCAAATTTGAGCTGGATCAGACGGTGAGAAGGCCTTCAATCGGGGGTGAATTTCTGACGGTTTGACTCTGAGCTGAAAATCTGGTCTTCTATCCATTTTGTTAAGTTTTTTCCTTAGTTTCCTAAAAAGAGTCTTGGAACTACAAATACTAGAAAAATGTAATAAAAGTACTTGAAAGCAAATAAAAACATAGAAAAAGTATTTCAAAATGATCCATAAAAGTGGTCAAAATACGGTGTTATCAGTAGACTGTCTAACCCGACACAAGCTTCAGCGAATTTGCAGTTGTGGCTCTCACTGTTATGGATTGGTTAAGGATGGTATGAAAAAAAAAAAATTATTTAGAAAAACTTGATTTGCCGATTAGCTTAGGTTGTCCAAACGCTTTGATTGGCTATCAGACAACTATTGAATCCTGGTGGATTGATGACCCATGCAATCTCCTCAGCGAACTTCATGATTTATCTATTTCTTCATCTTTTGGTGTGAATTGGTCAAGTCCATGGGCCTAGGAAATTCATATTGGTTCAAATTAGGTTCTCTAAACTCTGTGTTGGGTTATTTATCATTGGGCCTTTAGGCACTGTAATATTTTTCTTCTCATGCATTTAATAGAAAGTCTTTTATCAAAAAAAAAAAAATAATAAAAATTTCTTACATCAACATCATCATTTTATAAGTATCCGAGAAGATGCTAACAGACAGACGTTTTCTCTCTCATCTCTCTCTCAATTTTTTTTTTGGGTAAGATGTTAAATATATTACCATTTTCGGATTTTACACTGTATATGTTGGAAGGCCAACTTATTACAAGAAACAAAGGCAGAAATAGAGTACAAATTAAGGAGGGTAGAAGATGAAGCCAAAATAGAGCTAGAGGAGAGAAGAAGAAGCGTCATTCCTGGCAGGAAAGGAGAGGAGATGGTCTCTTAGCAAACGATCAAGGGAGCTCATGAAAGGCACTACCGGCGTTGGCGAGGCCGAGAAAATCCGAGCATTACGTTCCTTCTAGAGGATATAAACGAGAGCTTGCAAGATGATCCAGATGATAATGGCAGGGCCCGATCGATGATTTACTTGGTTCTGGGAGATCCATGCAACAATAGAGACAAGATCCAGGGGCGCGTTCGGCCAAAAAGAAGACGCAAAGCAGTTCCAGATAGCTGATGAAAACTGGCATTCAAAGAAGAGATGCATATGCGTTTCCAAACCACCAGAGCACAACACACATTCAGGAGCACCATTCAACCCCCATCGCCTCAATCTATCCTTGGTGGGAAGCCGTGACAACATAGCTAACCAAGTGATAAACGAGTGACTAGGAACAGGTTCCTTAAACCAGACAATCTTATCCCAAGAGACTTGAGGAGAACAACTACGAATAAGCTCCCAAATTACCTTAGAAGAGAAAACATTCACATACGTACCCGAGTCATTCCGCCATAAGTATTGATCTCGACCGCGATCGACAGACGGTGGAGTAATGGTCGATAAGGCAATTTGGAGAGCTTGGGCTTCCTCTGATCTAGCTGCAGGCATCCTCCACATTCCATTCTGAGAGGCATGGACTATGTGAGCATCAAGATGAATCTGCAGCTGACGAGGACCATTATCCCCAACGAATGATATAAGTGGTCCCAGGTCTTTCCAAGAGTCGTAGCAGAAAGATGCATCATCACCATTTCCTATGACACAACTCATGAAATCCACCACACAATGCTTCAGCTGAAGCATACTTCAAACAGGTCTGGAGAACCGGTTGGAATCCTCTGTAATCCAGATACTTTTCCTTCTAAACACATGCGATTTTAGCCAAGCTACCCAGAGGGACATGGATTGGGAGAAGAAGTTCCAGATGTGTTTAAGTCGGAAGATCATCTCATAGTCTTCAAGGAGCCTGAGTCCAAGCCCGCCTTCAGATTTAGGCTTACAGACATCACGTCATGCCACTCTTGCACCGATGGCATTTATAGTCTTGTTTTTCCAGAGAAAACTTGAGCATAGCGAGTTGATAGTCTTGTAAAAATGCTTTGGAAGCACAAATACATAACTCCAGAAATTCACCATACCGTAGATAACGGATGAAACCAATCTAATCTTTCCCGTGAAAGACATGTGTTTCACTGTCCAATAGTGGAGCTTTGATGTAATCCTCTCAGCAAATGGCTGTAGAGTTGCAAAAAATATTCTTGAGGGATTCAGAGGAAGACCCAAATATTTGGTCGGGAATGATCCAATCTGAAATCCAGCCAGATCACCAAGAACTGCAGATTCAATATCATAATAAACCCCAAAGAAAATCTCAGACTTTGATGCATTCATATCCAGACCACACATTTCTTTGAACTCCTTCAAGGTTTCCTTAATGCCTGAAATAGAAGCCCACGATCCGTCAAGGTCAGCCGCAAAGAGAAGGTGAGTAACCTTGGGATCAGCACAGTTTGGATGAAGCCTTATCTTGCCAAGGTCCACGGATCTTTCCAAAAGTTTAGACAAGACTTTCATTACCATAATGAAGATATTGTAAGACATTGAATCACCTTGGCGCAGGCCTTTCATTCCATTGAAGAAGCCTGCCAACTCGCCATTTATTGAGATAGAAAACCGAGGAGAAGTGACACATTCCTTAATCCACGCTCTGAATAAGGGAAGAAACTGCTGAGATTCAAGGACTTTAAAGTGAAATCCTATCAAAGGCTTTCCTCATATCCACCTTTAACATGCAGCTTTTGGGGCATGATGACTTCTGATAATCCCTAATCAACTCAGATGCCAGTAACACGTTTTCACCGAGGCTCTTTCCTATAAAGAATGCCGCTTGGTTGAGACTTATCCACTGTTGTAGGACTGGTTTCATCTTGCTTGTGATGATCTTTGAAATAACTTTGTACACAAGATTGCAGCAGCTAATGGGTCGGTAATCACCAAGCTGACATGCTTCACGCCTCTTTGGAATAAGAGTGATAGAAGTGTTATTTAGGTCCTTCAAAAGCCGACCGTTCCTGAAGAATTCTGGAACCGCAGCAATAACATCACCACCGGTCACTTCCCAAGTTGATATCAGAAACTCAACAGAGTAGCCATCAGGACCAGAGCTCTTATTTAGAGGCATACAAAAGATAATACTCTTAATCTCTTCAGCCGATACCTCCTTTTGTATTGCATTCTGATTGTTAGAGCAGCGAAATGGCAACAGGTCTTGCAAAAAATCAACAGAGACAGGGGAAGAGACTAAATCAGTCTTCCCCAAGATGTCCTTAAAATAAACCGCAGAATGCATTTTAATCTCCTTCGTTTAATCAAAAACATTTCCATGGGAGTGTCTAACGAAATGAATATAGTTCCGAGTATTCCGCTGAGGAACTGACTTGTGAAAGAAAGACGTACTTCTATCACCAAGATACAACCACTGAACACGGGACCTTTGACGATATAATTTCTCCTCAGTTGTTACGAGAGTGTGCCATTTGGCCCTGGCAACATGCTCTTCACAAACCAAGAGTAATAGATCGCGAGGATAGGATAGATATTTGCAGCTCAGAGATCTTTTCAGCTTGCTCTTTCACTCGAGTAGAGATGCCACTATAATGGTGAGTGTTTAACTTACGCAGAACCGGTTTCAAAAGCTTCATAGACCTTGTCAATTTGAATTGATTTAAGCCTTGAATACTCTAAGAATTACAAGCCTCAGTGATAGATTCTAGATACTGAGGATGATCCATAATATGCCGGAAAAACTTGAAAGGTTTGTGAACCTGGCGATGAGTAAAAGGAACATGAAACAGACAAGCAGAGTGGTCGGATTACAGCGGTTCCAATAAATTGCAATAAGCATCAGGAAACGACATTGTCTAAGCCTGATTTATCAGAGCATGATCGATTCTCTTGGAGATAGGTTTGTCTTCACTATTGTTCCACCAGGAGAAAGATAGGCCTTTGGTTTGAGCTTCAAATAATCCTGCGTCTTGAAGCGCTATATTTATATCTTCCATATCACAAGTGTCAACGTCAATAGATGGGTGATTTCAGTGCTGAGATGCACGCATTATCTGGTTGAAGTCACCTAATACAGCCCATGGGTGCTGAGATACTGGTGTCGTTTCATTCAAAAAACCCACTCCTTCCATAACAGAGTCCCCTCCTCCACTGAATTAAAGCCGTATACAAAAGTAACCGTGAGGTTGATATTCTGCTCTCGGATAAAGATACCACAGGTCACCGCTTGAACAGAAGCTTTATAGATAAGCACTGAGACACTAGGATCCTATACAACAACAATCCGAGCTGTCTAGTGATAATCAAAATTCCTGAAAAATCTCTATGCCACAGGGATAGCTCTTGAGATCCTACTTTTATTTATTTCCTGAATATGCGTTTCACTGAACGCTCCAAAAAGAGGCATATGGATATTAATCCAATCTTTGATCATAGGATAGCGTCTATCGCTGTTGAGTCCCCTTATATTCCACGCAAAAAAACATTATATATGTATATTAGTGGTGTTTTGCAGCCTTGCGGCCACTCTTCCGGTGAGAAACCAATAAAAAAGGTACTTCCATATCCTTAGATACTTGACTGATAGCATGCGGAGTAGTCGAACCAGCAACTTTTACCACTGAACCTCTAACCAAAAAAAATTCATCAACCTTAGCATCACTCATCGAGGGTCGAGTATGCACCTCTGGAACGATCGCAACAGGCTCAGCATTGATTTCAAGTAGAGCATCCACCTACGAAGCAGGGAGATTTCTAACAACATCCATCCCCACATGAACCTTGACCTCAGGTTTCTGAGATTCTCCGGCATTAGACTCCGGAGTTGTAGTTTCCACAGCACCCACTTCCTCTCCCAAATGTTCCTGAGAACCACCATTGACAACCTGATCACTTGAAGAGGTACCTTCCTTCCCGGTTAGCTCCTTCGCGACAGAAAGGCTGATGCCTGTTTCTTCTAGCTCTGGAGTGGCCAGCGCGAGACCTCTTGACCCTCCTAGTACCAATACTGGGCGAAAGAGTGATATTCCTTCAATTCATGAGATGATAGTCAAAGACTCAATGACAAGTTTGGTAACCAAAACTGTTGCAGTCACACATTTCTGAGGCAGCCAAGGGGGTATGATAAAGAAATCAGGACTTCACGGCCACTCGAGAACCCGGAGATAACCTTATCTGGCAGATCTTTCATCAGATCAATCCTCACAAAAAAATTTGCAACTTTGAATATTTCCTTGCAGGCTGTTTCTGGTGCGAGAGATATTGGTTTTTCTACTGCAGTAGCGATCCTGCATAGACTCTCCTTGTTAACAACACATACAGAACGTCGCAAAACTCCACTGGAACAATTGCAGAGGTTAGCGGGGGTTTATCCGGGTCATAGTTGGGAGCCCAAGGAGCAACAAACACGGAAAACCCTGCAATATACCACATATTCTAGCTAAGAAGATGTTCTCTGTTCTTTGCATTCACTACTTTAAGAAGATAAGAACCAGATCCAATGTTATGGACGAAGATCCTTGGTCCCGTGCGAGCAAAGATGGCGTTAACCACCCTGGTAATCCTCCCCATATCGGGAAAGTCACCGTGAAAGCGAGCAAAGACAAAGTCTTTAAACTCTTCCTTGGCCGCATCGAGGTTCTCGTCTGTAATAAGGACAAACAAAACACCGGATACGTGCTGAGTTGGGACACTATTTCCTCAAGCTAGGATGAGTTCTTAAGAAGACTTGACAACTTACGGCCAGATGCAGCAGGCCCTTAGCCACAGAGGCATTTACGGGTGCGGAAGAAATACCGGAGGCTGAGCCGTCATCAGCATCTGAGGGTAAATCAGACTCTTCATTCACCGGCGGAAGCACCAGCGATGGCAGATTTGAGCTTGACTTGATTCCCAAGGAAGTCCGACATGTTTGTCTGTAAGTCCGACTTGTTAGGTTTTTAATTTTTTTTGTTTGTTTTCATCTCCTTCTGCAGCATCTCATCTTCTCTGGTCGGAGAAGACAAATCCGATGTGTTTGTTCAGAGACTCTGTTGATACCGAGTATCACACAAAGAGCTTAGGAGATTTTATTTCTTTTATAGCTGAATTCAATGTGACTGCCTACGTACTTTTAAAAGATGGATCAAGTCATTTGTAGTTCATATTACAGAAAAATAAGAAGAAGATGTGTTTTAGGGTTTTATTGTGGAGTTCTGAATAATGAATGATGACCTTCTCTATGTAGAGCTCTTGTATTAATAGGTGATGAAGCCAGTAGCTTTTCTTTTTTCTTCTTGTACTTGTTATTGCAGATTTTCTTATTTTTCGAAGCTGATAAAAACAAATTTCTTTTTTCTCGGGGATTTATCTTTTAAGAAAAATTTCTTTCATAGATAAGATTATGAGATCTTCTGCAAAATCCGGAAATTAATGCCGATATTGTAAATCGGGCTTTAGGGTCCTGGAGGCTGTTAATGGGTCGAGTATTCTTCGGATATTAACCATCATAAACCAGGATCCATTGGGCCGATCTCGAGTCATACTGATGTGGTGTGTGTCGGGGGTGTCAAGTTTTACCCTAAATGAAATCAATAGCCGCAAGTGCACAGCTGATCGATTGTAGTACTTAGGGATCGAATCCACAGGGAAGGAGGATCTTTCCTGCAAGAGCCTTCGAAAGAAATATAAAGTAAGGAACTCTAGAACCAGGCGAGTTTTGAGGGGGTTTTGGTGGTGTGTTTATAACATAAAAACGAATCTTAGAGAGAAAATACGGTAATTAAAATGACCTAATAACTAAACTTAACGAAAACGGGTAAAAACGAGAAAAACGGCTAGACCTAATTGCTAAGTGAAAATAGATTTAAAGAGTAAAGATACTAGACTAAAGCTTGAATGAAAATTGGTGTAAATCTATAAGAAAAGAGGCGCTGGGGTTCAAGGAAGTTTTCTCAGGGGTATGAACGATTCAAAACATTTCTGGAGAGTAAATTTGATAAGATCTTAGCTTAAAATTTTCGAACTGGAGTCACGGACGTATGAATACGCCACTGTCGTGATCATAGACAACTATCGCTCTCAACCCTGACCAGTAGGTTTCCACTCTGGCCCTGGAAAAGAAGAGGTGCATTATGTTTAAGACTCGTCAGCATTCACAAATCGCTCATAGGTAGGTTTCCACTCCTATGTTTGTTTTGCTCTCTCAAACTAAATCTGACACTGGATGAACACTTTCGTGTCACCAAGCATCTGGATCAGATTGTAGTTCATAACGCTACTCTCATGCAGTAAAAACGAATTCAGAAGAAAAAGTTCTAAGAGTCGGCTCAAAAGCTCATGGAATCCTCATCGAACATATATATCCCCATCGAAAATCCCTTAGTCCCAACAATAAAACTACTCAGACATAATAAACGAAATCAAAAACATAGTACTAAAAAGTAGAATAGAAAACGAAATTGAAAAAGAAAGAACAAGGGTTCAAGAGACAGATCTCTCTCTCCCTAAAACCTAAAAACAAAGCTTAAAGTAAAATTTCTGTAAAGTATTTCGTCTCTCTCCTTCTCTCTTTAAAAACGACCTAAATGACATGTATTTATAGTCTCTAATACTCTCTGGTGTCTAGGGTTCCGGAATTGAGGCTGGAAAAATGATACGGGCTTCAGAAATGGGCCTTCAAAGTTGGAGTTAGCTGGCCGCGGTCGGGATGTGCATGACCGCAGGGAATGGGTGGCTGGCCGTGGTCGCGGTGGTTGTGACCGTGGAGAATGGTCTGTTGGCCGTGGGTGGAAACGCTTGTCGGCTGGTTTACGGGATATCTTGCTCTTCGCGTATCTTTTGATTGAACCGTTGGATTGCCAAGCTGTAAAGTGTGCTGGAAAGCTGATACTTCCATCTTTAAGATCTCCAAATTTGAGCTGGATCAGACGGTGAGAAGGCCTTCAATCGGGGGTGAACTTCTGACAGTTTGACTCTGAGCTGAAATCTGATATTCTATCCATTTTGTTAAACTTTTCCCTAAGTTACCTGAAAAGAGTCTTGGAACTACAAATACTTGAAAAACGTGATAAAAGTACTTAAAAGAAATTAAAAATATAGAAAAAGTATTTCAAAACGATCCATAAAAGTTGTCAAAATACGGTGTTATCACATACCGGGCTAAACCAGAGGTGTGGAGTACACCTCCAACAGTAAGCCCCCCCTCTCAGTCCGGAGTATATGTAGGAGTTCGGCAGATTTCATGAATATATTTAGTCCGGTGTGAACTGAGATTGGTGAATTCTTGCGAGGCTGTTAGCTCGGTTTATAAGAGTTTCAACTCAGTCTGCTGCGAATTGTGATAATTCGGCTTACATTTGCCAATGTTGAGAACTCGGCTTATGGTGCAAATCTGAGGAGTTTGGCTTAAGTTTTGTGAGTTAAATGAACTCGGCCTGGGGACTCAAGTGAGCTTTCTTGTGCTGGAAGAGCGTGAGACGTACTCTTGTAAACACATAATACATACTCAAGGTTTCCTAAGTCTAACCAGAGTGTGTGAGATGGGCTCGGCTTATTGTTCTCGCTGGCTTAGGAATTTAAAAATGCGAGACTGGCCCCCAACTTTTAAAGTGTGGATTTTACTACGGCAGCATGAGGATGTTCGCAAGACGAATCTCAACTTTTGAAGTTTGCATTCATGGAGAATGCAATCGAACAACTGGCTAGGAAGTCGATGTAAAACCGATGAGTTTGGTCGGGACTGCGAACATGTGAGTTTGGCTTAGAGGGACAGACCCTGAATTTGAAGGAGCTCGGTTGACGAGCTGAAAAAACTTTGTTTGAAGTTTGAAGATAATGGGTTCGAGCCGAGGAACTGAAGTTGTCCGAGCTGACAAACTAAAGTTTGACAAAATTTAAGCTAATAAAATAAATCTGATGAACTGACACCCAAAATTTACCAACTCAAATTCTGAAATCCAAAACTGACGAACTGAAGTTCTAATTCTGGGTCAAAAATGAATCGAACTGAAGTTCTGAAATTTTGAACAGAAACTGATCTGATATCAACTGAGACTCTAGGTAGACGACCTGATCTTCTGAATAGAAACTGATTCTAACTGAGATTCAAAGCATACTGATGCCAAGCTGAAATGAAATTCTTAGCTGACTGAAGCCGAACTAAAAATGTGATTTGAAACTGAAAATCATACTGAAACTGAAGGATCTGAGAGTGATGAACTGAAGCAGACATATGGAATCTAGCAAACTTGAGGCTTGATGAGATGTGTCAATATCAGCTTAGATGTATCATTAGGAGTTTTAGCTCGGTAGAGGTGTTGAAGTGTGAGCTTAAGTGGAAGCTCGGAGCACCTCTATGGAGCTTGGCTTGGAGGTGAACAGTAGCTCGGCTTGGAGGGACGGACGCTGTAATAGAATGGAGAGTATTTTTGAATAATAGATAAAAATCTCGATTGATGATACCTGGATTTTGGGGAGCTCGGTTTGCGAGCTGGTGAGATATCAATGTTAAGCATGATGACTTTGAGCTTTTGATTGTTCTTTGAGCTTATGCTGTATCTGTTGACTGTTGCTCAAGTGTCCTTGTTGGAGCAACAATTTTGTAAGTCCTGTGATGTGTTGATAGAAATTGTGAAGATATCTTTTTTGAGATTTGGAATCATAACACTTAGCATGGAAAACTATACTTAACTTTTTGTTGCTGGTGTGAGATTATGAAACTCATTGTCACAAGTCTGTGAAATTGACCGGATCTGAATATTCAAAATATCTTCTCAAAGACTGGTTTATATGATGTAGACTTTGCTCGATGTTGAGTCGACGCTCAGATAAATCAGGCATGAATTAAAGCGAATCGGTGATCAGAGAGACAGAGACGTTGTTTTCGGTTGACAAAGAGGACGACAAGATCAAACATGTTGTCGATGGGAAAGAGACTGTGTGATGGATTTCGCTGAAAACTGAGACAACATCGTTATGAACTTTGGCGGAGACCATGGAGACATTGGAGAGATTGATAACAACGCTAAGCAGACCCATGTTCAGCAAGGAAACCAAGAGAGGTCAGAGACTTCGTTGGCTGGAGAGTTCGGACTTATCATTGAGAGATTGAAGTTTGTAGAACGGAGGTGATATCAATCGTGAGGAGCAGAGACGAAGCTTGTTTATATTCACATTGTAAATTTGAGGAGCTTGGCGAGATGATGTCAGAAGCTTGGAAATCGTATCAAAAGCTTAATACATAAATCAGCGAATGAGTTTGTGAACAGGCTTCTACTCGTTTTGCAACCTTATTACTCGGGTGTAAAGCTTGTCGGTACAGGTGATGGAGGACTTTCTATTCCAAAATCGATGTGAATGGAGCAGATTCGACTCTGGCACGCAAGAGAGATCATGAACTATCATACAAGTTGCATCTATGCTCATGATATTCTATAGGTAACTTTCGTCTCCTATAGTGATCTCGCTCGTTCGACTCTAGGTCAGGATGAATAATACATCACTGTCATTGCTTCTTGCATCCTATGATCAGTTTCTAAGTGGCCAGCAAATAATTGTGCATTAACAATAAGAATGAATGAAAAATTCCTAAAATATTATGAACCCTAAATCTAACAATTCATCAAATCAAGACATAAATTTTTTTTTGAAATAATCCTTGTAAACTCAAATGGAAAATTACTCAGACATAGTGTAACAAAGCATCATAAAAGTATTAAAGGTTGCTAAAAATACTTGGAATCCTATGGATGAAGACATGGTCAGGAGGAACCCCTCTTATAGAAAGCACTATGAAGTACAACAATATGTTGAACTACTTCAACAAGTCAACGCGTAAGATATCCAGCATCTGATGTGCGTACTGTAGTATCTACTAAAATGGGTTGGAATGACGGGATGCCTAATCTATGTAGGGTTGCTGAAAAATTGAATAAAAGTAAAGTAAAGAACGAAAAACAAAGATAAAGATGAAGATCCAATGGTGCCCTCCTCAGTGGCTCTTCTTTGAAGACTGCTACTCTCTAAGAATTCTAATAAAATTGGGCATACCATCTTTGAATGACCTCAAAGAGGTACATATAATCTTTGGAGTCTTCAAGAATGTCTAGGATTTTCAGAATAAATTACGAAAATGACTTAGACTTGAAAAAGGCTTCTAAGGGTCGGATCTAGGCCCACAGTAGTTGCAGAAGTTGCACCCATGGAGAAACATCCTCCGCCCGAGGGTGAGAGCTGTTTCATCTTCGAGACTGTGCTCGTATACCTTCAGTGCATCGAAAATATCTGGAGATCTAATCGTTGGATTGCGTCCAAACTAACTGCATTAGAAAGCTGGTGTCTCCTCTATGTTGTGTCAAAATATGGAGATGATCAGACGGTGATAAAATATTTATTTGTTGTCAAAATTCTGACGGTCTGAATTTTATCCAAAAATGTACTCCTGCTCCAATTGCACTCATTTAATCTAAGTTTCTTGAAAATTCTTTTGAAAATCTAAAACATGGAAATCACTTATAAACTATTGGAAAAAAAAGTGAAAACACATGCATAAGATATTAAAATCAACCATAAAATATTCAAAATATAGTGTTATCAATATCCATGTGAATGTAGTACACATATACGTAGGTAAATGGATATGCATGCATATCCATACACATATGCATACACATATGGTATATGTCTTCGCAGAAAAATAAATATGTATGCGTATTCACATATATATGGTATGTGCCTAAGTAACTATATGAATATGCATGTGTTCTCTCCATTAAATTTGAATCACATCTAAGTTAAAAAAATTATGAAATTTGTATTAGAGAAAAAAATAGTTATAATTGATAGTGCAACAATAATTGTTTGAATAATTTTGATGAGAAGAAAAAGAAAAGGCAAAACAAAAGATATGGGATTTGAGGCAAGAATAATAATAAAATTATAAGAAAATAGTAGACGAGTAATTATTTATTGATAAAGCATATAAAGATCAAAACACAGATAAAAGAAAATACAAGTGTGCTATATCTTAAAAATGTATATATGTAATATTGTAGTTTCCAAAAAACTGTCTAGGATAAGCATTGGCATGTTGCCAAATAGCCCGAAATACATTATAAGACAAAATATTTTAGTTTTTGGTAATTTTGATTTTCTATTGATGTTGCTACGGGTTGCTACGGGGTAATGACCAGAGGAGTGTTATCATTCATCACCATATGACAGAGAGGTGTTGTTATGAAAAGTTGGTAGTAGTTTAGTGGTTTTATGAACTTATCTCTTCCTTTTTGTATAAGGGGTGTGATTGTATCTGGTTACACGTTTTGTCTTTTGGGCCTTTAGGCAAAACTTTATGTTGGGCCACCCCACACGCCCATCCAGTCTGTCTCTTTCACGGCGCACTCGCTGTTGCTCCTAGTGTTTTTCAGTGGTCTTATAACGTTAGAAGAATTCACGTCGTTCTCACTGCCTCTCAGTACCTTTTTGCGATCGCCCTCACCAAACCGACTTAAATCCAAACAAAGTCAATTCACATAAATTTACGTGTTGTTTTGAAAATAAGGACATTTTTAAGTTTTTATTTGAGAAAAGAGTAGTTTTATGTTTTAATTAGTTAGGATAGGGACATACTTTCATAATACCAAACTTACCATTATTTCTGAGAGAGAGACAGAGAAATATGTCCCTTAGAAAAAGACAGACGCAGAAATACCGTGGGTCCCAGGCGTAGTCTGTGTCTGCGCGCGTAACAGCCGGGAGGAGAGCACTCACGTGTGATTGGGTCATTTTTTGGGCCTGATTTCGAATTTCGGAATAAAAATTCCAAAAACCACCATACTGGGCTTCGGTTATGGGCCAGAAACTACCCAACTTATTAGACGCAAAACTATCCTTCCCATTCTATTTTTTTTTTGGCGGGAAAATTGTGGTTAATTAGAGATAATAGAGATAAATTGGTTAAAATAAGAAACAAAGTACCCTAACCAAATTAGAAACCCTAACTAAATTAGAAACCCTAGTTTCCCTTTACAAAAGATGTTGAAATTGAAGAAGAAATTATGCGATGATCAAGAAGACAACAACCACGGTTAGTTACTTAATCCTATTATTGTACACCCATAGATTTGTCATTGTTATTTTCGAATTTTTCGTTCTGGTGTTCGCTATTTGCCAGTAGTTTTTTAGATATGGTGTTCGCGATTTGCAGTGGATGCGTTCATTCTTGTTATGGCGGGAACGTGGATAAGGTACTATACAGGAGATTGGGATTTCAAAATGGACATATCTCGTCGTGGAAGGTGCATAAATTGCAAAGATGTGTCCGGACCAGATGATTTGAGAAATCTGATTGCGCATGAGTTCAGATTAGACCCGAGAGTTGTTTCGGTGGAGATTTCCTACTGGTTTGATGATGTTCTAGCTGAGCTTAATGGTGATGGGAGTTGTCCATGTGTGATAGTTACTCCTCGAGAGTACAAATTCTTCCTTTCGCTGCATAAGTCTGACAAGTCTGTGAATTTATTTGTGACATTCAAGGAGTCAGTAAATGGTAAAATGGTGAGATTGAAACGGAAGGAAAGTCTTGAAGTTCAAATTGCTAGGGAACGGCGAAAGTCCTTAAGGCCAACAAACTTCATAGCCTCTTCTTCGGCAGAGTCTAGTCAACCCGATGATGAAGCAGATGAAGAAGATATCGATGATTGTTTGCTGATAGCACATGCCGAGAAAGTAGAGGCAGAGGCCGCAATGAACACCTCCAAAGGTGTACAACCTGAAGCTGTCTCTGTAATCCATCCTCCATTGGGATTAAAAATGTCCCAAGAATCAGAGAAAGTAGAGGCTAAGGCCAGCACTAACACTTCCGTTAATGTAAAACCTAATGTTCCAAGTCACGCTGTCTCTGTTGACCACCCTGAGTTGGAATTAAAAATGTCCCAAGAATCAGACGAGGCGAGAGATTCGGAAGAGAAGGAAGCTGATGATGTTGACGATGACGCATACGGCTCTGATGATGATTATGATCCGGATTATGATTTTGACTGGTGGAATGATTATGTACTAGCAGATGGTAAGGGTTTCCATTCTAAACCTGGATTTGATGAGGATAAGGATGACTCTGGTAGTTCAGGGGGTTGTGGAAGTACTCGCGGAAGTGAGCCGAGTGATTCAAACCGTATGGACTCCTCCAATGTCTTAACGGAGAGTCCTATTCATTTTCCTGGAAGAAAGAGGACTGTATGTGAGAAGGTTCTGGCTCCCAATGGAGATGATGATGATTTTGTGCAGACTCCGACAGGTGATGTCGGTTGGGGGCGTCAGAATGGCGGTGCAGAGCTGAAGAAAGCGATTAAACGTACAGAACTATATGGATTTCCGGATGTGGCACCAGTCTATGATGAAATGGGAGGGGATTTCGATGAACTTGATTTGTCAAATGAAGATAGAGAGATATGGGTTGAGAAAAAGTTCAGGAACAAGGAACACTTTAAAATCACGTTGGCCATCAATGCGCTGAAGAATATAGTGACGTTCGAATTCAAAAAGCATGCGAAGAAGTACACAGTCGCCGAATGTCCATCAAAGATATGTGATTGGAGGGTGTTGGGGTGTCAAGTTGGCGAGTCTGCGTTGTATGAGGTGAGGAAGGCGTGCTTGAAGCATACATGCCACCCGGATACAAGAAAGAAATTTTCTAAGCATGCTACTTCTAAAGTCATGGCGGCTCTGCTGAAGTCTAAGTATGAGAATGCAATAGTTGGTCCACGTGCGAGTGAGCTACCTGCGATTGTTCTCTCCGAATATAATATTACAGCCTCGTACTGGAAATGCTGGAAAGCAAAGGAGCTGGCTATATACTCTGCTCACGGAACAGAGGAGACTTCTTTCAAATTATTACCGATTTACCTCCATGTGCTCAAGTATGCTAACCCCGACACCATAACGCATTTGTCAACGGAGACGGAGAGAGATGAAAAAGATGGAAAATGTATTACCAGGTTTAAGTCCGTATTTATGGCATTGGCTGCGTGTATATCTTGATGGAAACATTTGAAACAAGTAGTTGTTGTTGATGGGACTCACCTGACTGGTAAGTATAAGGGTTGTCTATTAACGGCCAGTGGACAAGATTCTAATTACCAGGTTTTTCCAATAGCGTTCGCCGTTGTCGATGCAGAGTCTGACCAGACATGGAGGTGGTTCTTTGAGAAGTTGGTAGACATTATTCCAGATTCCTCTGATCTTACTATTATCTCGGATAGGCACGGTGGAATTGCCAAAGCTAAAAAGAAATGGTATCCACAGTCACACCACGGTGCATGTCTTGTCCATATCCAGAGAAATGTTCACGGTAAATACAAAGGTTCCGGTCATAAAGGGTTGGTCGGAAAGGCTGGAGAAGCGTTCACAGTTTCTAATTTCAAGAAACTATACGCAAGGCTGAAGGATGTTGATTATCGTTGTTGGGAGTACATGGAAAAAATCCCTCTTGCGCTGTGGACTAGATCACACTTTTCTGGTCAAAGGTATAATATGACCTCCAGTAACATTGCAGAGTCTCTGAACAATGCATTATTCGCTGCAAGAGACAGTCCAATCGTTGCAATGCTAGAATTTATCAGGCGAATGTTAAGTAGGTGGCTTGAATGCAGAAGAGAGAAAATTCAAAAGATGGATGGTGACATTCCAGAAGAAGTTGACAAGTTAATTCGCTGCACTATCGGTTCAAGGCATTTCTTTGTGGGAGGTTGAAGTGAGTTCTGAATTCGGTGTACGGCGGCTTGTTGATCTCCTAAACAAAACATGCTCATGTCTAGAGTTTCAGACATTGGAATACCCTTGCGGACATGCAATGGCCGCGGCTAGGCTTCGGCAAGTGGAGTACAGCAGTTTGGTTGATCCAATTCTTAAGAAATCAATTTGGAGTGCAACAGTTTGTGGCAAAATCCTACCAGTGCCCGACCCTGACGACTTTCGTATCCCAGCAGAGGTGCGTGACCTTACGATTATGCCATCTAAGTCAAAACGTCCATCAGGAAGGCCTACGACGAAGAGAAAACTTTCAGCAGGAGAGTATCCTCAGGTTAGTGTACACTAAACAATTATTTTTTCCCCAGTCATACTGATTATTGATTACAGATTACTGATATACGTTGTTGCAGCTGCGAAAAAAAAGAAGCCAAACAAATGCTCGAGATGTGGAAATCCCGGCCATAACCGGGCAAAATGCAAGGAATCATTGGGTTGACCGGGTGTGGCTTTTGTGTGTCTTTTGTTGTGTGATGGAAATAGCGAGCCACATTGTTTTTTGTGTGTCTCTTGTTGGTTTTTTTGTGGGGATCTTGCTTTGTTTTTCGGGTTTGTTTCTAGCGTACACTATGTTTCCCTATATTTAAAATTGGAAAGGCATGAACTATGTTATATTTGTTATGAAATTTATGATGTTTACTGAACAGTCTACACAGTTTGTGTACACCTGTGACGGTGGACACAGTTTGTGTACACTGTGATGGTGGACAACATGAATCAGTTTACATTATATGGTGCATGCGCATTATGGCTTATGTATAAGTTTACATTATATGGTGTACGCATATAAATTTAGGTGTATGCACATTATGGGTTATTTTTAGGGTTTAGGGCTTAGGGTTTACGATGTAGGGTTTAGGGTTTAGCTTATTAAGGGAATCAAAATAATTATCAAAGACATGGTTCTATAGCAGAGAAAGAAAACATTATCTAGAAAACGGACAATGATCGTGTCTTTGATGAAATTGTAGGACAGGACAGCACCAATAAACGGTTTTTTCAAAAATCAAGTCATTACGTTTTTGAAAACCGCAATAATGAAAACGGTGTATGAGGAATAAACGCGACCCAAAAAAATCAAATTGGAAATGACAAAAACTAATTAAGTACCTTTTTGAAACCCGTTGCACCGTTTGACCGACTCGTTTTCCTCTCTTTACTTTATAATGTTTTTCCTGTCGTCCTCTATAAAAACTGTCCCCTGCCTTCTTCAGTGAAACAAGTTTCCGGAGACAGAAAAAGTTAATTACAGCAGAAGTTAATTACACAGAAAATTAATAGTTACTTTTTAAAAATGTACTCTGCCAAAGTGATCTCATTGCAATTGAAGGAGGTGGAGAGGAAAAACAGTCCATGTTTCAGTATAGGTATTATGTGGTTCTTTTGAAAATAGGGGGTTTAGTTTAGTTTTAGTTTTTGAGGATCGGTCTTTTACATCGTCTACCTAATTAGTGTTTTGCCGATTGCATTAGGACCTGTGGGTGAGGACTTGTATCACTGGGAAGCTATCATAAGGGGGCCTAAAGGTTCACCCTATGAGAATGGTGTTTTCAAACTAGACATTCACTTTCCACTTGACTACTCTTTTGCGCCACCGAGGGTAAGGAATGAAGCATATAATTGCTCTCTCAAACTGCTGTATTTTTAGGGTTCGGGATTTAGTCAATAAAGATTTCAATTACTAATAACACTGTTTTTTTTCAGGTGATGTTCAAAACAAATAGGTATCACCCAAACGTTATACATATGGGAACATTTTTCTTAAGAT
>NW_006256858.1:6016998-6017841 GCF_000478725.1 Eutrema salsugineum
AAATAAATCGTTATTGTGTTTTGCTTAATAATCTAAATTTGGTTTAAATCAGGGCTTAACTGTGTATACATGTCTATGTAATCAGGTACTGACGGAAATACACCAAATGTTAACTGCCCCCCAAATAAGTGAATGACATTTTTTTGTTGAAGAAATTGCTAGGATTTACGTGGAAGACAGGGCTGCATTTGAAACCACTGCACTTGCATGGACGGTGGAGCATGCCGGAGGACCATGAACTCCTGAATTGTGCTATTAATTTTGTTTGTTGAATTGTGTTATTTCTTTTGCAAAAAAATAAGACCAATATTTTGTTACCGTGTTTTTCTTGAGAAGTTTATGACTTTATATTAAATTTTTTATATGATTATAGTTTTTATGTTTACGATTTGATAAATTGTCCAAGCATAAATTTACGTGGAAGACAGGGCTGCATTTGAAACCACTGCACTTGCATGGACGGTGGAGCACGCCGGAGGACCATGAACTCCTGAATTGTGCTATTAATTTTGTTTGTTGAATTGTGTTATTTCTTTTGCAAAAAAATAAGACCAATATTTTGTTACCGTGTTTTTCTTGAGAAGTTTATGACTTTATATTAAATTTTTTATATGAATTTATGGTTTTTATGTTTATGATTTGATAAATTGTCCAAGCATAAATTGTCCAAGGATTTCATGAAACATAAGTCATCCAATATTAATTCAAACATTGTTCATTACATACTAAAATAAAATATAGGTGTACACTTCATATAGTGTACACTTCAGAAGATGTACACCATAAACTTATTTTTAAGGGAGGATTGCTGTCGTAACCTAAATGTTAGGTAAAATTAGCAAA
>NW_006256858.1:6017941-6066566 GCF_000478725.1 Eutrema salsugineum
TCACTTAACAAAAATAGATATATCGACTAAGTTTATAAAAACTCACCTGTAACCCTTTCGACAATCCACCGTCGGAACCACCGCCGAACACTTGTTTCCTGCAACACCCAAAAAAATAGGGTTACAGATTTCCTCACCGCCGTAGGTCCGTTCCCGCCTGTATGATGTCGCTGACAGCCGCAAAGACGGAGAACAGTGACGGAGGCAAAGATCGCGAAAAAAATAACGAAATATAAATGAAAACAAAAAAAAAACGACTTACCGGAGATGACGAAAGCACTGGTAAGAACGACGGAGGATAGGAGACAAACTAAAACACCGAGGATCTGTAGATTCTTCGTCATCGTCGGAGAAGAAGGAGGAGCAGAGAGTCGAAATCGCCTCTAGGGTTTTTTCGGGGAGGGAAATAAACTGAAATGACGGTTTATTTTTCATCCCTCAATTAAATCCTATTTTCCAAATTTTGATTTTTTGTATTTTTGATATATTTATGTATATATATTATATATTTATGTATATAGGTCTCATATATTATACATTTATGTATATATTTATGTATCAATTAAATCCTATTTTCCAAATTTTGATTTTTTTGTATTTTTGATATATTTATGTATAGATATTATATATTTATGTATATAGGTCTCATGTATATTGAATATCTGTGTATAATTATGTATTTACGAAATTTTAAAAAAATCAACAAAAACAGTTTTTTTTATGTAAGGGACCTTAGTGTCTTTTCCCTGCTGGTAAGGTTAGTGTAGCAAAAATGTAAGGAGGGTAGGTTACATGAGCAAACTGACCATTTTGTAAAGTCATTCTAGTCAATATTCTCTATTTTTAAAGCATTTCGCAGATACGCCTAGCACACCAATATATGAAGCATCCATTGCAAACTACTCGGATCTCAGTTCGAAATGATCAAATGCACAATCAGACAGCTTGATGACGACGTTATTTGGATATGAAAATGAGTTTGAGTACGTATCCATGTATGCAGTTCCGTAATATGAAATCTCAAGAATTAACTCCTCACCTAATTGTCGCACGCGCTCTGACTGTAGACTTCCGTGATGCGTTGCCAACAGTTGCAATGTTTGGCTTGTGGAACAAAGGTCACCCAAGCAAACGCTGAACATGGCCGACGCCAGGGTCGACAGAGCGTCGGTGGGAACATTTGGTTCCAGCATGGTCCTACTTGCAATGAGATCTGCGCCTCTGGTTGCAAGTCTCAGGCCTTCCCAGTATCTTGCCTCAGGGTTTCCAGTCGCCAAACATTTCAGAAAGAATGGGCGTCTTTCCTTTCCAGGGCATATGTCGCTGAGGACACAGCAAAGGGCATAAATGTTGGAAGATTTGAGGACATCGTCATTGAAAACAAGCCGGAGGGTGCGCTTTCCAGCGCGGACAAATGGTCTGAGTCGCCAAAATGCTTCACTGCCGAGCCTCTTGAGGATTTCGATAAGAATTTCATCAGGCAAGTCTGGGAGCGTCATGTTCGGTTTAGGGTTTGTTATGTTTGGTTAAGGGTTTGTATTCGTTTGAAAGGAGGCAAGTTTTGTTAAGACAAAGCAAAATCATCATATATGGACTTCAGTGGTGTGTGGTTGGGGGGTGGAGAATTTATTATACGGTTGAAAATAATATAATAGTGTTCTCCCTTTTAGTAAATAGTTCACCTAATCATTTTCTACCCCCCCCCCCATTTTTTAAGAATAATGGTCAGTTCGCTTTTATTAAAGTGCCCAAAACTAGTTTCATTTATAATGTAGTGCTGTGTTGGGGTCAGTTTAGCAGTTATTGAAGTGGCTCTTAACTTTATACCAACCACGAATTAGGACATTTATATATCTATCCACCCTGTCTACAAATAAAGCGAATCAAATTTATTTTTCAACAAAGTTAAACAACAATGCACTACTTAAACGATGATGTTTTAGGGTTAATAGTAAAGAAACTATCTGAAGATGACTCCTATCATCTTGGCCCCTTTATTCGCGCAGGAAAACATGGAAGAGCCATCGCGTTCACCAACGACGTGTTACGGTCTGCAGCCATCTCTCGATTGGTTGAGTCACTGATCGACGTATCCCCTAACAACCCTTACCGCCCATTCTTTGAGCGTTGTCTTGGCGCCTATAATCCACAAGCTATTTATTTTGAAGCCATTAGAGTTGCCGTGAGTGAGCGATGATTGTATTCAGCGATTTCAGTGCTTAACCGACTTGTCCCATGTGATAAACATGCTACTTTCGCATGTGCCATGTTTGAAATTTGCGTCGGACGTCCACGAAGGGCTAAAAAACTCCTCACGTATATATTCACTCTACACGTCCCTTATGCGGCTAATGAAATGAAGCTGTTAGCGCACGACGTTATACGTCACGTATGGGAGTTCGCTCTGGGGCCGTTTCAAGATACGTGGGGTAGCCTTTGGTCCTTCCCCATCACCCTACAAGAAGAACCTATATCGGAGTGTGTAGATGAGCATTACGATGGCACAAATACACCAGACTTCGAGTATTGCCTTCTACAATGCACGGCTCTGCGCATAAGATATTTTCTTTAGTCTAGTTATTTTAATTGCAAGTACTTGTTTAATTTTTGTAGTAAATTAAAGGTAGAAAGTAAGTGAACATCACTTCACAAACTTATTGTAACAAGTAGCTACTAAAAATGTAACTAGTTGTAACAATGTAACTAGTAGTTTAATTTCTGTAGTTGGTAAACATCACTTCACAAACTTATTGTAATATTACTTCTGTTCATCTACACACTAAACCCTGCAACTACTAATTGTCTTACCATTAACTATTTCTCAACAAGAAGTACCCATCGAATTCAATATATAGTTTCATAATATTGCGAAGAAAGTTCACCCTACACAAACCCTATAACCTTCCCAAAAATGCCAGATTTACCATATTTACCAGATCATGTTTTCGAAATCATTGTCAAGAAAGTTGCTGAGTCTGACTGCATCTACCTTGGACCGATTATTCTGGCAAGGACCCGTGGTAGAGATATTGCGTTTAGCGCGGAAGTACTCAGATCGGCATACCTATGGACATTGCATGACACACCATCTCGGATATACCCTGGAGGAGTATATCGGCATTTATTCCTGCGCTGCTTAGCGTCGAGAAATCCACGGGCCATATTGGTCGAAGCTATAAGGTTCATGTCAACAGAGGAGAAGATCTATACCGCCATCAGGATGCTAAATAAGCTCGTTCCATCAGACGTCTATGCCTCTTACAGCTGTGCCATTTTGCAAATATGCGTGGGTCCCCCTAACAGAGGGAAAAAACTTCTAAAGATGGTTTTCAGGTACCACTATCCTCATGATTCTCGTGAAATTCGTGAAGTCGCCAAAGATATAGTATCCTTATTCTGGTCATACAAGAAAAAGTTCAGGTACCCCAGTCTCATTCATGAAGACACCTCTGCGTCGTGCGAAGTGTATCACGAGAATTGCATTATATTGTGACATGTGAAAAATGTTATCTTAGATGTTCGGCAGAACGCATAGCAAAAATGCTTTAGTATCGATGTGCTATTTATAGCAAAAATAAATATGAAGTTTAAAAACAGCCTTATGTCTATCAGCTTTATGTCTAAAAAGGTATACGATCCCGTATACCAATGTTCATGGACGTATATAGGTGTACGTTTACGTTAAAATTGGTGTATGTATTCATCGTTCTTTAAAAAAGTGTAATGTTATTTTACTTTCAAACTGCTATATGTTTCCAATCTTTTCTAATCCCGTATACATAAGTAGGTGTACGTCTATAGGTATACGGTAATAGGTATACGTAAGTCGGTGTACGTCTATAGGTATACATAAGTAGGTGTACGTCTATACGTCTATAGGTATATGGTAATAGGTGTACATAAATAATTACAGTGAATAGGTGTACATAATTAATTACTGTCCTAGATGAAATGATATCCAACCACTTTCATTTCGATTTTTGGAAAGGCCAAATTCTCCATATTTAAAAATTTTCAAACACCTTTATGATTAATTACTACATTTAGGAACATAAGTATCATAAATATCATAAAATCAACTACTAAGATAGATTATGTTTATACAAAAGTAAGAGTTGCAACTAAAAAACGAAAGTAGACATGCAATTTGAAAAACATCCGTTGTAGTTCGGAATGACAACAAAAAATAATTAAAGAGACACGATTGCAACAAAATACTAATATTACGGCTTTCACCAATCGAGCATAAACGGCCAGCTTGGAACGACGTTCCTAATGAAGCGGAAGAACCTTTGGGTCTCTTGGGCCCAGAAACAGGTTGTGCACTTTGGCTGCTTAAAATCTTCTGCAAACCACTGGAGCCAGTAATTGATAACCCCGCGTTGACAGGTGTACAGCGCCAGGAATCTCGGATGAAAGGCAGCCACTTTCTCAGCGAAATCGACTGGTAAATCAAAATTCCATCCGTGTGGAACGTCGGCCAGCAACAACCGGCTCATCCTCCTCCGATTTTGCACCGTGAGCCTGCCCAAATACTCCTCTGCACGGACGAAGTCTTCCGGCACTGCTCTGAGCCACATCCCGTACACAAAAATGTCTCGGTCGTAGCCTCTCTCCGCAGCATCCCTTATCAATTCCACGCCTTCACCATCGTGGAAGAAAAAGTAGGCTTGCATCCTCCTCTGGAAAATAACCTCTGGATTACCCGCGTCATAGAATCTCCTCATCATCGGTGGGTAATGTGGAACCGCCGCTTGTTCATGCACGATTTCGGCAGGATCAATCGCTCGATAGAAACCCCTGCTTGTGCCGATACGGTTGAAACGAGAACATACAGTACGGAGGCGGGCTATTTCCCTTATAGTTGGGTTTGTAGCGGCCAGAATTGTTTCCAGCAATTCATCAGTGAGTGAGAGAAGATAGGAAAAATCACCATCACCACCTCTGTTTCTCCTTGGAACCATCGTTTATTTCGATGAAAAGAGAAAAGATAAGAAAATGGATTGAGGAAGAGGAGAAAGGATTGAAAATAAAATGAAAGAGGAAGTTATGATGGTTGTAAGTAGGATGTTACACTGAAGGGATTGAATTTAAAGAGGTAGTGCGGTTTTAATAGAGCCGAATAGCTGTCTTTGAAGAGAGACGTTGAAAAGAGACAAAAATGTGTCTTTTCGTTTACCGGCAAAATTAAATTACCACAATAAATACAGAGAATAACCAAATCCAAGCAAATTTCACCGTTAAACTTTTATGATGAATGATTTAATTTAATTTATGATATACCACAATACATTTATAATTTCTGCCACAATACTATTATTATTTATGATTAAATCGAAATTTCAATAACAACACAGACCTTTTTTATACTTTGGAAACTATATTTCTTTTCTCAACATCAGGTTAACCGAGATATAGAGTACAGATTGAGTCCACATAGACGAAATCATGATTAGTTTGAAAATATGCGTACAGAAATATGTAAGGTGAGACTTTAAATAGATAATGACGTTTGTATACCAAATATTCTCCGAAATTTTCCACGAAAGAGATAATGTCGTTTGTATACTCAAAATATATAATATGTGATAAATGTCTGTAACATTCAGGTGTACAAATTTAAGTGTACATATTGAGTCCAGATTGAGTAGTTCTCTTTTTCTAGTTATTAGGCGTACAGAGAGAGGTAAACTGAGACTTTAAAGATATAAGAGATAATGCTTCTCGAAAAACTGCCACAACCACCCACCGAATTAAAGTATACATAGATAGAAACCAAAACAAAGTACACCTACATACATAGAAGGCCTAAATAAGTACGTGTACAGATCCTAAACAAAATATTAAATCATAAAGTACGAAATATGGAATCTAATCGATTACATAAACCAAAAAAACATATTCGCGGATGCTAATCTAATCGATGAATTCTGAAATAACAGCAACGCCGAGGTGTACACAACGCAGGTGTACACACCGAGGTGTACACAGCGAAACTGGTTGAGTTTCACCAATTAGTCACCATTTTTCCATTGAAGGCCTAGACCTCACTGCATACCAAACAAATACGAAGAACTTTTGCGTTTCCTGTGCCCAGAAACACGACGTGCATATGCTTGGCCCCTTTAACAATTCGTCATGCCAATCAAGTTGAGCATTGGCAACACCACAGCTACAAGACCAAAGTGTGGCAAACTGAGCATTAGTTTCAAATCTCCTCTTCGAGAATTCTTTAGGCAAATTATTGACATAACCACGCTCACCTCGATCAAGAACTTTCCGAATTATTCTCCTCACTGCCCCGCTGCCTAGTTTTGAAAGATACTCTAAACCCACGGGGTCTTCGACCACTGCTTTCATGTACATGCCATACATGTAAATACCTGTTTCGTAACCCATATCTGCAGATTCCTTGATGAGTTTTATGCCACATCTGTCTCCACGGCAGAAGTAGTCTTGCATCCCCTTCATGAACAGCAAACCCGGATTGCGTGCGTCATACATCCTCCTCAATAAGTTGGGAAATTCCCAACTTGCGATAGGCATATCGAAATCTTCGGGAATAGGCATCTCCAATTCCACGAGATCAACCGATGCTAGAAAATTTTTGGTTTCTGTGCAGGCCTGGAACCGTTTGCAAACTTGCTTTAGTGTGAAAATATGTTGGACGGAGTTGCAACTGTATGCGAGAACCTTCTCCAATAGATCGTCGGGTAGCGCCATCAGAGGGGACTGACAATCACGGATATCTGCATCACATCGCCCTCTCTTTGGTGCCATAGTTAATTTGTGAGGTTGATTTGTGAAGAAAACGGTTGTTTATGGAGAAGGAATAACTGCGGTTTAGGATTTGTGAGGATAACGGTTGTTTATGTTGCATATATATAATTATTAAAAAATCCCACTAACTGAGAGCGTATACATTAAATGCAGTTACCGTTCAGATTATAAATGAGTTTGTAAAATTGGTGGCTAAACAAAAAAATTTGTGTTGTACACCCATTTGATGTACACCTAAATGGATATTGGTGTACAAATACAAATTAAGCCGGGAACAAAGTATTCACACACCAATTAATAAATACTAAAATAAATTAAAGTATAACCAAATTAATCTTGATGTACACCCATTTGATGCATTTGATGTACAACTAAACGCATATTGGTGTACGGATACCAAATTATTCCCGGAACTACGAATTGACACACCAATTAATAGATTGTAAAGTACACTAAATTATAAGCATATAAATTATCAAATAAACCCACATCCTAAACATTATCAAACACATAATCCAACAAATACACCTTTCATAAATTGTCAAGTTCAACATTAAACTTCACCATTCGTCCTAAGCGTTGGCAACAGCCGGATTCCCAACAAAATCTTCGTATGAGTCCATGGCGTATTTCTCCCTTAACCTTTCAACGTCATCGTCCGTTATAAAACCCATATCTTCCACTCCAAGCCCTGCAGCATGCACCTCTAAGAATTTGGCCGCACATGGGCCACAGTCACCGGATCTCTTGTTCTGATATATGCCCTCCAAACGACTCCATGTGTAAGGGGTGGTGCGTAGGCCTTCCGTTAATTTTCTATCCAAATAACGCTTCAATATAAATGGCATACTTTGACACAAAGGCGCCATATACTGCTCCACAGCCGCTTCATCATTATGACTGATGAATGAGTCCAAAATCTTTATGTTGCCCATTTTAAAGTCAATTACAAGGCCCACCCAATGCTCAGACCCCTAGTTCATCGGGACGTATACAACGTCCACAAACTGTAGAAACATTTGCCTCTGACGTTGATTAGCCCACTTTGCAGGTTTTCCCAATACAATGCCCTGAATGGTTTTCCTCCAGTCATACTGATTTTTTTCTCCAGATATGAAATCATTGTAGTAGTTGCCGATGATGGATATAAACAAGGTGTCTACAAATGCTACCCTGTCTTTCAAGTATATTTCACCTCTACGTCTCCAAAGCATGGCCATTATGACTTGCATGTGCTGACGAATAACAAAACATAAATTACATATATTACAGATAATTAAAGATTCAGTAAGTACTAACTATATACTTACCATCGTGTTAACCCACTCAGTAGGCTTCGCAATTTGTAGGAAGAATTGATTGTTCACAGTATGACCAGTGACAATGCAAAAGTCGCTGAAATGAGAGCAATTGGTAACTGATAACAATTAAAGTTTAAGGATAAATTGCTTTGAATACGATATAATTTACATGTTTCTTTCACGCGATAATAACTCCTGGAATGCCTTGAAGTGGTCTTGTTCCACTGTTTCGAGTGGTTTGTATGGAGCTTTCGATCTGGATACAAATAGAGCTTTCACCTTTGAATCTGCGGTGTAAATATCTCGAATCTTGTCCGACCGTACGCGTGCGCGTTTTCCTCTAGCTCATCCTCCTCTTCCTGTTCCTCTACCTGTTCCTCCTCTTCCTGTTCCTCTACTTTTTCTCTTTACACCAGACGATCCCTCAACTTCTTTTGGGGGTTTTGGAGTACAAGGGGTCTTCTGCGAAGCATCACTTGCATCCTCAGGCGCAGTATGGTAATCTTTCCCCGCATTTGAGTCCTCCTCATTAGCACAGCCTACAAACCACCGTAACAATAAAGCGTATAACATATCAATCGTATACCTAGCGTATACCTAAAGAGCACTGTATACACATGCATATCATATGAACAAGTTTAATGTCTGGCCTGTGCATCCAGTGCATCTGTCTGCGCTTCATTTTTCTTATATGCGTAGCTCAATGGGTGAGGAGTCTGAGGTTTGTAGACTACTAAGGTGCCTGACACCAAATTTGTTCTACCACCATCCACCTGAATAAGTCATAAAAAACATAGCACAGTACACACACGTTATGAAACTTAATAGAGTCAGCTGCTGACTAAACAATTAGCTCACCTCGTTGAGGCCAGAAGGTGGATCTTCATCCGGATTGACGAAGTAAGGAGGTGGACGAGTTGTTCCTGAATTGGCTTGTTCAGGTTCAGGGGTCTTCGTCGGAGCTTCTGGAGTCTTCAAGTACGCATGGTCCCTAGGAGAATAATGGTCCCCGCCGTAGTAAGTAGAGATCCCTTCTTCATCATCTCTTTCTTTCTGGTGTACACATCTTGGGGGTGTACACCATCATCATGGTGTACGCTAGACTGTGCACCATCATAACCTCCTTCTTCACCTCCATCTTCGGCTTCGTCTTCATCTTCATCCGGTTTTTGACCACCTTTTTTGGATTCTGTCCTTCGTCATCCTGTTCCCCATCTTCTTTTGACTGGTGTACATCGTTATCTTCTTCGTCCTGTTGGTATACGCCCAATCTCTTGTCCAACTCTGTCTTAATCTTACGAAGTAGCAAATTATTCTGACTTACTATCCATCTTTTAAGATCTTTAATCTGTCCACTTTGAGGGGTTTCATCTTCCGATAGATTAGAAGAGTTCTTGCCCCTGCCTTTCTTCCTCTGCATCTTACGTTTTTCAGTTTGATGAGTTATCAGTTTCTTCTTCGGTCGGGTGGATGGCTCAGGTTCCTGTTCATTGGTAACCTCGTCATCTGCATCACTAAGATCCACGATAGGTGTCGGTGCCACTGCAAAATCCGAAGGTGTAAATTTGTACCCCTCGGCCATGAGTTCCTGCATGAATGCAACTTCGGCATCCTCTACCTCATCTCCCCAACACAATTCTTTCTGTTGGTCATTGTCACCATCATCCACTACCATCTGTTCACAGACAACTAAGACAAAAACAACAATTGCAAAATTACCAACCAAAATGATAAAGTACTTATCTTTTAAGACAAGTACTACAAAATAAGACTACAAATAGTACTAAATATAATACTACAAATAATTTACCAGAGGTTTGGATTCTACGACAAGTATGTCCCCAAGATGTAGTAGTGTGATAACGTTTTGACAGCCTTCGGGATCTTCAACGAAAGTCTTCAAGTTATCAGGTTGAGGAATTTTGGAAACCAACATTGGTATAGATTGGAGGGCCATGAGTTGTAGTGATAGAGGGAAGCCATAGCATACACTGGTTTTCTGTTTAAGTTGACGGCGCAATCGTGTTAAAGGATTCTCCCTTTTCTCGGCATCCGTGATTGCCTTCGGAGCTTGAAAACGAGATATTGTTTTGTTAAAGGATACCCTCCCCCATGGATACAGCATGAACCTATCCAAGTCAGTCAACATCTCAATGTATTTCTCGGTGAGGGCCAGATTTTTGCTATTGCAAAACAGAACACCGTTGACAAGAACGATTAGGGCCAATGGAAGCCGTTTCCATCGGGGTAGATCCGGGTCCTTTAGCATTTCTAGCACATCAAAAACGTTCATAGCGCTCGATCTTCCGAACAGGTCTTTCCAGATTCCTATCTTTCCGACATCTTCTTCTTCTTCTGTGCTATCAGGTTCGGGATTGCAATTCAATCCAGTGATTTCCTTAAACTCCCGTATCGAATAATTCAGAGGCTGTCCACCAAAGAGGAACCAAATCTCGTGTTTCTTCGTGGTCACAAGTTGTCGTGATAGAAGGGCATGGACTAGTTTGGCGCTGTTGCAACATCTTGCAACAGGTAGATGGAATAACTTCCCAAACTGGGAATGAAGTAGCTTCTCAAGATCTTCAGTACCCTTTAACGCCTCAACAAGGAGGCCAATGACATTGGCCTTTAAATATATGTTCAACCGAGCACCAACGGGGTAGCAACCATCGCCGAGGACCCTTTTTGGTAGTTTTTCCGAAAGGTTATTTGAAGCTTCTCCATCTTCCATGCCTGTATTCGAAGGTTCTCCGTCTTCCATTCCTGTATTTGAACCAAAACAACAATTCCGAAATGCAGGAAAGATATAATATTCTGGATAAACAGTTAAATGCAAACCAGGGGAAAAGTTTGAGGGAAAGGAGTTCGAAGGAGTTCGAAAGAGAGAACAGAGATCTGGAAAAACTACCATATTCGTATGCTCTCCTATATAAACTTCTGTAACTGTTTCTAGATAATATAAGAGTAATCCAACCGTTTGAATTCAATATATAGACATAAGTACTAGAGTTCATAACCGCTAATACATAAATCAGGCCAATCAGGCGCCCCGTTTCAATCTTAATTTGAGTTACAAACCGCCAGTACAGTTCAGACAAGGTCGAAGTTCATAAATGTAACTTACTTTTAGAATTCTGAGCAGTCCATTCTAGAAGAAGAGGAGCGAATTGTACTTTGGATCTACACCGCCGGCGTGGATTGAGACGACTCGCGTGAATGGAATGTTCAACCCAGTCACTCCGTCGCGGTGGCATGGGCGGTATGGGCGACTGCTCCGTCGGAGCTGTCTTCGAGTTACTCTGGAGCACTGCCTCGACACCGGAGGCACGGTGTTGTTGCGCCTTAACGAATTTTGTACTCTCCGCGCCATTACAACGGTCAATCGGATGGCTAATCGGAGATGGATTGCCCGAGATGCTAGATGGACTACGTCGAGATGTGGATCCCAAATTTAATTTTTAATTTAAATGTTGGGGTGTCGATAAATTATACATTTGGTTTTACTTCGGTTTATGATATTGGACTTCGGTTTATAAATTTGTGTAATCGGTTTACCAAATCGGATTTAATCAGCAATTTTTAGTTATTTTACTTCAATAATGGCAATTTTGAAAATAAAAAATAGCTTTAAGGCCCTTGTGGGGAGACAAACAGTAAAAACAGTCTTATCCTTCCTTGGTTTTGAAAACATCCTATTCCTCTAATTTAAAACTTAAAAACTACGAGCGCGAGGCCAAGATGCCACAAATGGGAAAAAAATGGCTAAAAAGCCATAAGGAAAATTGTTTAATATTTTTGATTTCTTTTTAATATCGAAATCCTGGAAAATCCAAATCAATCCCTGAAAGTTCGATTTATTTATAACAAAACCTGAGTCAAACCCAAATAATGACCCATTTACCCGAGAACCGACCCGATTCAATTTTTTTTTGATATTTTGAATTTTCATTTTATGAAAAACCGTTTTCTTTCTTTCTAATTTCTTTCTTTTTTCTCATACTCCTTTTTTTGAAACGACTCTCGACTCCTTTCTTCCTTTCTTCAACTTCCCACTCCTTTGAGCGAATCGGTTTCTTTTGAATCGGTTTCTTTTTGAAACTACTCCAATATCTTCACTTTATAACTTCCCCTCCCTTTCTTCACTTTAATTGTGTTTTCTCAACTTCCCTAAGCAAAAATCAAAAATCGCAACTAGAATCCCGAATCTATGGCGAAGGTGAGAAATAAGGGCAAGGTGTATGACACTGCTTCAGCGGCGAAATCTTCAGCGGCGGATGCCGAAAACCAGCCCGGAAGCGAAAACAAGGAGACCGAAAAACCGGCGGAAGGAAAGCCGGCTGAAACCGAGCACAGCCCAGAAAACGAGAACCCTAAGAATCGGGTGGAAGGAAATCCGCCAGAAATCGAAGAACCTGAAATCGGGAAACCTAAAAGTCCGGCGGCAGAAAGGGAAGTAAACCCGGCTGAAATCGAAGAAAGTCCAAACGAGAACCATCCTAGATTCGTGAACGACGAACCGAGCACTGCCACGGCGAAGGAAAACGAAGAGGAAGAAGTGCAAGTGCAAGAGAAGGAGAACGATGAGGAAGAGGCTGAAGAGGAAGAGGCGGATGGAGGGGAAGAGAAGGAGAACGAAGAGGAAGAGGCTGAAGGAGAGGAAGAGAAGGAGAAGGAAGAGGAAGAGGCGGATGGAGTGGAAGAGAACAAAAATGAAGAGGCGGAAGGAGAGGAAGAGAACGAGAATGAAGAGGAAGAGGCAGAAGGATTGGAAGAGAACCAAGAGGAAGAGGAGGAAGAGGAGGAAGGAGTGGGAGAGGAAGCGGATATGGAGAACCAAGAGGAAGAGATGGAAGGTGTGGAAGAGAACCACGAGGAAGATGAGAATGCTCTAGCGGAAGAAGAAATGCGAGAGGACAATTTACAAGAGGTATGTGTGTTTAAGATTTTGGTATGTGGACAACTAGAAAAAATATGAAGAAACTTGTTTTTTTGGTCATAGGACAAGTAGGGACAACTATGTTGATTATGAAATATCTGGTATGTGGACAACTGGGACAAGTTAGTTTGTATATAGGATAAGGTACTTGGAAAACTGGGACAAGTTCAAATAATTTATATAACATTGTGTTACTCTTCTGAATTTCAGGATGCCGATGATGAAATGATGCCAATGGGGCCTGAGAAGCTTTATTTCGGTCCAACCGAATATAGCAAGGCGTGTAAGATAATTACAAGATGTGTAGTTAAGTGTACCCTTGATGTGATCAGAAATCTGCCTGAAGAGTTGGAGTGGTTCAAATTGCATCCGCAATTCAAGCACCTGTTTCATATGTATAAGGAGCCAAATCATATGAATCAAGGGTTGTGGATGCTTCTTCTGCACACAGCTTATACTGAGAAGCAAAATGAGGCGTGGTTTGTGGTAAATAGAGTGCCTATTCGATACTCTTTGAGGGAGCATGCACTGCTATGTGGTCTTGACTGCCATGACTACCATGCGAATTATAAGAAGTTGGGTAAGATGAAATTTGTAAAAAAGCAGTTTGGCAGGGGTGACAAAGTCAAGATCGGAGAAGTGGAAGCAAAGCTAGCAGAAATGAAGGAATCCTCTTTGGACAGGAAGAGGATGGCACTACTGTTGTTTCTATGCAAAGTATTGAAGGCGAAGTCAAAGTTTGATGGATACATTGACCCATTCTTGCTCGCAGCAGCCGGAGATCTGAAGCTGTGCAGAACGTTTCCTTGGGGGCGTTACACGTTTGACGAGACTATAAGGGAGATCAAGCGTGTGGTCTCTAAGTTCAATGGCAGCGTAAAGCCTAAAGGAGCTGAATGCACAATCTCTGGTTTCATTCTTCCTCTACAGGTATGTCTTTGATAATAGATTATCTGTTTGGTATAGGACAAATAGGACAACTTTTTAGATTAATATATGTTAGGTCGATAGACAACATGGACAACTATGTGGATTCGTTATATGTTAGGTCGATGGACAACTGGGACAACTAGTTAGTTGTACTTTAATTTGGTTTGTGGACAACTCGGACAACTTGGACAACTATTGAGTTGTAATTAAATTTGGTCTGTGGACAACTAGGACAACTGGGACAAATATTTAGATTGATTTGTGTTTTGACTTTGTAGATTCTTGCGTTTGAGTGCATTCCAAGTCTGGGAAAGAGGTTTCGTGAAACTGTCCATGCTGAGCCTAACTGTCCAAGGATTTGTAAGCATAGGTTCACTGATGTAGCCATGAGAGGTATTCCTTTGGATGACATCAACCAAGCTATTGGCACTAGTGCTGAGGTCAGTGATTTTTGATTATTGCTATTAGCTTGATATTAAACATGGTTGGTGAAGAAATGTAATAAGTGGTATTTGTTGATATTATCAGGACATTTGTAGCATTTTGGAGGCTGACTCGGATGAAGAAGAGCTATTGGCGGCAATCCTGGATTCGATGATGGTATCGGATATATTGACATAATCGTCGAGGGCTGGACGGATCACTTAACCAAGAAGAAGAAAAAGATTGTTTGGAGAGAGCTGTATGAGGCTGATATTGCTTCAGGGGTTCAAGTCCCTGCTATGGAACCAAGGGAAGATGAGCCCATATCAGTGGCTCAGCTGGCGGCGTCATTGGTGGAGCTGAAGGCGTCATTGGTGGAGCTGAAGGCGTCAATGGAGAAGAAGCAAGAGGAGATTGTAGAGAAGGTAGAAGGCATGGATAGAAGATTGAAAACTCTTGAGGGGATGGTACCTCCATCAGGGCTTATCTCCGATACAGCACGGCCATGCTCACCAGTGCATTCGTCAGCACCAACACGATCACCAGTGGACTCGCCAGTACCAACACGATCACCAGCGCCACCAGCCTCAGAGCACTCTCCACTTGTAACAGATCCTCCAGCTGTTGCCACCACACCTCTTGCACCAGGTCCCTCCTTATACGCAGCAGGTCCCTCCTTATACGCAGCAGGTTCATCGACAGTGGAAGAAGAGAGAGAGGCAATGAAAGCCCTAATATACGAACTTGGCAAAGGACTATTTAAGAGGACGAAGAAAGGATGTAAGAAGAAACCGCAACCAAGCGAGCTCCCACCACGCGAGCTCCCACCACGTCCTAAGAGAACCCATGCACCATCGAAACATGTGTCATCCCCTTTTACTGAAGAGAGACATGCTAAGAAGAAAAGTGAGAAGAAGGGTGAATAATATGTGGGGGTATTTATGGTTTTAGGATAACTTATGCTCTTATGAACTTATGTTTATTTGATAACTTATGCTTTTGGATATTGTTTGTTTGTTGGATATTGCTTGTTTGCTGGATATTGATTGTTTGCTGGATATTTATGGGTTTGTGTATTGACAACTGGGACAACTGTATTAGTTATCGGTAACATATAGGACAACTGGGACAACTGTATTAGTTATCGGTAACATATAGGACAACTAGGACAACTTGTATCAGTTATCGGTAACATATAGGACAACTAGGATAATAATTATAATTTTATTTCATATAGAATTTTTTAGAAACGGACAACACGAGACAACAACAAAACTTAAAATGAGGAAATCAAATTCGAAATACAAAGTTGTTACTTAAAAATAAATGAAACCATAGCAAACACCATGAAAAAGGTGATTATCACATATCCATCACCCCTGTTTGCAACCAAGTCCTTCAGTTTTCCCAGCTCTCTTTCCATCCCAGCCATAACCTCTCTGAGTTGCCTAATTTCGGATTCATGTGTGTCAAAGGAGCTATTATTGTGAATGCAGTTTCTGACAACACCCATGCTTTGCAGCTCTTCATCCCATAATTAACATTATCAACTCGAAGGTTCAGCAGTGATAACTCTTCTTGAACAGCATCGTCCCACCACTTCCAAATGTGGTCATGATTGCGATGAGGTCCCTTAGTAACGATGCGATGAACTTCCAATTAGTTAGATTTTCCGAAGCCCTAAACTCGAAATCGCGAGAATTGAAACTAAACCTAAACCAATTCAACCTAGATCTAAACCTAAACCCAGAACTCCAAAAGTTATTACCTCAATCGGCCAATCTGGACAAGTGTACATTTTCCAACCTCTTGTGGCTTCAGATTTCGATTCCTTGATCACCATAAGGCGGCCACACCAGCACGTTTCTCGCATACCATCTTCTCCATCAGCTCGATAATATGAACTGTCCTATGAGTGCTTCGATTCAGAAGAATCCGAACTGTAACTAGGCATTTTTGGATGTGGCGCGCCTAAGAAGCCTAAACCCTAGATTTCGATTTAGGGGAAAACTTCTGAATTTCTCTTTCCTAATCTTTTATAAAGGGGGCTACTTAACAAAATGCGGAGTTTCTCTCCCGAAGCAGTATTTAACATATTTAACATATGTGTCGGCGCCGCCATTTTTGTTGACCACGTGCTGCATCATCCCTTAAACAGAAAACAACTGTGCATAGTTGTACCCCTTTGTCCTATTGTCCAAAATTGTTCATAGTTGTCCATTTTGGTTATTCTAATTGTCCTTGGACATAAATCTATAATTTACAATTGTCATTTTACCTATTCACTTATTCTAATCGTTTAGTACTAGATGACAATAAAATTTGCCCTAAATCATTTAAATTGTGTTTTTCCCCTTGCAAGATGGTTCTATTATGAAAGAGTTACATGTAGCATATGAGGTTGTTGATGAGAATCCCATACTTTGTTTCACTAAACCAATTTGTACTTGTCTATTATCATTATTATTGGTCTCTTATATATTTTAAAGGTTAACTATGTCTTCTTTATGGTTTGTAAGGTTGAATTCGTTATGTTGACCAGAGTTTTGACTTTTCAAAATTAGCACTTAGTTGTACCGTGTTGTCCAGTTGTCCCATTAATTGGTCAAATTTGAAAAGAATTAGTTGTACCGTGTTGTCTAGTTGTCCCATTTATTGGCCAAATTTGAAAAGAATTAGTTGTACCGTGTTGTCTAGTTGTCCCATTTATTGGCCAAATTTGAAAACAATTATTTGTACCGTGTTGTCCAGTTGTCCTGCTAAACCCAGAAAATACAAATACCATTTCAACGACCAGTTGTCCTTTACAGAAAGCCGAAATACAAATCGCAAATTTAAACTTCACTCGGGTTACCACCTTGGTTATCACCTTGGTTTTCTTCTTGATCTTCATCTGTGTTAAGCGGTTCAAACCAACGACCAATATGTATGCCTGGATTGGCCCTGTTACTTTGTTTACGGCGTGCTTCTCCGGTTGAAGGGTAGCGCTTGTCTCGCTTTCTCCCTGATTTTTTTGTGTAGTCTGGCGGCAAGATGACTAACTTTTCAATTTCCTCTGGAATAATCCATGTTGACTGATGTGGAACCAAATAAATGGTTCTGTAATAAGCTAACGCCCATGTGTCAATCCTGTAATATTTCAGGCACAGTTCATGGAGGTGTATCTCCCTCCTTCTGTTGGGGTTACGCATCAGTGCCATGTCCGCGGCTATTGCATGAACACAGGGAATCTTGTCTATATCAAGCACCTGCAGGTACGAGTTTTTCTTAACAAATCGACCAAATAACTCTTCCCATCAGTCCCAATCACACTGTATTCAAGCTCAAAATGGTTAAGCTCAGTGACAAATAAGCCATTTGCAATTGCACATAGATTATGCAGCTGGTTCTCCACATATGGCACCAATTTCTTCGTGTCTGAAGCAATAGCACTGCCTTTCCTATGCTTGTTGAACCATTCAGACACTTTTTCTATGTATGCATCAATCAAAGGTAGTAAGGCATACTTCCTTGCCTTCTTGAAGACACTGTTCATATATTCACAAGCATTGCTTGTGTCCAAGTTGTACTTGTCTCCTTTGAAGTAACATCTTGCCCATTTTTCAAGATGAACACTGTTATCTAAATACTCAGCTGCTTTTGGAAACCACCTCTTAAACTATGCGTATGCACTTACAAACTCAACTTCTGTGTATTTGTGAGCGCATTCTCTGAATTTTTCTGCACACAAATCCTTACATCCGACCCTAGCCTTCCCTCTCACGTTCTGTGACAAATGCCAAACGCAAAATCCATGCTGAGACAGAGGATACACCTCCTGGACTGCCTTAACAATGCTTTTATGCCTGTCACTCATAAAAACCAGCTCTTCATCATCAGGTATTACAGTTTTCAGTGTTTCAAAAAACCAAGACCAACTAGCATCTTTCTCCTTATCAATCACACCCATTGCAATGGGGTAATGGTGATGATTTGGGTCCTGACCTATGGCAAAAACAAGCATACCACCATAAACACTCTTCAGAAAAGTTGCATCCACAACTATGACTTTTCTCATTGCTCTAAACCCTTCAATACTAGTGCCCAAAACGACAAAGAGATATTTGAATTTATTTCTGGCATCCAGTTTCACACTTGTTACTGTCCCAGGATTAACAAGCTGCAACATGTAAAGATAACAATACAATTTGCGATAACTTTCTTCAGGACTGCCCCTCACCTCACTGATAGCTAGTTTTTTCCCTCTCAAAGCAGTAGAATAGGACACATTAACGTGAGCTTCATTTTGAACAACTTTGATCAAAGCTTTAGGCGCAGGGGTGTCTACTTCACCTGGATAGACCCCACGCAAAACATCTGCTACTACTTGTGGTGTGCCTTTCCTTTTATTCTGAATTGTGCTTGCAACAACCCTAGAGCATGTATGGATATTCCTATACACTCTAATACTGAAATAAGTAGAATCTTGCATCCTTACGGCATGTAGATACAATGGACAACCATGTTCAGCATGGACAACAGTTCCCAATACTCAGCTTTCTCTCACTTGTACCATTTGTACCAGTTGTCCCACATCTACAGTAATAATGTTGTACCAGTTGTCCGATAACTATAATTTGTACTAATTGTCCACCCCTCTTAGTTGTACCACTTGTACCAATTATCTCAACTGTCCTAGTTATACCACTTGTCCCAATTCATCATTCACAACCTAGAACTACAATTCACCTCGATTCGATTCAGCTACATTCAGCTAGATTCAATAACAAAAATTAACTAATCGACCCATATAAGTGTTTACATTGTCCAATGTGTTTACTCAAACTCCAAGATTTCACAAATCCATCATCTAAATCGAAAATTCCCAAATTTTTGTTTCTTACCTAATAGCTCTGTACTCGACTTCCAGGCGCTAGAAGACGACAACGACGAGTGCAGAAGAGATTGACGCGGTGACTCGGCCTGATATTTTTCGATTTTAGCTCAAGATTCGATTCAGCTGAATTCAAACCAGAAATCGTTCTCATGCAAGAGGAGAGAGAAGAGAAAAGCGATGAGAAAAAAAATTTTAATTTCTTTTACTTTCATTAATTAAATTATTTTTATTTAATTTCGAAATAAATAATAACAAAATTTCGAAATATCTAAAATAAAAGAAAATCAAAAATGTCATAATCATTTTTCATTAAGAATAATTTTGAAATTACACTTCACGCATGTAAACTCAATTATGGCATTTTAAAATTACACTTCAGGCATGTAAATTCAATTATGGCACCTCTAGTCATTAGCTTCCAATTTATGGTAATTTAGCATTTCTTTCAAAAACTATTCATTCAGCAATTTTCTATAAATTTACATTAGTCTCAGCTTGCTAGGCACTATATAATAATTTTAGGATTCTTTTCGTTAGGTCGATTCATTCTCTTTGGCTGAAACCCACCGATCTGTTGAGAAAAAGACGTCTTCTTGATTATATTAAATTACTACAAATTTTAATATCAAAAACACAAAATTGTAATACTGCATAAATTTTAACGAAAAACAAGATGGTTTACCACCGAAGTGGGCAAAAGTCTAAACCGTACCAAACTGCATTAAGACTCCAATACACTTAAAATAATATAAGGATGAGGCAAATGTTGGAGACAAAACCCATGTGGGCAAAGGTCTCTCTCTCTCTAAAGGGTTACTTACTGCTGGGCACATTGCACCCTCTGTGCACCTCCAGGATGTTCATCATCATCATCGTCATCATCATAAGCCTCTCTTTGAGCTTGTGCTTTCCTTCTCATCTCATCTTCAATGTTGACATCGTGCAGCGTAGTCTCCTCGCACTCATCTATCTCCATGTCACTCAGCTGAGTTGTTGAAGGCTTAGGCAAAACAGCTTCAAGCGCCTTGGTCTGGTTAGGGCTAAGAGAGTCCGGGAACTCCACTGTGAAGTGGATATAGAGCTTACCCTTCATGAATGGCCTCTGGTATATTGGCATCCCTTCATCGCTTATCGCCTTGTATGAATCTACCAAAACACATCAAAATCAATCCTGTTTCAATCAAAGGGAGGTTATAGTAGAGCCAAAGTATCAGCAAGTGTCTGAATACATACCAGGTTTCACGACCTCCCCCGGATTAGATTTGACGAGAAGATTTCTGCCATCCAAGTGGGTCAGGACGAATTGGAAGCCACATAGAGCTTCGGTCAGAGAAAGAGTGTGCTCTACAAAGAGGTCTTCTCCCTTTCTCTTGAACTTTGGATGCTCTTTCTGCTGAAGGACAAACACTATATCTCCAGTGACGGTGTCAGGCTGTTTCAACACGGACAAAAAAGGTTATAAGTCAGTAGAAAGAAGAAAAAACAATGTCGTTTAAGCATTAGAGTAAATGTCTGAGGGTAGAGACCGCTTCATCTGCTTGTCCTTCGAATGTGATCTTCTGACTGTGTTGCATTCCCTTCTCTACATTCACTTCAAGCACCTTCTTCTCAGGGATCACCTTGTCTCCTTTGCATTGTGGACACCTGTCCCGATCGTTGATGGTCTCACCTGTGCCTTTGCACTCATTACAGGCATGCTGCATCTGCTGGATCATTCCAGGTCCGAGCTGCCTAATTGTCACCTTCATACCTGTACCCTGACACCCACCACATTTCAGGGAGGCTCCAGATTTTGAACCCTTTCTGCATTAACAAAACAAAAACCACAAATTAAGAACCTCTTTCAGCATCAAGAGTCTCATAGAATAAAGCAGACACAGAAATCGAAGTAGTATGAACGAACCCGTTACACTTTGAGCAGAGAGCATTCCTAGAAAGTGAAAGCTTCTTCGTTGTTCCAAGGTACACGTCTTCAAGAGAAACCTTCAGGGGATGGACAACATCTTCACCACGCCTCTGCCTCCTTCCCCGGCTGCTACCACCACCTATTCAGAAACAAAATTATTCAAATCATCCGAAAGAAAATCCTAGATAATCGTAATCAGATTTAAACCAGAGAATAGAGAACGTCCAAGAGACTCTACCTCCAAATGGGCTCCCACCAAAGAAGGATGAGAAGATATCAAACGGGTCATGCCCACCTCCTCCACCACCCATTCCTTCCTTGAGTGCATCCTCTCCATACTGATCATAAATCTCTCGCTTCTCCGGGTCACTAAGAACTTCATAAGCCTGAGCTAGCTCTTTGAACTGCAAAGAGATCATTGAATTATGCTCAATCAAGGTCGCAAATTTAACACAAACCATTTACAATACGCTCCAAAACTTAACAAAGGAACAGGGTTTTTAATCACACCATTGTCACGAGGATGAAAGCTCAATCCATTAGAATCTATAGATTAAACGAAACGTCTAAAACACAGCTTTATAGCAAAAAGTCTTGTGATTTTCTCCACTGCATAGTAAAACATCTCAATTACGCACATCGAAGCTCAAAATTGTCTTGGTCCACATAAAATTCCCCTTAATTCGCTTCAACACGATTCAAGAACCTAAAAACTCGAACTTTTCAGATCGGATCAAAAATCGAGATTAAAACCACAATAGAATCACAATCAAAACCTCAATCGATCGGAAAAATCACAATCAAACTAAAAAACCAAAACAGATCGAATTTCACAGAATCTAAGCGTAAAGGAAAGGGATCTAGGGTAAACAAAAACAAAACCTTTTCGGGATCTCCACCCTTATCGGGATGGTTCTTGATTGCAGCTTTTTTGTAAGCTTTCTTGAGATCTTCTGGAGATGCGGTCTTTGGAACACCTAAGATCTCGTAGAACTTAGTGTTGTCGCTCTTCTTCGAGGGTCCTCGCCCGAACATTTTTTCTCCCTTCTTACGAAAACCCTACAGATCAGAGAGAGAGAGAAAGAGAGAAAATTGTCTCTCTTTTGATGGCGGAGCAGAGAGACGAAGATGTGTTATTTGTTGTTGTGGCTGCTGTGTTCTGTGTGAATGACTCTCTTATGCTTAATTGCGTTTTGCTTTTGTTCGAGGTTTTGTGAAGTGGAAGTCTCTAGAATGTTTTATAACTTTCTTTTTTCCTTTTTTCTGTTTTGTTTTTTCTTTAAACTACTTTTAATTCTTCTCCAATACGAAACAGCCCGTATAGACCAAAATAAATTTTAAAAGGGAGAAAAACAATTACCTTTTTTATCGGGTGAAAAAACATTTACCTAATAAACTATTCTTTAAAAAATTATATTAATTTCCACCATTTTGTAAAGAGTATAGTTCTTAGAATTTAACGCGATTTTTTGCTGTAAAATCATAATTTATCTAATTTAAGTTTTATATCATTTAAATCATTTTAAATATAATAAATATAGGCAGATTTTTTTTAAAAAATACTTAATTTTATACATTTTAAAAAATATCTGAACGATTTTTTTTAAAAAAAATGAAACGACTAAAATATAACAAATTAACTTTACAACACAACTCAACAGTAAATATGATTAAATTTAGTTAAGAAAAAAAATTATATATGTATATAGTTAAATTTTAGGTTGCGTTGTTTGATTAAAACGAAATCTATACCTACATATGATACAAATCTTGATATATATTTTAAAAATAAGCAATTTCAGACTATGCATTAAAATATATAGTCAATTTTGAATTTGAACCATTTGTACTTTCAATTTTGACTTTTCTTTTTATTTTGAAAATAAATTTGGATTATCATCATTTCATAAAATGAAAAGAAATTAAACTATCTCGAAAGAGGAGTCATTGCTTCTATCTAGAAGGTAGAGCTGGCCCTTTTTGGAGGAGGAGAGGAATGGATGAGCAAATCCAATCCAGATGATCTGAAACTTGGTAAGAATATCCATAACTCCTAGATTTAGTTGTAGTCGAAAGTAATTTTATTTATATTTACAGTTAAAATTATTAGCGTTTTTCCGAAATGTATCTACGTAGATTGAATCTATGAGTAGCCAATTTTGGAAGTGTTTTCCAATCAACAAAAAGAGACGGATGCTGATATTCATATTGTTGGAAATGTCTTGCAGCTAGCTTTACAAGTCTTTTTCCGATCTTAAATACATTAAATATGTAGAAAGTTGTCACTGATTTATTTTCTAAAGAAAAAAATAGAAATATGTGATCTAAAATATGATGTTGGTAACCCAAAAAGCGTATATCTAATTTTTATAATTCAAAGACCATAATGCTATTTGAGAAAGTTTTCATTTTTGGGAAATTTCTATTTCAGAATTTTGGAAAATTTTCTATTTATGAAAGTTTCTATTAAAGAAACTCTATTCCAATCGCAGAGTTCATGACATTGGTTCTCAAATGCAACTGCTTTGACTGAATGACTGCTTTCTTTTACCACAGTACACATTATCTCTAATGCTGTTTTATAGGTTCTATTAGTTTAAGGCAAGGATATTTTCTGAGAATTTCTCCAATACTTTGTTTAGTTCATTAGTAGGCATATGGTGTTAAGTATATGGATGTATGTGTTATATTGAGTGAAATTTATGTGATAATAATGTTGATTTCTACATGAATACATCCTCATTTGCATCATTCATACATGTGATAGTAAGAATTTTTCAATCCTTGATCAATTCCCCAACTACTCATGTCATTGTAGCACTTGAGGTATCAATCCAAATAGAGAGATTCTAGACACTAAGACTATGAGGATCAATTCTTAATCCAAGTCTAATAAGCAGATGAGTTGGTAACCAAGATTATCTAAAAGCATATAACAAAACAAACAAGAACAAACAGTAATTAAGAATTAAACAAGCAAGAGAAACTAAACAAACACTCAAATTCAAATAAAGAGAAAGCTAAACCTCTAGATGTGATCATTGATCAGGGTGCTTTAAATGTGAATTCATGATGCTAAGCAAACAATGCAACACTTTCAAATCTTTAGTCTAGACTTCCAATTCAGATTAATTCATTCTCATGACAGAAATCCTTTTGTTAATTACCAATTCAAGACTAATTCCCATTAGATGAATAAAAAATCAACAAGCATAAAGGTCCAAGTCTAAAATGACCAGACAGCCTCTTTGTGCATCAAAATAAGAGCTAAAAAAGACTGAATCTTATACAGAAAGATAAAGCAAGCATCACATGATCTCAAATTCCAATTAACTTAGAACCCTAATCTAGATTAATCCTCTCATGAAGGCATTAACCTCTACACTAATCCATTTTCAAACCAAATCATCATTTGTGAAATATGAATCAATGAGCATTAAGAAACAGTTCTAATATGCCATTCATGCATTTAACAATCATTCCCATGACATTAATGCATAAATCATTAGTTAGCTTTCATTCAGGCATTTCATCAAACACTTTTGGTGCATGAAAAACTCAGATTCTAGACCCAAGTGATGTGCAAGATCTAGCATTAAGATCAGCTAACTAAGGAAAGGAGAAGAGAATCTAAGCTTAAACAATCATTAATCTACATCTAAGCACCCTAATCTACACACCTAGAAGCTTAAAAGATGACTACTCACTAATCATGAAGAACACATCTAATCTTTTGCAAGAGATGATGTTAATCATGATTAGAAGCAGAAATGAGATGATGAGATGATAAGAAACAGACTTAGATTGATTAAATCCTTGAGATATCTCTTAATCAAAAACGTTTTTACACTAAAAAGGAAAGAAAACTAGAGAGAAACTAAGAGAGAAGATAACATCCCTAGGGTTTTTCTCCAAAAAACTATATATACTAAGTGCTAATGAACCGAGTCGGCCCGGAACAAACCGGGTCCTGACCCGGCTTTAGTGGGTAAAGTGGAAATCTTGCGGGTTGGTCCAGTGTCTCCCAGGTAGCATGCCCAAGTCGCAGTAGATGAAGAACTTGTCTTGTGAGACTTAAATCGCTTTATCTTAGCCGCACGCCCAAGTAGGAGTGTTTTACGAGTCTTGCTGCGGCTTAATCTTCTTCTTCTTCAACTCGCAGGACCAAGGCGGTTTCTGGGGAATGTACAAACCGTGCGGGTTGGTCTCCTTGCTCCCAGCCAGCACGCCCAAGTCGGAGTAGATTGCGAGTGATCATGCGGCTTGGTTCCAGCGTCTCCCAGGTAGCATGCCCAAGTCGCAGTATTGTGGACTTAGCAATTTTCTTGCTCGGGAGCCTCAGACCTCATCCATTGATAGCTTACCCGCACTTCTCAACTCGCAGCATCAATTTCCAGGCATTCGTCTTCAGGCCTGCGAGTTAACCAAGTCGCAAGGCTTTCTCGCAGCATTCAGAGCAGCTTGGACCACTTCGCATTCCAGAGAGTGTAACTTCTAAGATACCTGTCCGAATTGAGTGATTCTGGTTGCAGAGGATAGAGGACTCATATATCTCCAACTTTGGCGAAGGAAGCTTCGGTGCTTGGGAAGTGGAAGGCTTCCTGGAGGGCTCATCTTTGCAGTGCATTTACACGATCAGAGAGAGGCGTCTAGACATGTGTCCATTCCGGAGACCGTATCTTCCTGCTCATAGCTCCGAATTGAATACTCGTGGACGTTCTGGAAAGATGACTCAAATGTCTCTAATTCTCATGAAGGCCTCGGAAACTGAATCGGCATGGAAGTGCACCGTCATTCGAATTCTTTGGAGCTCATCGGTTTGGTCCAAAACGGCAGCGAGACAGGAGTTTCTTCCGCCGAGCTTAACTTTCTGCTCACACGTCCGAATTGAGTGATTCTACTTGATATAGAACCGTGATCTAACCCTCTCAAGCTTTTATGAAGCCCCCAACAACTGAATCGGACCGGAAGGTTCCCCGGACAGGCGATCATTCAGGAGTATCGGATTGCTCCGGAATGGATGCGAGAGAGGTCTGTCTTCCGGTGACCGTATCTTTCAGCTCAGTGCTCCAAATGCCTTTATTCAACCTTTCCTGGGTTTTTGACTCAATTATCTCCAACTTTTCTGAAGACCCTGTAAGCTGAATCGGCCGGCAAGAGCTTCCGGTGACGCAATTTCGGAAATGTATCTGCACCCGGGATTTTTGGCCGAGAGACTTGACCGCGGTACGTGTTTTTGGCCGAGAAAGCTACCCGCGGGAAGGATTTTGGCCGAGAATCTTCGGCCATCAGTACATCATTTTGCCGAGAAACCCAAAATTGCTCCTTTTCACCATTTTTGATAAGTTCAACTCCATTTCTTCATCTGAATCACATCCTCCACTCCAAATAAACTCCAAAATCACCTGTTTAACACTCCAAAACATGCAAAACTCTCTTGGACCTAATGCAATCTCCTAAGTCCTAAAACAATGCCTAAAGACCTAAAATGCATGTAAATGAGACATGATTTGGACTAGAATATGTACATTAAATGATGCAATTTATGAATATATCAACTCCCCCACACTTATCATTTGCTTATCCTCAAGCAAAAAGAACAAATGAGAGAAAGAGGGTGAATGCATTGGGAGCTCATTTTTCCTTTGAAAGAGAAAAGTGACCACTAAGAGAATTCAAGTTCATGCTCAATATGCAATGCAAGACCATACTCTGATGTATCAACTCAACAGTAATCTCCACAAGTTCTCTTATTCCTCAACTCTTTGACATTCATTAAGCTCTTTACCAAGTGGATCAAATGATGCAATGTTCAAACAAGCAAAGTTTGGCTAGGGTGAGGTAATGAGACTAAAATGATCTCATCAGTGCCTGAGTGGGTTCAATGCAGCAAGGGGATCTCTCTATGAATGATCAAACTTTGGCAGAATGCTAAAGGTAAAAAGCAACCTATGCATACAAGGGCAAGGACTCATCCCACCCCACATTCTACTCAAAGCTTTCTCACTTGCTCAACCTCTCAAGAACCCCACTTTACACACTCATTTTCCTCTCACTAGGGGACTCACTTTTCACTTTCACACTCAAGTCTTGGAGTTCAAACTTTACATAGCTCTTTTTCACTTTCTTTTGTAACTTCTAGCCTCTTTTTCTTTCTTTTTTAAAACATTTGAGCTCTTGGGCTTCTTTTCTTTTCTTTTCACTTAGAGGCTAGACTTTTTCTTTTCAAAACACTAGAGCTCACTTTCTTTGACTCAAAACTCCAAGACTGATTTCTTTTCTTTTTGTATCCCCTAGTTCTCACCATTCTCCTTTTATTTCCACTCATCTCTCCTTTTTCCACTCACCAACAAGTATTCCCCCACACTTAGTTATTGCCAAATCTCTCAGCTCCTTGATGGTGGAACTTAACACTCAATGAGACTTGCCCTTGTCGCTCTAAACCTAACACTTTCTGCTAAGTTTGATCCAAGGTGGCCTTTCAATCACACACAAACATTTGGCTTGAAGGAAGGATGGGTTCAAGGTGAGGAAAACTGATCTATTATGCAGATTCAGCTATTTGAGCTAAGGAAGAGGATGGTAAAAACAGGATTCTAGCTCAAATATGTATATAGGTATCCACAAGCTTATTCAAACAATGCATCACAAGATAATTTCAAGTCAAGTTCAAGGTTTCCGCTTATTAGAGTTGAGTTCAATTCAAACTTGCTTCTCAGATTCAAATCATTTCAAGCCTTGCAAGCACAGAAATCATTTCACAAGCATATTTAATCCAAATTCTCAAAGTGATGTACTCTCAAGGAAAGAACCTATCATTACTCCCATTTGCATATGATGCAACCTATATGAAAATGCAAACTAGACTCAACTTAAAATGTGAATGCAACTACATGAGCATTTTTTGTGAAAATTTTTCAGATTTTTCCATTTTTTTTTTTGGTTTTTTTATATGCACTTAGATGAATGCAAAATGAGACTCAAAGTGAAAAGGAAAATAAGAGCACAATATACATGATTAGTAAACACAAAACCCCTCCCCCACACTTAAATAACACAGTCCCTTGTGTTATAAAAGCATGAGAAAGAGGAAAAATCAAACATGAAATGCAAAAGATAAAGAAAAATGCTAAATGCTCATTTACAAGTGTTTGGAGTGATACCTGGTATGGTTCTTGTGCAAAAGGGGAGTGAGTATCTGCACCAGATGAGGCCAGACACACTTGGAGATGGATTTGGCTTGGCCTGAACTCCCTTGTGCGGCATGGACTTGTCTTGGACCAACTCGCAGACTTTGGGACATAGATACCTCGGCCTTTCTTCCCATGCTGCGGCCTAGCCTCCATGCTTCCCAGGTAGCACGCCTAACTCGGAGTAATTTGCGAGTCTTCATGCGGGTTAGCTTCCTTGGGTTTCAGGTAGCAGCACCAGGTCGCAGGTTTTTGGACTTAAACACCTCGGCCACTTTTCTTTTTGGTGCGGCCTGGTTTCCTTGCTCCCAGCCTGCACGCACAGGCCGGAGTAATTTGCGAATGGACGTGCGGCCTAGCTTCCTCTCTTCTGACCCGCACTCTCAAGCCGCAGTATTTGGGACTTAAACACTTCGGGCCTCTTCATGGTTTTGTGCGGCTTGGTCTTCTTACACCAGGTAGCACGCCCAGGCCGGAGTAATTTGCGAGTTGGGCTGCGACCTGGGCTCTTCTTGCACCAAGCCGCACATCTAGGTAGCACTCAGGCGCCCTCCAAGCTTTTCAGACCTTAAACACTTCTCTCAGCCCTCTCACATGCTCCATTTCATTTATCACTGGGCTATGTCCTCCAAAAATCACCTAGAACCTGAGACCAACTCACAAAACCCATCAAAAAGTTCTAAAATATAGAAGAAAAGAAAAGAAATCAAAAGAACTATGTACAAAGATAAGCTTGGGGTGTCTCCCAAGAGCACTTTGTTTAAAGTCACTAAGTTTGACTTCTTACACTCTTTTTAGTGAGGGAGAGGAGGAGCTTTGATGCTCCTGGTCTTGTCCATGAATTCAAGCATGAGGTCCTTGTTCATCAGCTCTTGGACACCATCAGATCCTTTGTCTATGAACTCTGGTGTGAGGATAGCTCTGACTTTGGCAAATGGTCTTGATCTTCCATTGCCTTTAACCTTGTATTCAACAGCTCCACCAACAAACTTCCAAGGAGTGAGAGTTAAGACCTGAGAAGATGACTCAAGAGTGAATGGTCTGGTTCTTGGTGGGTTCTTGTCTTGAGACCCTGAGCCATTGCCTTTGTTGCTGCTGATCTCCTTCTCACTTGGTGTAGGAGATAGAGATTCCAAGCAAGCTTCATCATCACTAAAGAAATCCCCTTCAAACTCAAGATCAGGTCTTATTAGGGATTCTTTCTTTTTCTCAACAGATGCAAGGGGTTGAGCTTCTTCTATAGTTCCAATACTCCCCACATACATCATCCCATAGTGTTTCAACTCATCAGAATCATCAGATATAACTCCACAAAACCCAAAGAGGAGGCTTAAGAGGATAAGATACTTCATCATCTACCTTAGCAAGCACCACTCTTTGAGTATCAAAGTCCATCCTTGCTCCTGTGGTGTTCAGAAATGGAGTTCCAAGCAAAAGAGGTAGCTCTTTTGTCTTCTTCATCTTCATAACTACAAAATCTGTTGGAACTATGCATTCACCAATTTTCAATGGGTAGTCTTCGAGGATTCCATATGGTTTCTTTGAGGATGAATCTCCAAAGGTGATTGACATGGGGTGATGCTTAAGACTCTTGATCCCTAGTCTCTCCACCATGTCTAAAGACATTACACTGATGCTTGATCTAGAATCACACAAAGCATTGTCCACTTTCAAATTTCCAAGAGAGCATGAGATGGAGAACTTTCCTGGGTTACCTAGCTTAGGAATAGATTTGGGTTTCACCCTTGTTGAGCCAGTGCTAGAGACTCCATCAGATGTCCTTCCTTGAACCATTCTCTGATCCTTTCCTTCAGCAATCTCAGAATCATTCTTTTTCATATCAAAACAAGCTGCCTCCCCACCTTCTTTCTCAATGTCCTCATTGAGATCACAGAACAGGAAGTCAAACTCCTCTATGATGGCGTCCTCATCATCTTGTGTTAGGCACTTTGCACTTGAGACATTGCCATGGAGAAGATCCTCAATTTCTTGGACAGCAGCATGATTCTCATCATTTGAGAGGATGGCATTGCAGTATTCTGTTGGATGTGCTACTGATGTCCTTGGTAAAGATCTTTGAGCTTGAGAACTGCAGTGGCCCTTGTTGTTCTCTAGAGTCTTGACTTTGGAAGCCAAGGTTTTAAGCTGAGATAGAAGATCAGAATAACTGCAATCCACCTTGTTGTTCATCTCTGCCATTTTCTTGTTAAAGTCCATGGCACCACTTGCTTGACCTTTGAGGATTTCCTGCAGCAGGTTCTGCACTTCTTGATCCTTATTCTCTGAGTTCTGTTGGAGACTTTGTTGTTGGGGAAGGACAAAACCTTGTTGTTGAGTGTTTTGAGGATAGAAGTTCTGGTTTGGGGGGATTCTTGTAGTGGGTAAAGCCCTTTTGGTAACCTTTTTGGCCACCTACAAAGTTCACCTCAGTTGTGATGTCTTCCCTTTGAAATGTGTCTTGAAACACATGATTCACATCTCTAACAAAGTTGGCTGACTGATGAGAAGCTAAGAGAAGTGTGTCTAGCTTCTCATTGAGAGACTTGATGTCTTTCCTTGTCCTTTCCTCTTCAGCACTCACAGCTCCTCTTGAATTCCTTTCAAAGTCTGATCCATAAAGCTCATCACTCTGAGTTACATTCTCCACTAGGGTCATGGCATCATTGACTTCCTTGGTCATGAAATTACCATTTGAAGCTGTGTCCAAGAGAAGTCTGACCTTTGGTAAAGTACCTCTGTAGAAGGTACTTAGCAGCTGACAATCTGAGAATCCATGGTGAGGGCATTGCATGGTATACCCTCTAAATCTTTCCCAAGCCTCACAAAATGATTCATGGTTCTTCTGAATGAAACTTGAGATTTCATTTCTTAACCTTGCTGTTCTTGATGAAGAGAAGAACTTGGTTAGAAATGCTCTTTTGCATTGCTCCCAAGTTGTGACTGATCCTTGAGGTAGAGACTTTTCCCACTGATGAGCTTTGTCTCCTAGAGAAAAAGGAAATAGCCTCAACTTGAAACTGTCCTCACTCACTCCATTCATCTTAGTTAGATCACAAACTCTATCAAAGTTGTCAATGTGATCTAATGGGTCTTCTAATGCCAAGCCATGGAACCTGTTTGATTGCACCATGTTGATCAGGCCAGATTTGATCTCAAAATCGTTTTCAGGTGTTGGGGCTTGAATCCCATGTCTTTGACCCTGAGCATTGGCCTCATCACCAGCTCCCACAACTTGTCTTGGACGTGGAGTTGGTGGGTCTTGCTGATTCTGGTGGTTTCCATTACCACCATGAGCCTGTTGCCCTTGATCCATACCCAACCTCTCAATGTGCTCAGCTCTTTCTCTTTGTCTCCTTGCTTGACTTCTGGTGTTCATACACCTGAAAACAAAGACAGCACTTGAAAGGTAATCAGTAAAACAATAGAAAATAACTTGATCTCAAGAAGATCCAAAGTCCTAATGCTAGAATGAACTCTCCAATTGGCAACGGCGCCAAATTGATAGTAGGAATTTTACAATCCTTGATCAATTCCTCAACTACTCATGTCATTGTAGCACTTGAGGTATCAATCCAAATGGAGAGATTCTAGACACTAAGACTATGAGGATCAATTCTTAATCCAAGTCTAATAAGCAGATGAGTTGGTAACCAAGATTATCTAAAAGCATATAACAAAACAAGCAAGAACAAACAGTAATTAAGAATTAAACAAGCAAGAGAAACTAAACAAACACTCAAATTCAAATAAAGAGAAAGCTAAACCTCTAGATGTGATCATTGATCAGGGTGCTTTAAATGTGAATTCATGATGCTAAGCAAACAATGCAACACTTTCAAATCTTTAGTCTAGACTTCCAATTCAGATTAATTCATTCTCATGACAGAAATCCCTTTGTTAATTACCAATTCAAAACTAATTCCCATTAGATGAATAAACAGTCAACAAGCATAAGGGTCCAAGTCTAAAATGACCAGACAGCCTCTTTGTGCATCAAAATAAAAGCTAAGAAAGACTGAATCTTATACAGAAAGATAAAGCAAGCATCACATGATCTCAAATTCCAATTAACTTAGAACCCTAATCTAGATTAATCCTCTCATGAAGGCACTAACCTCTACACTAATTTATTTTCAAACCAAATCATCATTTGTGAAATATGAATCAATGAGCATTAAGAAACAGTTCTAATATGTCATTCATGCATTTAAAAATCATTCCCATGACATTAATGCATAAACCCTTAGTTAGCTTTCATTCAGGCATTTCATCAAACACTTTTGGTGCATGAAAAACCCAGATTCTAGACCCAAATGATGTGTAAGGATCTAGCATTAGGATCAGCTAACTAAGGAAAAGAGAAGAGAATCTAAGCTTAAACAATCATTAATCTACATCTAAGCACCCTAATCTACATACCTAGAAGCTTAAAAGATGACTACTCACTAATCATGAAGAACACATCTAATCTTTTGCAAGAGATGATGTTAATCATGATTAGAAGCAGAAATGAGATGATGAGATGATAAGAAACAGACTTAGATTGATTAAATCCTTGAGATATCTCTTAATCAAAAACGTTTTTACACTAAAAAGGAAAGAAAACTAGAGAAAAACTAAGAGAGAAGATAACATCCCTAGGGTTTTTCTCCAAAAAGCTATATTTACTAAGTGCTAATGAACCGGGTCGGCCCGGAACAAACCGGGTCCTGACCCGGCTTTAGTGGGTAAAGTGGAAATCCTGCGGGTTGGTCCAGTGTCTCCCAGGTAGCATGCCCAAGTGGCAGTAGATGAAGAACTTGTCTTGTGAGACTTAAATCGCTTTGTCTTAGCCGCACGCCCAAGTAGGAGTGTTTTACGAGTCTTGCTGCGGCTTAATCTTCTTCTTCTTCAACTCGCAGGACCAAGGCGGTTTCTGGGGATGTACAAACCGTGCGGGTTGGTCTCCTTGCTCCCAGCCAGCACGCCCAAGTCGGAGTAGATTGCGAGTGATCATGCGGCTTGGTTCCAGCGTCTCCCAGGTAGCATGCCCAAGTCGCAGTATTGTGGACTTAGCAATTTTCTTGCTCGGGAGCCTCAGACCTCATCCATTGATAGCTTACCCGCACTTCTCAACTCGCAGCATCAATTTCCAGGCATTCGTCTTCAGGCCTGCGAGTTAACCAAGTCGCAAGGCTTTCTCGCAGCATTCAGAGCAGCTTGGACCACTTCGCATTCCAGAGAGTGTAACTTCTAAGATACCTGTCCGAATTGAGTGATTCTGGTTGCAGAGGATAGAAGACTCATATATCTCCAACTTTGGCGAAGAAAGCTTCGGTGCTTGGGAAGTGGAAGGCTTCCTGGAGGGCTCATCTTTGCAGTGCATTTACACGATCAGAGAGAGGCGTCTAGACATGTGTCCATTCCGGAGACCGTATCTTCCTGCTCATAGCTCCGAATTGAATACTCGTGGACGTTCTGAAAAGAGGACTCAAATGTCCCTGATTCTCATGAAGGCCTTGGAAACTGAATCGGCATGGAAGTGCACCGTCATTCGAATTCTTCGGAGCTCATCGGTTTGGTCCAAATCGGCAGCGAGACAGGAGTTTCTTCCGCCGAGCTTAACTTTCTGCTCACGCGTCCGAATTGAGTGATTCTACTTGATATAGAACCGTGATCTAACTTTCTAAAACTTTGATGAAGCCCCTGACAACTGAATCGGACCGGAAGGTTCCCCGGACAGGCGATCATTCAGGAGTATCGGATTGCTCCAGAATGGATGCGAGAGAGGTCTGTCTTCCGGTGACCGTATCTTTCATCTCAGTGCTCCAAATGCCTTTATTCAACCTGTCCTGGGTTCTTGACTCAATTATCTCCAACTTTTCTGAAGACCCTGTAAGCTGAATCGGCCGGCAAGAGCTTCCGGTGACGCGATTTCGGAAATGTATCTGCACCCGGGATTTTTGGCCGAGAGACTTGACCGCGGTACGTGTTTTTGGTCGAGAAAGCTACCCGCGGGAAGGATTTTGGCCGAGAATATTCGGCCATCCAGTACATCATTTTGCCGAGAAACCCAAATTGCTCTTTTCACCATTTTTGATAAGTTCAACATTCAAATATTATTGACTTCATAAAATAATATTTATATATTTCTTTTGATTTCATTCTTATCTCTGTTAATAATTTTAATTCATAAATCGTTTTTATCATGTTGATATATTCATAAATTACATCATTTAATGTACATATTCTAGTCCAAATCATGTCTCATTTACATGCATTTTAGGTCTTTAAACATTGTTTTAGGACTTAGGAGATTGCATTAGGTCCAAGGGAGTTTTGCATGTTTTGGAGTGTTAAACAGGTGCTTTTGGAGTTTATTTGGAGTGGAGGATGTGATTCAGATGAATGAGAATAAGATAGACGACATCGTTTTAAAGACATCCTCATTCTCATTTTTCATCGTTTTAGAGAAAAATGAGGATGTGAATGAGACTGAGAATGAGAATGTGAGAACTGAGAACAAAGACAAAAATGCGAATGAGAAAGAGGATGAAGAAAAGAAAGCATTTGATGTTAATCAATATCGAATAGACAAAGAAATCAATGATCATGAACACTAAGAGAAACTTGAGAAATTTTCTAGTTGAAAATGACCAAGTGACAAAGTTTAGTTTGTTTATCATTTTTCAAGAGGTTTTAGAAACTTGAGAAATTTTCTAGTTGAAAATGAAGAAGAGTCACTCAGTGGATGGATTTTTAAGTGAGGCTATAGACAAATCAGGTAATTGATAAGCATATTCAAGAAGAAACTAACAAATAGAAACCATTAGAGAGATGTATTGTTGCACTGAAAAATGGTCTTGGTAAAAAGAACATAGCATTCATGAGGATAGTAGTGAAATTTTTTTAGGTATGATTCAAATATTTGTAAATTTTGATCCAGTGATGAAAGAACACATTAGATGTTGATCCTCACCAAAGATTGAAGACTTTTTGTCATTCATAAAAATCGGAGACAAAATCGAAGAAGGGTTTTTTACACCCTTCAATATGTACGTCTTAATCTTGGGTGGTTACACACTAGTCGTTGTCATAATTTGAAACTTTTACTTTCAGATTTCGCTTCCTCGTCGATTGATGATAACAATAACATTTTTTGGAATCATTTAACACATCTATTGTTTGTTTGCCTCTACTATAGAAAATTGTGTAGTTTTTAGAGAGATTGTGAATGGTATTACAGTTAAACCATTATCACAAACTCGTTTCAAGAGCCACATCCTCAGATACGGGATGTATTGTTTTATTTAGCAGAAAATAATGACAGTTTCAAAATAAGAAGGGACGTTTAGTCTCTTGCAATGATTAAATCCATAGAATTAGACGTTTTGAGTTTTTTTTTTGAATGATTATTTGGTATAACTTATATTTGTTGTGAACATAATAAGCAAGATCCTCTAGTCATAAGATAAAAATAACGATATTGTTATTCCTCAAATAGAAGGACTAGTTTCTTTTTTGTACAAACTATAGAGATAGAAGTTTAAAGCAGCGAAAGTAGATACTGAACGGATTGATATTGAGATAAAAATTGATCATGTATTCTTTGTAAAAGCATAACAAAGAATTGTAAAAGGAAACAATATCATGATGAAGAGTCTGAAAAAGTGGGGTAGATGTGAAATTAACTACGAAAGAAAATTTCAGAATCAACTACTTAATCAAAATTGTGGATCAATGTTTAGTTTCTCTTGAAACTAGGTTTGATCAACCTTTCAAGTTATGAAAAGACTTTTGGCTTTTGTTTGACCTGAAGAAGCTCAAGTTCGCAAACGATGACAAATTTGTGGCTTCTTGCACCAACCATGAAACTTTTTAAACATGATAATCATTATGATATTGATAGCAGTAATCTATTTTTGGAGTTAAAGCTTTTCAGAAGAGTTTTACTAAACAAATTAGAAAGGTAGTCTGAAATATTGAATTATATGAAAAAGATAGAAGGTTGATATCCAAATACATGGATTGCATATCGCATATGATGATGATTTCAGTTTCAGTTGGTTCTGTAGAAAGAAGTTTTTCAAAGTTAAATTTCATGAAGTCTTATCTACAATTGACTATACCACATGAAGGATTGAATGAATTGTTGATATTGTCGATTGAGAATGTGAGAACTGAGAACAAAGACAAAAATGTGAATGAGAATGAGGATGAGGATGAAGAAAAGAAAGCATTTGATATGAATGAATATCGAATAGACAGAGAAATCAATGATCATGAACACTAAGAGAAACTTGAGAAATTTTCTAGTTGAAAATGACCAAGTGACAAGGTTTTAGTTTGTTTATCATTTTTCAAGAGGTTTTAGAAACATGAAGAAGAGTCACTCAGTGGATGGATTTATGAGTGAGGCTATAGACGAATCAGGTAATAGATAAGCATATTCAAAACGAAACTAACAAATAGAAACCATTAGAGAGATGTATTGTTGCACTAAAAAATGGTCTTGGTAAAAAGAATATAGCATTCATGAAGATAGTAGTGAAATTTTTTTCGGTATGATTGAAATATTTGTAAATTTTGATCCAGTGATGAAAGAACACATTAGATGTTGATCCTCACCAAAGATTGAAGATTTTTTGTCATTCATCAAAATCGGAGACAAAATCGAAGAAGGGTTTTTTACACCCTTCAGTATGTACGTCTTAATCTTGGGTTGTTACACACTATGTCGTAGTCATAATTTGAAACTTTTACTTTCAGATTTCGCTTCCTCGTCGACTAATGATAACAATAACATTTTTTGGAATCATTTAACACATCTATTGTTTGTTTGCCTCTACTATAGAAAATTGTGAAGTTTTTAGAGAGATTCTGAATGGTATTACAGTTAAACCATTATCACAAACTCGTTTCAAAAGCCACATCAAAAACATCAAAGCCATACGATTTTAAGCTTCTCAGATACATGAGGTTTTGTTTTATTTAGCAGAAAATAATGATAGTTTGAAAATAAGAAGGGACGTTTAGTCTCTTGCAATGATTAAATCCATAGAATTAGATGTTTTGAGTTTTTTTTTGAATGATTATTTGGTATAAGTTATATTTGTTGTGAACATAATAAGCAAGGTCTTCTATTCATAAGATAAATATATCAATATTGTTATTCCTCAAATAGAAGGACTAGTTTCTTTTTTGTACAAACTATAGGGATAGAAGTTTAAAGCAGCGAAAGTAGATACTGAACGGATTGATATTGAGATAAAAATTGATCATGTATTCTTTGTGAAAGCATAACGTCTTTGTAAAAGGAAACAATATCATGATGAATAGTCTGAAAAAGTGGGGTAGATGTGAAATTAACTACGAAAGAAAATTTTAGAATCAACTACTTAGTCAAAATTGTGGATCAATGTTTGGTTTCTCTTGAAACTAGGTTTGATCAATCTTTCAAGTTATGAAAAGACTTTTGGCTTTTGTTTGACCTGAAGAAGCTTAAGTTAGCAAACGATGACAAATTTGTGGCTTCTTGTACCAACCATGAAATTTTTTAAACATGGTAATCATTATGATATTGATAGCAGTAATCTATTTTTGGAGTTAAAGCTTTTCAGAAGAGTTTTACTAAACAAATTAAGAAGGTAGTCTGAAATATTGAATTATATGAAAAAGATAGAAGGTTGATATCCAAATACATGGATTGCATATCTCATATGATGATGATTTCAGTTTCAGTTGGTTCTGTAGAAATTTGTTTTTCAAAGTTAAATTTCATGAAGTCTTATCTACAGTTGACTATACCACATGAAGGATTGAATGAATTATTGATATTGTCAATTGAAAGGAGCATATCTTGATGATACAAGCTTGATGGATGAACTTGCATGTAGAAATGCAAGGATAACTATATTTTAAGATAATAAACAGATTTCTTGTGTTTTAAAACATTTTATAGTTTTTGTTTACCACATTCATGATTTTTTTTTAAGTTCAAAAAAATTACTACAAAAATGTATAAAATGACCTATTTTTTCTCTAGTATGCAATCCTCTAGAACCTAGTATCGACTCTGAATGTCTCAGCCTAATCAATTAAATTATTCAGGAGATAGTATCTCAGCCTAGACCATATTTAATTCATTTGATTTTGAATGATTTTTGTGGATGACTATATGCCATTTATGAAAGAAGAGGAATGAACAAATACACCATATGGCATACCACTCACTGAAATTAGTGAGGTTTTTCGGGAGACATAATGTCTCAGCTTTGACCATATTTAGTTCGTTTAATTTTGAGTGATTTATCAGTTGACAATATATCATATATAAAAGAAGAAGAATGAACAAATACACCATATGGCTTTGTTTTTGGGATGTTTACTTTTTCCTCCGTCTTTACTTCCCTAGTTTGACGTTTAAGTCAAATTCTATTTTCTCTTTCTCCAAATTAATGTTCATCATTATAATCATATCATATATACGAGAATCTTTTAACGTGTGTGCGGCATATATGATTTTTATAACTCATTAGATTGTGATATTTGTCACGATTAATTATCTTGCCATACGTTAATAATAATATAATAATTTAAATGATCCTTCAAGGATCTTCACTCTCTCTGTGATTTTCACATATATATATATATATATCACTATCAAGTGATCCATATAAATATGCACTCACAACATCTATAAAGTATATATGTAGATTTCTAGATGTCGTTAGGTTCATAAAGTACCTGAATGTGATTGCATCCATGACCGGAGAATATGTTTCTTCATAATCTATTCCCAGTATATAAGAAAAATCTTGTGCCACAAGTCAGGCTTTATATTTTGTGACTTCGTTTTTCTCATTTCTCTTTCTCACAAATATCCATTTGCACCCAACTGGTATTACATCTTCAGGTGTAATGACTATTGATCCAAAGATATTTCTTTTATTCAGAGGGAATAATTTATTTCTCATAGCCATTTGCCATTTCCTCCATTCAGGTTTTTTATGGCACTCTGACACGGACCTAGGGTCTGGATCATCATTTTCATTATTAATTTCTTCAGATACCAAAAAAAATATTTTATATGTAACATCTATCTTACTTCTAGCCCATAATTTCCTAGTTTGGGCAAAGTTGTTTTGGAAATCTCATATTTTTCAGTATTATGTTCATCTTCTGGACGAACTTCTTTATTTGGTTCTTCAGGAACCCTCTCATATATGTTTTTTGGACATATATCTCTATGTGGTTCTTCTGGAACCTTTTCACAAATGTCTTCTGGACATTTTTTTTATTTGGTTCTTCTAGAACATTGTCTCCCAAATTCTTTCTCTTTTCGGGATTCTTATCTTTCGACCTCATCGACCTCCCGCGCTTTGATTGAACATGCGGTTCATTTGCTTTATTTTCATCAATAGCTTGTTCCAGAACATTTAATTTTGATGGAGCATTAACAGCCTGGATATATGACTTCGTCACCCTTTTTGTATTTGTGAATGCATCAGATAATTGGTTTGCCAAAATTTGCAAATGTATAATTTTCTGAACTTCTACCTCACATTGATGGGTGGAAGATCAAGATAAACCAAACTTTGTGTACACCATATGATATCTTTTGATGATTCTCTCAATCCTCCCCCTAACGCAGGAAATTCATTTTCATCAAAGTGGCAATCGGCAAAACGTGCCGTAAACATATCTCCAGTTACTGGTTCAAGATATCTGATTACACTTAGTGATGTATAGCCAATATATATTCTCAATCTCCTTTGCGGTCCTATTTTTTTCTTTGTGGAGGGGCTATTAGAACATAAACCGCACATCCAAAAACACGGAGATGGGATATATTTTGCTATTTGTCGAGGTCAACTGTATTGGGGAATACTCATTATATGCACTTAGTTTCATCTAGACCAATGCTCCAGCATGCAATATGGCATGTCTTGAGACAATAATTGGGAGCTTTGTTCAAAATATTAATGGTCGTGCAATCAACTGCAACCGTTTAATCAAAGATTCAGCATGTCATTTTGTGTATGAACATGCGGAATCGGATGCTCATCATCGATTCCTAATGACATACAATAGTCATTAAAGGGCGTTGAAGTGAATTCACCAGTGTTGTCAAGCCTGACTTTCTTTATGGCATAATCATCGAATTCTGCTCTCAACCTGATTATTTGGGCAATGAATCTTATGAAATCCATATTTCTTGTGGTCAATAGACACATATATGACCATCTACTGAATGCGTCAATTGATATCATAAAATATCTAAATAGTCCGCACGGTGGGTGAATTGGTCCACATATATCACCATGTATTCTTTCAAAGAATACAGAATATTCATTCCCAAATTTGGCTGGCGAGGGCCTGATTATGAGATTTCCTTGTGAACATGCCATACTGAAAACTCTCCCGATTGAAAAATCTTCTAATTTGAAAGAATACAGAATATTCATTCCCAAATCGTGTCAACCCACTCAGTAAGCTTCGTAATTTGTAGGAAGAATTGATTGTTCACAGTATGACCAGTGACAATGCAAAAGTCGCTGTAATGAGAGCAATTGGTAATTGATAACAATGAAAGTTTAAGGATAAATTGCTTTGCATACAATATAACTTACATGTTTCTTTCACACGATAATAACTCCTGGAATGCCTTGAACTGGTCTTGTTCCACTGTTTCGAGTGGTTTGTACGCAGCTTTCGATCTGGATACAAATAGAGCTTTCACCTTTGAATCTGCGGTGTAAATATCTCGAAACTTTTCCGACCGTATGCGTGCGCGTTTTCCTCTACCTCTTCCTCCTCTTCCTGTTCCTCTACCTCTTCCTCCTCTTCCTGTTCCTCTACCTCTTCCTCCTCTTCCTGTTCCTCTACTTTTTCTCTTTACACCAGACGATCCCTCCACTTCTTGTGGGGGTTTTGGAGTACAAGGGGTCTTCTGCGAAGCATCACTTGCATCCTTAGGTGCAGTATGGTAATCTTTCCCCGCATTTGAGTCCTCCTCCTTAGCCACAGCCTACAAACCACCGTAACAATAAAGCGTATAACATATCAATCGTATACCTAGCGTATACCTAAAGAGTACTGTATACACATGCATATTATATGAACAAATTTAATGTCTGACCTGTGCATCCTGTGTATCTGTTTGCGCTTCATTTTTCTTATATGCGTAGCTCAATGGGTGAGCAGTCTGAGGTTTGTAGACTAATAAGGTGCCGGAAACCAAATTTGTTCAACCACCATCCACCTGAATAAGTCATAAAAAAATAGCATAGTACACACCCGTTATGAAACTTAATAGAGTCAGCTGCTGACTAAACAATTAGCTCACCTTGTTGAGGTCAGAAGGTGGATCTTCATCCGGATTGACGAAGTAAGGAGGTGGACGAGTTGTTCCTGAATTGGCTTGTTCAGGTTCAGGGGTCTTCGTCGGAGCTTCTAGAGTCTTCAAGTACGCATGGTCCCTGGGAGAATAATGGTCCCCGCCGTAGTAAGTAGAGGTCCCTTCTTCATCATCTCTTTCTTTCTGGTGTACACCATCTTGGGGGTGTACACCATCATCATGGCGTACGCTAGACTGTGCACCATCATCACCTCCTTCTTCACCTCCATCTTCGGCTTTGTCTTCATCTTCATCCTGTTTTTGACCACCTTTTTTTGGATTCTGTCATTCGTCATCCTGTTCCCCATCGTCTTTTGACTGGTGTACATCGTCATCTTCTTCAACCTGTTGGTATACACCCAATCTCTTGTCCAACTCTGTCTTAATCTTACGAAGGAGCAATTCATTCTGACTTAGTATCCATCTTTTAAGATCTTCAATTTGTCCACTTTCAGGGGTTTCATCTTCCGATAGATTAGAAGAGTTCTTGCCCCTGCCTCTTTTCCTCTGCATCTTACGTTTTTCAGTTTGATGAGTTTTCAGTTTCTTCTTCGGTCGGGTGGATGGCTCAGGTTCCTGTTCTATTGCTAACCTCGTCCTCTGCATCACTAAGATCTACGATAGGTGCTGGTGCCACTGCAAAATCCGAAGGTGTGAATTTGTACCCCTCGGCCATGAGTTCCTGCATGAAATCTCCCCAACGCAATTCATTATGTTCGTCATTGTCAGCATCATCCACTACCATCTGTTTCACAGACAACTAAGACAAAAAAACAATTGCAAAATTACCAACCAAAATCACAGAGTACTTATCTTATAATACAAGTACTACAAAATAAGACTACAAATAGTACTAAATATAATACTACAAATAATTTACCAGAGGGTCGGATTCCACGGCAAGTATGTCCCCAAGATGCAATAGTGTGATAACGTTTTGACAACCTTCGGGATCTTCAACGAAAGTCTTCAAGTTATCAGGTTGAGGAATCTTGGAAACCAACATTGGTATAGATTGGAGGGCCATGAGTTGTAGTGATAGAGGGAATCCATAGCATGCACTGATTTTCTGTTTAAGTTGACGACGCAATCGTGTTAAAAGATTCTCCCTTTTCTCGGCATCCGTGATTGTCTTCGGAGCTTGAAAACGAGATACTGTTTTGTTAAAGGATACCCTCCCCCATGGATACAGCATGAACCTATCCAAGTCACTCAGCATCTCAACGTATTTCTCGGTGAGGGCCAGATTTTTGCTATTGCAAAACAGAACACCGTCGACAAGAACGATTAAGGCCAATGGAAGCCGTTTCCATTGGGGTAGATCCGGGTCCTTTAGCATTTCAAGCACATCAAACACGTTCATAGCGGTCGTTATTCCGAACAGGTCTTTCCAGATTCTTGTCTTTCCGACATCTTCTTCTTCTGTGTTATCAGGTTCAGGATTGCAATTCAATCCAGTGATTTCCTTAAACTCCCGTATCGAATATCTCAGAGGCTGTCCACCAAAGAGGAACCAAATCTCGTGTTTCTTCGTGGTCACAAGTTGTCGTGATAGAAGGGCATGGACTAGTTTGGCGCTGTTGCAAGATGTTGCAACAAGTAGATGAAATAACTTCCCAAACTGGGAATGAAGTAGCTTCTCAAGATCTTCAGTACCCTTTAACGCCTCGACAAGGAGGCCAATGACATTGGCCTTTGAATATATGTTCAACCGAGCACCAACGGGGTAGCAACCATCGCCGAGGACCCTTTTTGGTAGTTTTTCCGAAAGGTTAATTGAAGCTTCTCCATCTTCCATGCCTGTATTTGAAGCTTCTCCGTCTTCCATTCCTGTATTTGAACCAAAACAACAAATCCAAAATGCAGGAAAAATATAATATTCTGGATAAACAGTTAAATGCAAACCAGGGGAAAATTTTGAGGGAAAGGAGTTCGAAGGAGTTCAAAAGAGAGAACAGAGATCTGGAAAAACTACCCTATTCGTATGCTCTCATATATAAACTTCTGTAACTGTTTCTAGATGATATAAGAGTAATCCAACCGTTTGAATTCAATATATAGACATAAGTACTAGAGTTCATAACCGCTAATACATAAATCAGGCCAATCAGGCGCCCCGTTTCAATCTTAATTTGAGTTACAAACCGCCAGTACAGTTCAGACAGGGTCGAAGTTCATAAAAGTAACTTGCTTTTAAAATTTTGAGCAGGCCATTCTAGAAGAAGAGGAGCGAATTATACTTTGGAGCTACACCGCCGGCGTGGATTGAGACGACTCGCATGAATGGGATGTTCAACCCGCTCACTCCGTCGCGGTGGCATGGGCGGTATGGGCGACTGCTCCGTCGGAGCTGTCTTCGAGTTACTCCGAAGCACTCGCCTCGACACCGGAGGCACGGTGTTGTTGCGCCTTAACAATTTTTTTACTCTCCGCACCATTACAACGGTCAATCGGAGGGCTAATCGGAGATGGATTGCCGGAGATGCTAGATGGACTACATCCAGATGTGGATCCCAAATTTTATTTTTAATTTAAATGTTGGGGTGTCGATAGATTATACATTTGGTTTTACTTCGGTTTACGATATTGGACTTTGGTTTATAATTTTGTGTAATCGGTTTACCAAATCAGATTTTACCAGAAATTTTTAGTTATTTTACTTCGATAATGGCAATTTTGAAAATAAAAAATTGCTTTAGGGCCCTTGCGGGAAGACAAACAGTAAAAACAGCTATATCCTTCCTTGGTTTTGAAAACATCCTATTCCTCTAATTTAAAACTTAAAAACTACCCATACAACAATTTTCTCTTTGTTTTTAGGTTTAGGGAGATAGAGATCTATCTTTTGAACCCTTTTTATTTCTCTTTCAATACTGATTTCCTTACACGTTTTCTATACAATGATTTTGCCTTCTTTAATCATGTCTGAGTAGTTTACTTGTTGGGTTTAAGGGAATTTTTGATTGGGATCTATATGTTCTATGAGGATTGTATGAGCTATTAAGCCGAATCCTATAACTTTTTCTTCTAAACTTATTTTTAATACATGAAAGTAGCGTCATGAATTATAATCTGATTTAAGTACTGAGTGTTGCGAGAGTTTTTATTATCTGCCTGATATAGTTTGAGAAGAGAAATTCTGCCATAGGAGATGAAAGCTACCTATGGGTGAGTTTTGAATGTAGACGAGTCTTGTATAAGCTATTGCGTGCACCTGTTACCGGGACCAGAGACGAAAGCTACTGGTCAGGGTCGTGGGTGGCAGTTGGTTATGATCACGAGAGTAAAATAATCATACATCTGTGCTCGAGTTCTAAAAGTTTTAGCTATGATATTTCTATTTACTTTTTAGCATGTTTTGAATCGATTATACCACAGAGATATTTCCAAACAAACCAGCGTTTTTTTTATAAGTTCTTACATTGATTTTCTCTTTATTTACCTTAGGTTTTTTTTTTTAGTTTTTTAATCGATTTTCTTAAGCACTTTTTCCTTTTCTCGTTTAATTTAGGATTTACCTTTTTTTAGTAACATCAAAACCCGTATAAAAATCAATTATGTTTAGACTTCCTTATTCAATCTTTTTCAAAAAAATTTTGCAGAAAATATCCTCATTCCATATAGATTCAATTCCTAAATACTACAATTGATTAATTGTGCACTTGCGGATTTCATTTGTTTCTATCTAGGTTAAAATTTGCTCACATCCCACAGATCACATCACCGAACCGAGATCCGAACACATATCTGAAATATCTCAAAAATTTTAAAACCCATTTATTCTTATATAAAAATATCTCTGTTGTTCTTCAATTTTTTTCTTATTGTCGACATAAATATTTAAGAAGTCTAAATAAAAAATTTTGAATCCCTAAATCAATAAAACATGTGAACTTGATAGAAGTGTTTTGGCTGATTTTGGTTTTCTTGAAATAAAATTTTCTTGTTTATTGTTTTCTTCTTTGATTTTCAGGTTTTTTGGATATTGTGAATACATTTAGATATTTTAGATCCAGATCCAAACTATATTCAAAAAAGATAATTTTTTAATGTTTAAGGAGATGTGAAGAGTAAAGAAATGTTTATTTTTTTCTCTGTCTATTGATTCGAATATCTGAATCGTTCTAAAAATCTTGGCTGTCGACTAAAAACCTTTTAGAAATTCTAAAACGTCAAAAGAAAAAATAGATTTTAATTTTAAAATTTTAAATACCATCCAGCAAAATATTATTACTGTAAAAGAATTCTAGAAACAGTTATTTTCAAAAGGTATTTCTTTAAACGAAAAGCTAATTTTTTCCCTTAAAAAAAGATACAACTTTTTGGAGTTTTTCCCAGTCGAAAGTGTGATGAAGCTGTGGAAAACGACGAAGACGAACGCGAAAGCCACAAACTCAGCCCATTCCCACCGTTCAAACTCACACTCACACACACACTCTCACAACAATCTCTCTTCACAAATCCCAAAACATTTCGAAAATGCTCCTTCCCAAAACCCTAACGCTTCTCGTCTCCTCCGTCGCGATTCTAACCATCGCCGGCGGTTTCCATAGCGCCGTCGCGTTCGGCGGAAACGGAGGAGGTAACACAAACAATGTCTACTCTCCTTGCTCCGACACGAGGATCCAGAGATCTGACGGATTCACATTCGGAATCGCCTTCTCTTCGCGTCCGTCTTTCTTCCTCAACCAGACGGTTCTCTCTCCCTGCGACCGTCGACTTAGCCTCGCCGCCATGAACTCTCAGCTCTCTGTCTTCCGTCCAAAGATCGACGAGATCTCACTACTCTCTATCAACACCTCCGCTTTCTTCCCGGTAAATTTGATTTCCGAAAATGTTCAAAAACAAAAGTCTGATTTCGGTCAAATCTGGTCATTTTTTTATTTGCTAATTAAACTAATTTTGGATTAGATTAATCAAATTATGAAATATCTATTGAAAAACTCTTCAGAGTTTTCGATTTGGTTGACTTTGGCTTCTTGACTCTGACTACACTCACTACACTAATTAGATTGCTTCATGTAGATAAGTATCAGATTGAATTGATAAGAATCAGATTTGTTTGTTTTTTCTGGGATCAAAAGTTAGTCATGAATCTTTCTAATTTAGGTAAGAAAACTAACAGTTACAATCTTAAATCATTACGAAAATGGAATTGACTAGTACTATACATTACTTGAAGTGGTTAGTGAAATCCAAAGTTAGATTATCCAATTCTGAGTAGGAGGAATATATGAGTGGATTTGATTGACTTTGGCTTCTTGAATATTCCATTTTGTTGACCTTACCTGACTACACTAGTAACTAGATTGCTTCATGTCTAGTAATGATAATTCTTTAGTGTAAATATCAGGTTGAATAGAAAAGTGTCATCACATTTGGTTTTATATGTCCACAAATTTATCGTTAGGTGAGAAAATTACAGGGTCAATGTTAAATTATAATGCAAATGAGCTTACAAGTACTACTTGAATTGATTAGTGATGTCCAAAGTTCATTTTTCCGAGTAAGATTGATGAAGAAAACCAGAATCTTATAATCCGTTCAGAGTGTAGATAAGGAAAATGCATATATATATATATATATATATATATATATATGAGTTGATTTTGGCTTATTCAAGAGTGAAAGTTGACATTACACGAATACACTAATTAGATTGCTTCACGTATATTAATGATAATTCTGCAGTTTAAAATATCAGTTTTGTATAGATAAGTACCAGATTTGGTTTTATGTGAATCACAAATCAAACGATGATCATAGTATACTTGAATTGGTTATTGATGTCCAAAGTTTGATTTTTTAATACAGATTAGTGAAGAAAAATCAGAACGTTTCTTTATGTGACCATGCTAAATATGTTGCATAATCTATTCAGGACAACTATGGTGGATATATGGTTGCATTTGCTGGTCGGAAATACGCGGCGAGGTCTCCTCCGGCTTTTATAGCTAACACAACCTTCACCGTAACCAGTTTTACTTTGGTAATAAAGTCTTTTAAAAGAATCTGATCATGTAGAATTCACTCAAGAGCTATAATTTATGTGTGATGTTACGTTTTAAAAGGTGATGGAGTTTCAGAAAGGTAGGCTTCAGAACCTATACTGGAAGAGAGATGGGTGTGCGTCGTGCAAAGGGAATTCAAACTTTGTGTGTCTCAACAAGCAAGATTGTGCTATCAGAACGCCGAGCTGCAAAGGCCGTGGAGGTACAGTGGACTGTAGTCTCGGTATCCAGCTGGCGTTTTCCGGCACCGATAAACACTTGGCGGTTCTCAACTCGTGGTATGAAGTCGAGAACCTTAAGCAGTATTCTCTTTACGGTCTTTATTCAAACCTCAAGAGCTCGCTTACCAGTCAGTTCAACAATTTCTTCTGAAGCTTTTTCACAGTCTTGAAGAGGTTTAGTGTTTGTTTTGTAGCATGTAGTAGGTAACTTTCTTTTGGTGACTTATCTAATTAGTTCATGGAATGTAAGACCAAATTCGCAGAAATGGTTATGGTAGGAACCGGAATTTGAACCGGAACGTCTCTATTCCGGAATCTAACACCAAATCTGGTTTGTTTTAACTTATTTTATAACTGCTCAACTTTGATTTTGACATCTGTCACTTAAATATTAATTAATAAATTTTAAATCACTTAAAGAATATAAAAAATTTGTTTTATTAATTAATACTAGTATTTATATTAATGTTAAAAAAAATTTTATGTTATCCTATATATTAAATGAGAATGTAGTTTAATGAAAAAATCTGATTTATTTTAATTTGATTGGCTTAAAAAAGCTTCCTTGCTTATGTCAATGATAACGTTTATTTCACGTCAAATGTGACATGGCAAAGACGCGCTGATGTACAAAATTCTGATTGGTTTCAGTTTAATGAGAAAAAAATAATAA